>NC_044038.1:6544898-6852987 GCF_901765095.1 Microcaecilia unicolor
CTAACGAAAAGGCTGAACAACCCCGCCCACGCCCCCCATCAATAACTTCAACTGGTGCCTTTGATACCAACTCTACCTCTCCCCCACAAGAGAAAGAGATGATCAGTTGGGCAGGGGGGGGCAGGTGAAAACTGGAACTTAGCGGGGACAAGTCTATAAGGGGCCACCTAAAATTGGGCAGCAAGAACCTGCTTACATTTATTTATTTATTTCACAACTTACGCATGCCAGTATTTTGGTCATTTACATGCGCATTGTATGTGAATTTCATATGCACATATATGATCAAATTCCAGCTACATTTTATTTTGTAAATGTACTTGCAGGAGGGCATTCACGCGGGCAGAGTGTAAAGAATACAAAAATTATAATCTGTTCATGTTCCTTAACAATCTAGGTGAGAGCATTTACGCCAGCTCTATGGCTGGTACAAGTCTTCACGCCTAAAATCTGGACGCATATTTCACTGGTTAAGTTGGTATTCTGAAAAGGAATGCAGGTCGTGGTCTTTTCTGCCCTCTGCAACAATTACCCTCTTTCTGCCTGCTCCCAGCTGAAAAAGCAAAGGTGCCCGTCTGGTTAATTCTCTCTGTCTGATCAAACCAGGCTGTTTTTATCCAACCTTTCCTTCCTGTGTAGCCCTGGAAGATGTGACATATGACAAAGAAAGCAGAAAGGCAGCTAGAAATGCTTCAGTAACCCCATGGGGCATCACTAAACTGACACCGTACAATAACACACAGTGTGTATGTGGATTCTAAGAACACCTGAGCCCAGAAGCCTGGCATGGCCTGATAAGCATACCCATGTGGCATTAGACAGAGCCCACCGGAATGGGACAACCCTCCCTGGAGCTAGTGTGGGAAAGAAGTTCTAATAGGTATCAAGTGATTTCTCCAGATTGCAGCTCTAGAGACAGCATTTCTGCTGTCTCATCCCTGCAGTTCACTAATCCCAGGCACTCGCTGCCCCCATCCCCCCCGCCCTCCTTTGCTTTCCTCCTCCTCTCCTGCCTGCCCTCTCCTCCCTCCTCCACCGGTAAATCTGAAGTTTCCTGTTAAACACAGTTAGGGGTTTTGCAAGAGAGGCTGCTGGCTCGCCTGCTTTCTCTCTGGGATTATCGCAAGAACCGGGAGATTCATCCATCCTTCATCCCAGGGAGTTTTTCTGCCCTCCTTCTGCACTTCTGGATAGGAGGGAGAGGAGTTTAAAGGGGATTCAAGCCGGATCGGTGGATTTATACAGCTGGGAGAAGCTCCGGGGCAGGGAGACGTCTTCTGTTCTTTGTCACTGCTCCGAATTACATTACTGTTTGCTTATTTCATGTAAACTGGAAGTCACGGCTATGCTTTTAGGAAGCCAGCGGTCCGGAAAACTAAGGTAAGCGAGTTCTACCCCTCCCCCCCCCCCCTTGGGCACAGAATCCACAATAAGGAGCTCTGAGACCCCAGCCCAGCTATGGTGGTGCCACCTGAGATGCCCCTGGAAGTTTGACCGCTGTCCTGGGGCACTTTTCTGTTTCCACTGCACTTGTTTCAGGACCCTTTAAACTTAATGGAGGGGGGGAGGGGAGGGGAGGGAAGAAGCTGCAATTTCCCTTCCTTTTGGATTGATTATCCACTTTCCACCCTTACAGAGCTGCTACAGAAAGTGCATGGGATTGTCACGGGCATTTTAGATTTTTTTTTATTTAATATATCACAAACTAGGGTGCTGTAAGGCATCTTGGAGGCCTGGGGGGCGAGTGGGGAGGAGTAGGCAGTTGGGAAGGTGGATCTTTTGACTCTGCCCTTCAATTTCAGCCTCTATTTTTTGCAACTGTTTCTCTGGTTGAACATTTCTGGTGTTTCTATCTGTGCCCCCTCCACACCCCCCCTCTCAATTTTTTTTCTGCCAGCATTCATGAAGCCTCTACCTTTTTGGGGAGGGGAAGGGGTGGATAGAAGGGAAGGAGGATGATGATAATGTTGTGACCAGGAACTGTCAAAAATTGTATAAAGGACAGAAGAGCCTTTCAGCTTTTCTTTCCATCATTTTTCTTGGTTTCTCTTGATTTTGCTTCTTCCGAACACTATATTCTCCAGGTTTTCCCATCCTTTTCCTTTCCAAGAAGGCATCCTCCCGCCCTCTTCTTGCTCTCCTTTTCCTGTAGGCTTCACTCATCTCTCCTGTGTCAGGTGTGGCACCCTGGTGCTGCTCTTTCCTCCTCCCCTCCCCCCCCACCACATGCCAGCCCAAGTAAACTGGTTCCCCTTTCTCCTTGCCCACAGGTTCCGTCTGCTATCATGACTGATGGGGAGAGGAGAGAGCCCTGCCAGCCGCTGGCCAGTGATGAGGTCCGGGTGCCCATAGCCCCTCTCCCCCAAGCTGGTGACCCCAAGGAGGACGAGGATGGGGGCTCCGCGGGCTCCTCAAGCCAAGATCGGGCCCAAGAGTCGGGGGGCGAGGAAGAGGAGCCGGTCCCATACCCAGCCCTGGCATCCACCGTCTTCTTCTGCCTGCTCCAAACCTCCCGTCCTCGCAGCTGGTGCCTCCGACTGGTTTGTAGCCCATATCCTTTGCCCCCCCCCCCCCTCAATGTCTGAAGGTGTGTTGTGTGCGGTACAAAATATCTAGACAGAGCCGTGGCCCCTCTGAGGGGTCCTGGGTGCCAGACTGTGCGGTAACTGTAGCACTGTGGCCTTAGGGCGCAAGGAGAAGATGCTGTTGAAACGTGTAAACCCTCGAGAAAAACGAAATCTATGCAAGGTTTTTCGTTTGCTGAATCACTTTGCTGGCAGTTTGGAGCTTTCTGAAAGAGTAGAGTACGTCTGGCTTTCGTTGCTGTAACTTCCTTGTGATGTGTCTTTATTGAGGTGGATTGAGTTAAGCGGATAACCCGGCTGATAACCTTTCCAGTTCGAAGCTCAGCTGGAGAATGCCTTTTTGAGTTAACTCGATGGTTTAGGATATTGGGTGCATTTGTCAGACTGGAGCTCACAAAAACATAAATAATGTTTTCAATAAAAATGAGCTGTCATAAAATCAAAGTAACAATTAAAAAAAAGAGCAAGGGTTTACATATCCTGTATTTTTGATGGAAGAATCCTTTAAAATTATGAAAGCAGACGCAACAATGTTTATCTAATGTAAATTGCTTTCCAGTTGTAGAAGAGTGTGGTAGCCAAAGCATACAATTATTGGAATTTTGCTTAGAAAACGCATTGTATAAATGATACAGAACAACTTCCCTTTCATTAGAACTGAAATAACAGTGCTGTGGTTTTGTCTGTTTGGCAAAGAAATCTCTGTGTTTGTCACTCTGTCCCTTCCTAAACCATAAAAGTGCTTGGACTGATTTGGGGCATTTCCCCCAAAAAGCCAAACTGCAAGACTTTTAAGAAACTCTCTCTCTCTCTTTTTGTGAGTGGATGTGGGGCACTGTGATAAGGAAGAAATTGAATTTCAGGGAGGATGCAGGAGACATCTTTCCTGCCTTTAGAGAGCTGTCAGTCTGTTGGGATCAGGCTCCAGAAGGCGTGATTTTACTGTACCTGCAAACGTGCCAGTTATGCATCTCTAGTTCATGCATGCCTCTGTTCCTTTTGCCTGCTGCCAAGATGTGGACTTGCACTGTTATTTCCAATTAGTATCATTATTCTTGATTGATCAAGCTTGGCCCTCTGATTTCGATAATAGCTGGGCTGGAAACTCCCTTTGCCCTACTGTTCCTGTAACAGCAGCCAGTGTTGCTAAAGAGTCCGCAAAGAGCATTAATTCTCAGCCAAACGTCGGATGTTCAGAACTGTACCATAAATTGACGTTTGCCGTCTTTTCAGTTCTTCTGGTTTGTTTCAACAGTTTTTTTTTTTATTGCAAAAGCCTGCATGAACCCCTTGCACGCCGTTTGGAGACCTTCAAATCACAGTGCATCGTTTCAGTACTCTTTCAAGAAACACCTGACTCCCCCACCCCACCCTGAAGTTGCTTCAAGACCTGACCTTGCTGCAGTCACATTTTAAAGACACTTCTGATAGATTTTCACAATATAAAGCAACCAAACAGCCCAGATCTGAGTGCAAAGTTTAAAATTGCAGACAAGGGACAAAGAGGGAGCTTTTGCTGTCTTTGGCTTCTCTCTCAGCGGTAGGTCAGGTAAAGGAGATAAAACGGTGACTTTATAAAAAAAAAAAAAAAGGTTTCCAAGTTGTAGAGGTTTCTTTTGCAGTCAGAAGGTTTTAGTTCCCTAGTGTTGTCTGTCCTGATTAGATTGTGAGCTCTGTTGAGCTGGGACTGTTTCTTACATGTTCAGTGTACAGTGCTGCATAGTAGAAATGATAAGTAATAGTAGCAGTAGTCTTTAGGATTCTGGAATCTTTGTTACTCTTTAGGATTCTGGAATCTTTGTTACTCTTTGGGATTCCGGAATCTTGCTATTCTTTGTCCTTACCCCTTATCTGTCCTGTTTGTCCTGATTAGATTGTAAAATGTGTTGAGCTGGGACGGTCTCTTACATGTTCAGTGTACAATGCTGCATACCTAGAAATGATAAGTAATAGTAGTAGTAGCCTTTGGGATTCTGGAATCTTGCTTCTCTTTGGGTTCCGGAATCTTGCTACTTATCCATGTCCTGTTTATCCTGATTAGATTATAAGCTCTATAGAACAGGGACTGTTTCTTACATGTTCAGGGTACAGTGCTGCATACCTAGAAATGATAAGTAATAGTAGTAGTAGTCTTTAGGATTCCGGAATCTTTGTTACTCTTTGGGATTCCAGAATCTTGCTAGTCTTTGGGATTCCAGAATCTTGCTACTTATCCCTTATATGTCCTGTTTATCTTGATTAGATTTTAAGCTCTATGGAACAGGGACTGTTTCTTACATGTTCAGTGTACAGTGCTGCATACCTAGAAATGATAAGTAATAGTAGTAGTAGTCTTTAGGATTCCGGAATCTTTGGGATTCTGGAATCTTGCTACTTATCCATGTCCTGTTTATCTTGATTAGATTTTAAGCTCTATGGAACAGGGACTGTTTCTTACATGTTCAGGGTACAGTGCTGCATACCTAGAAATTATAAGTAATAGTAGTAGTAGTAGTCTTTAGGATTCTGGAATCTTTGTTACCCTTTGGGATTCCGGAATCTTGCTATTCTTTGTCCTTACCCCTTATCTGTCCTGTTTGTCCTGATTAGATTGTAAGATGTGTTGAGCTGGGACGGTCTCTTACATGTTCAGTGTACAATGCTGCATACCTAGAAATGATAAGTAATAGTAGTAGTAGCCTTTGGGATTCTGGAATCTTGCTTCTCTTTGGGTTCCGGAATCTTGCTACTTATCCATGTCCTGTTTATCCTGATTAGATTATAAGCTCTACAGAACAGGGACTGTTTCTTACATGTTCAGGGTACAGTGCTGCATACCTAGAAATGATAAGTAATAGTAGTAGTAGTCTTTAGGATTCCGGAATCTTTGTTACTCTTTGGGATTCCGGAATCTTGCTAGTCTTTGGGATTCCAGAATCTTGCTACTTATCCCTTATATGTCCTGTTTATTTTGATTAGATTTTAAGCTCTATGGAACAGGGACTGTTTCTTACATGTTCAGTGTACAGTGCTGCATACCTAGAAATGATAAGTAATAGTAGTAGTAGTCTTTAGGATTCCGGAATCTTTGTTACTCTTTGGGATTCCGGAATCTTGCTAGTCTTTGGGATTCTAGAATCTTGCTACTTATCCCTTATATGTCCTGTTTATCTTGATTAGATTTTAAGCTCTATGGAACAGGGACTGTTTCTTACATGTTCAGGGTACAGTGCTGCATACCTAGAAATGATAAGTAATAGTAGTAGTAGTCTTTAGGATTCCGGAATCTTTGTTACTCTTTGGGATTCCGGAATCTTGCTAGTCTTTGGGATTCCAGAATCTTGCTACTTATCCCTTATATGTCCTGTTTATCCTGATTAGATTGTAAGCTCTATGGAACAGGGACTGTTTCTTATATGTTCAGGGTACAGTGCTGCATACCTAGAAATGATAAGTAATAGTAGTAGTAGTAGTCTTTAGGATTCTGGAATCTTTGTTACTCTTTAGGATTCTGGAATCTTTGTTACTCTTTGGGATTCCGGAATCTTGCTATTCTTTGTCCTTACCCCTTATCTGTCCTGTTTGTCCTGATTAGATTGTAAGATGTGTTGAGCTGGGACGGTCTCTTACATGTTCAGTGTACAATGCTGCATACCTAGAAATGATAAGTAATAGTAGTAGTAGCCTTTGGGATTCTGGAATCTTGCTTCTCTTTGGGTTCCGGAATCTTGCTACTTATCCATGTCCTGTTTATCCTGATTAGATTATAAGCTCTATAGAACAGGGACTGTTTCTTACATGTTCAGGGTACAGTGCTGCATACCTAGAAATGATAAGTAATAGTAGTAGTAGTCTTTAGGATTCCGGAATCTTTGTTACTCTTTGGGATTCCGGAATCTGCTAGTCTTTGGGATTCCAGAATCTTGCTACTTATCCCTTATATGTCCTGTTTATCTTGATTAGATTTTAAGCTCTATGGAACAGGGACTGTTTCTTACATGTTCAGGGTACAGTGCTGCATACCTAGAAATGATAAGTAATAGTAGTAGTAGTCTTTAGGATTCCGGAATCTTTGTTACTCTTTGGGATTCCGGAATCTTGCTAGTCTTTGGGATTCCAGAATCTTGCTACTTATCCCTTATATGTCCTGTTTATCTTGATTAGATTTTAAGCTCTATGGAACAGGGACTGTTTCTTACATGTTCAGGGTACAGTGCTGCATACCTAGAAATGATAAGTAATAGTAGTAGTAGTCTTTAGGATTCCGGAATCTTTGTTACTCTTTGGGATTCCGGAATCTTGCTAGTCTTTGGGATTCCAGAATCTTGCTACTTATCCCTTATATGTCCTGTTTATCTTGATTAGATTTTAAGCTCTATGGAACAGGGACTGTTTCTTACATGTTCAGGGTACAGTGCTGCATACCTAGAAATGATAAGTAATAGTAGTAGTAGTCTTTAGGATTCCGGAATCTTTGTTACTCTTTGGGATTCCGGAATCTTGCTAGTCTTTGGGATTCCAGAATCTTGCTACTTATCCCTTATATGTCCTGTTTATCTTGATTAGATTTTAAGCTCTATGGAACAGGGACTGTTTCTTACATGTTCAGGGTACAGTGCTGCATACCTAGAAATGATAAGTAATAGTAGTAGTAGTCTTTAGGATTCCGGAATCTTTGTTACTCTTTGGGATTCCAGAATCTTGCTACTTATCCCTTATATGTCCTGTTTATCTTGATTAGATTATAAGCTCTATAGAACAGGGACTGTTTCTTACATGTTCAGGGTACAGTGCTGCATACCTAGAAATGATAAGTAATAGTAGTAGTAGTCTTTAGGATTCCGGAATCTTTGTTACTCTTTGGGATTCCGGAATCTTGCTAGTCTTTGGGATTCCAGAATCTTGCTACTTATCCCTTATATGTCCTGTTTATCTTGATTAGATTTTAAGCTCTATGGAACAGGGACTGTTTCTTACATGTTCAGGGTACAGTGCTGCATACCTAGAAATGATAAGTAATAGTAGTAGTAGTCTTTAGGATTCCGGAATCTTTGTTACTCTTTGGGATTCCGGAATCTTGCTAGTCTTTGGGATTCCAGAATCTTGCTACTTATCCCTTATATGTCCTGTTTATCTTGATTAGATTTTAAGCTCTATGGAACAGGGACTGTTTCTTACATGTTCAGGGTACAGTGCTGCATACCTAGAAATGATAAGTAATAGTAGTAGTAGTCTTTAGGATTCCGGAATCTTTGTTACTCTTTGGGATTCCGGAATCTTGCTAGTCTTTGGGATTCCAGAATCTTGCTACTTATCCCTTATATGTCCTGTTTATCTTGATTAGATTTTAAGCTCTATGGAACAGGGACTGTTTCTTACATGTTCAGTGTACAGTGCTGCATACCTAGAAATGATAAGTAATAGTAGTAGTAGTCTTTAGGATTCCGGAATCTTTGTTACTCTTTGGGATTCCGGAATCTTGCTAGTCTTTGGGATTCCAGAATCTTGCTACTTATCCCTTATATGTCCTGTTTATCCTGATTAGATTGTAAGCTCTATAGAACAGGGACTGTTTCTTACATGTTCAGTGTGCAGCACTGCGCACGTCTAGTAGCACTATAGAAAAATATAAGTATTAGTAGTATTTTCAAGTCCATGAAGACCCAGCCGAGGAAGCCTCTGTGTAATCTTCATAACCCAGGATGCACTACATTTGGTGATACATAGTTATGCTTTTAGGAGACCACATACGTCTATCCATAAGCGTTCCTCTGTCTTTGGCCAGACACTGTCTTCCTTTGTGATTTTGCTCTATTTATTTGATCCTGGAAGGAATTTTACTTGAAGCTATTAATGGGAGGATACTGCATTCATCAAATGTTTGCGTTCTGCCTTTTGCTCTCTGTCGTTGCTATAATGTTTCAGTGGTTACATAAACAAAGATTTCTAAATGTAAATAATAAGTACAGAATGGAGTTTGTGTCTGCACAGTTAATAATCTTTTAAACCTAACTCGTGCTTTCTTGAGCGTATCCGAGGGAAGGATAAAGGATAAACTGGCTCCGTTGTAGTTGCATAATAATCCGAAAGACAGCTTTAGTGGCAACTGACTGACATCTCTGAAGGATCTTGTGCAGACGAGCAGCTGAGAAGCAGAACAGCTGTTTCCAACCCCTAAGAACACCAGCTTCAAGAGTGTTTTATTAGAACCCCAGTGATATTTGATATCTTGCGACCTTCTTTGTTACCAATTTGCTTCTTAAGTGAGACAAGAGTAAATAAACTGGAAAAAAAAAGATTGAAACTGTTCCACAAAGGAAATGTTTGGAATTAAGAAGGCAGACTTCTAGAGGTTAACCTAACTCTTCCAGACCAGCTCAACAGCAGTTGCACAAAGCACAATCCATGGGAAGTCTCCTGATTTGAAAAGGAGCATTGCTATCAGACCTAGAAATTAGATGGCAAATGCCACACAGAGGTAACCATAGTCTTGGGCTCATGTACAGAGTTCCTTGGGGTGTTTTCTCGGAGAGAAGAGGCGGTCAGGAATTGTTTTCTTAGCAGGTCAGCATTTTAAGGACTGTTTCCATGCCTAATAGCCTCACACACTTCTACTTAGTAATAAGGTGCAGTGCAAAGAAAAAAAAAATAGCCATTATTGTAAATGGAAGCTGGTGTAGACTTCTGAAAGTAACACTCAGGGTTCAGTAAACATAGGTGGGTCAATATTTAAGCTCTTCAGTCGGTGGTGTTTTAAAATACAGTGCTCACGGCCATTTAGGGAGAAGTAACTCAACTTAAGAGTAGCCCATGTTGATAACGTCCCCCCTCCCCTCAGTGCCACTATCTGGATAGTGAGTGGTGCTGACTCTCTGGGTAAAACAGGCTGGACCTGCAAGTGGTGATATTCTATCTGGATAAAGTTAGGACAGCTTTTATTCCGTCTTAATGTTAACCAAGGAGTGAAGGAGTAGCCTAATGGCTAGAGCAGATCCAGGTTCAAATCCCAGGACAGTTACTTGTGGCCTTGGGTAAGTTAGTTAGCTGTCCTTTTACAAAGTGGCTCAAAGCCCAACACCGGCTTACCGCTCGCTAAAAGGGAAGTAGCGCCAGGCTACTGCAGCAGCCCAGTGGTGGTTCCCTTCCCCCAATGTGACCCATTTCCAGTGCTGCAAATGTATTTCTGTTTTTGTAGTACCAGTGTGTATCTGGTGGTAATGGGGCAGTACCGCACGCTGCCCGGTTGCCGCTGGGTTAGCGCAGGAGCCCTTGCCGCCACCTCAATGGATGGTGGTAAGTGCTCCCCTCCCCCAAAATGGCCACACAGCAAGTGCTTCACTTGCCACACAGCCGTTTCTTGAAAAAAAAACCCCAAAGACCTGTCTTTTACCTGCTACGGTAAAAAGGGGTCTCGGCACATATCAAAAACACTCGCTGATGCTAGCGCAGGTCCCCTTTTGCCGCAGCTATGTAAAAGGACCCCTTAACTCTCCATGTCTCAGGGGAAGGCAATCAAGGGGAAGGAGTGGTCTAGTGGTTAGAGCACCGGTCTTGCAATCCAGAGGTGGCTGGTTCAAATCCCACTGCTGCTCCTTGTGATCTTGGGCAAGTCACTTAACCCTCCATTGCCTCAGGTACAAACTTAGATTGTGAGCCCTCCTGGGACAGAGAAATATCCAGCGTACCTGAATGTGACTCACCTTGAGCTACTACTGAAAAAGACCTGAGCAGCAACTCTTGGAAACCCGTGGACCTGCTTCCCCCCCCCCCCCCCCCCACACACACACTCTATCAGTTAACAGGTGTGCTATAGTAATGTGATGGCTTAGCAGTCAGAGGATAATTCTAAAAAGGCAGCAAGAAGACCTCTCTCTCCCACCCCCCCCACCCCCATCCCCTGCCAACAGTGTGACAGTTTCCATTGCAGGGCCCTAAGTGGGATGAGATTGCCAGACCACCCCTGGTCTTCCCAAGTCAATAGAGGAATAAAAGGCTCATTTTAAAAAGCACATAGGTTAATTTTGCAAGTCTAAATGCTTTGAAAATGAGCACCTAAGTGTCTTACATAAAGCTGCATGGAGTTGCTGTGGGATTTGAACCGGCCTGCTGCTCTAATCATTAGGTTATTTATTTATTACTCACATCCATCTACGGTCCTCTAAGAAGGCACCTATCTGAAGTTTATTCTATTAGGACACTAGGCATCTAATTTCCCCTACAGAATATCAGCATAGCATTGCAAAAATGTGTTAGACAATAGAGCTGCTGTAACTATTCACATCTAGATCAATTTTTAAAAAAAGCACACACAAAAAAAACCATGTATAAAGTACAAATTTCTATCATCTAAAGTATGTAAATATGTGCCCCAGTCATACTGTGCCCAGACTCCATTCATGTGAACATCATAAGTACATAAGTAATGCCACACTGGGAAAAGACCAAGGGTCCATCGAGCCCAGCATCCTGTCCCCGACAGCGGCCAATCCAGGCCAAGGGCACCTAGTGAGCTTCCCAAACGTACAAACATTCTATACAATCAAGCCATTGTGACATCACTAATGAGGTTGGCTCTTATTGGTGGAATGAGCCACTATGACATCACAATAGGTTAAATCACTGCTCTATGTAATAAAAGTGAGCCAAGTAGAGGACATAAGTACATAAGTAATGCCACACTGGGAAAAGACCAAGGGTCCATCGAGCCCAGCATCCTGTCCACGACAGTGGCCAATCCAGGCCAAGGGCACCTGGCAATCTTCCCAAACGTACAAACATTCTATACAATCAAGCCATTGTGACATCACTAATGAGGTTGGCTCTTATTGGTGGAATGAGCCACTATGACATCACAATAGGTTAAATCACTGCTCTATGTAATAAAAGTGAGCCAAGTAGAGGACATAAGTACATAAGTAGTGCCACACTGGGAAAGACCAAGGGTCCATTGAGCCCAGCATCCTGTCCACAACAGCGGCCAATCCAGGCCAAGGGCACCTGGTGAGCTTCCCAAACGTACAAACATTCTATACATGTTATTCCTGGAATTGTGGATTTTTCCCAAGTCCATTTAGTAGCGGTTTATGGACTTGTCCTTTAGGAAACCGTCTAACCCCTTTTTAAACTCTGCCAAGCTAACCGCCTTCACCACGTTCTCCGGCAACGAATTCCAGAGTTTAATTACACGTTGGGTGAAGAAAACCTTTCTCTGATTTGTTTTAAATTTACTACACTGTGGTTTCATCGCATGCCCCCTAGTCCTTGTATTTTTGGAAAGCGTGAACAGACGCTTCACATCCACCTGTTCCACTCCACTCATTATTTTATATACCTCTATCATGTCATCCACCTTCAGACTACACACCATCACCCTTTGCACCGTGTTATGGGATAACATATAGTCAGAATATTGGCAGGGAAATGCAAATATGCCTGTATTGTGCTCATTTACACATGCTGCTGCCTTGTTTGTTTGTTTATTTGAGAAATTTCTATCCTGCTCTATCCAACAATTGTAGGCGGGGACTGAGTTACCCCCCCCCCCAGTGCAGGCTAATTTCCATGTTAACAGCTAATGCAAGATGAGGCAAAAAATGGGTGGGGCTACGCAGAGGTGGTTTTACCATGTGTTAACTGTTAGTGTATTACAACTTATAATAATCCCTTTTAAATATGTGTATGTCACTTCCTTAATCGAATTAACTTGAATAATTTTCTCAATTTTTCAGTTTCTTAAACTTTTTAATTTTCTTACATTTTCTCCATTAAATTTCTCAATTCTTAAAAATTTTCTCAGTTTTTCTAACACTTAACAACACCTGAAGAGGTTGAGCTAATCACTTTTCACTTAGGAGATAATTCTATAAGAAGGGCACCAAGATTTATTTATTTAGATTTTGCTTGCACCTTTTTCAGTAGTAGCTCAAGGTGAGTTTCATTCAGGTAGTCTGGACATTTCTGTGTCTCAGGAGGGCTCACAATCTTAAGTTTGTACCTGAGGCAATGGAGGGTTAAGTGACTTGCCCAAGATCACAAGGAGCAGCAGTGGGATTTGAACCGGCCACCTCTGGATTGTAAGACCGGTGCTCTAACCACTAGGCCACTCCTCCAGTAGCAACATTCCATCTAGAATCTCAAATAGTACCAACATTCCAGAATCTCAAAAAGTGGCAACATTCCATGTGGAATCACCAATAAAAGCAACATTCCATATATTTAGATTTTGCTCACACCTTTTTCAGTAGTAGCTCAAGGTGAGTTACATACAGGTACTCTGGATATTTCTCTGTCCCAGGAGGGCTCACAATCTAAGTTTGTACCTGAGGCAATGGAGGGTTAAGTGACTTGCCCAAGATCACAAGGAGCAGCGGTGGGATTTGAACTGGCCACCTCTGGAGTACAAGACTGGTGCTCTAACCACTAGGCCACTCCCCCACTCCACCAATAATTTGTATATCAGTATTTAATAGGAATGGGCAGTCAGAAAACTTTCATTTCATGTAATTTCCCATGTCTTTTAGGGGAATGTTCAGGGAGATGACACAAAACAAAAATTTTCTGACTCCTTCTCCTCACTATCCAAGCACTCCCCCCCCCCCCAAACCTACCTCCCTGTTGTTCTAGCAAGGTCCAATGGGGCAGGAGTGATGCTTTATCCTGACTATGACCGTGGCTGCGTCCAATATGGCAGCCACTAAATTTCCCCATAGTCTCACGGGACCATTAGTCTGGTGAGACTATGGAGAAAAGTCACAGCTGCCATATTGGATGTGGCCAAAGCCATGGACAGGAGCGGATCAACATCACTTCTACCCTAATCGGCTCTGCTAGACCACAAGGGAGGTAGACCGAAGGTGAGAGGGGAGGCCTTGAATCAAGGGGGAGGTTGTGCATCGATCGCAAGGGACATGAGGGGGGCTAGGATCTCATTTGCAAATGAATCTCTACCTGTTTTTGTTTTGCCAATGACAGAAGAAATGCCATCGATGAACTGCCCATCCCTAGAATTTGCCCCCATTTTCCAGCTACATGTAATTCTGTAAAGTGGGAACCTTAATGAGCAGTGGCATGCCAAGGGGGGAGGGGGCGGTGGGGGCGGTCCACCCCGGGTGCACGCCGCTGGGGGGGGGTGCCGCGCGCCGGTCAGCGTCGTTCGTTTCCATGCTCCCTCTGCCCCGGAACAGGAAGTAACCTGTTCCGGGGCAGAGGGAGCATGGAAACAAATGACGCTGACCAGCGCGCGGCACCCCCCCAGCGGCGTGCACCCAGGGGGGTTCTTTCGCTGGGGTGGGGGTGTGTCCCTTCACTGGGGGGGGTCACGCTGCACGGGGGGTGGGGCGCTGCAGCCGGGGGGGGGCGGGGCGCATCGGCGATCCGCCCCGGGTGTCAGCGCCCCTCGGAACGCCACTGTTAATGAGCCTTCGCATAGGCAGAAATTGGTTCTCTAGAGATCTAGACATCATCATTTACTGTACCTCTGTAGCTGGTATAAGATCATTGCCTAAAATATGGGCACATTCTGGGCATGTCATGCTGGTAGCCACCTTCATTTTTTTAAATAGAATAAGGCTCCAAGTAGGTGCATTGCAGATGCCCCTTTATAGAATTATCCTCTGTCGCTCGGATTCTATAAATGGCGACTACAGTTGTGCATGCAAATCAGCACACGACGACAATTTGCGTATGCAACTTCATTACTTAACAAGCCAATCAGCGGCAATAATTAGCTGCTAACAATCAATTACTGGCCTTAATTAGGATTTACGTACAGATCGTATTTTATAATCATCTGTTCATAAGTCCTAACGCATGTAAACATTTGGGGACACAGCTAGGGGGCATTTGGAAGGCATCACAAAATTTAACGCATGCAAATACAGAATTCGGCCTAACCATGCCTAATTTTGGTGTGGTTTATACCCTAAGCGCTATTCTATGAAGGCCGCACACCCTTTATGGAATTTTTTTTTTGTATTTGTACCCCGCGCTTTCCCACTCATGGCAGGCTCAATGCGCCTTACATATTGTATACAGGTACTTATTTGTACCTGGGGCAATGGAAGGTTAAGTGACTTGCCCAGAGTCACAAGGAGCTGCCTGTGCCTGCAGTGGGAATCGAACCCAGTTCCCCAGGACCAATCGGCACATCAAATTTTAGGTGTCACTTATAAAATTGACTCCTTTGTGTGTGATAAAGACATAACTGAATGAGAAGATGCTGGGAATGCCTGAACAGTTAATGCAAAGGTTTTACAGTTACCGCACATTAATTTTGGCAATTAATGATCAGAAACTCAAACGCGTGAAACAATTCTTCCCAAGGGACACATTTCGCAACCTGATACAATCAATGGTACTAAGCCACGTAGACTACTGCAATGGAATTTATGCAGGATGTAAAGAACAAACCTTAAATAAACTTCAGACTGCTCAAAACACGGCAGCTAGGCTTATATTTGGTAAAACGCGATTTGAAAGTGCAAAACCCCTCCGCAAAAAACTACACTGGCTCCCAATCAAAGAACACATCGCCTTCAAAATCTGCACCCTGGTTCACTATCCAGCTTATAATCGAACGAGAATAACGCCCAAGTTCCGACCTAAATCGGGAGATGGGCGTTCTTCTCACAAAAACAAATAAAGCGGCATAATCGAAAGCCGAACTTTGGACGCTTTCAACTGCACTCCGTCGCGGATGCGGACAAAGTTGACGGGGGAGTGTCGGAGGCGTGGTGAAGGCGGAACTGGGGCGTGGTTATCACCCGAACAGAGATGGGCGCCCTTCGCCGATAATGGATGCGTTTGTAGCTAGAATTTAGGGCACTTTTCCTGGACCCTGTTTTTTGACGAATAAGGCCCCCAAAAGTGCCCTAAATGACCAGATGACCCCCAGAGGGAGTCGGGGATGACCTCCCCTGACTCCCCCAGTGGTCACTAACCCCCTCCCACCACAACAAATGATGTTTCACAACTTTTTACTTTCACCCTCAAATGTCATACCCTCCTCCCAAGCAGCAGTATGCAGGTCCCTGGAACAGTTGTTAGGGGGTACAGTGGACGTCAGGCAGGTGGACCCAGGCCCATCCCCCCCCTACCTGTTACAATTGTGCTGCTTAATGCTACTAGTCGTCCAACCCCCCCAAACCCCCTGTACCCACATGTAGGTGCCCCCCTTCACCGCTTAGGGCTATAGTACTGGTGTAGACTTGTGGGCAGTGGGTTTTGAGGGGGATTTGGGGGGCTCAACACCCAAGGGAAGGGTGCTATGCACCTGGGAGCTCTTTTACCTTTTTTTTTGTTTTTGTAACAGTGCCCCTAGGGTGCCCGGTTGGTGTCCTGGCATGTGAGGGGGACCAGTGCACTATGAATCCTGGCCCCTCCCACGAACAAATGCCTTGCATTTATTCGTTTTTGAGCTGGGCGATTTCATTTTCCATTATCGGTGAAAAGCAAAAACGCCCAGCTCACACCTTGGCGAATAAAGCATGGGCGTCTATTTTGTTTAAAAAATACGGTTCACTCCGCCCCTTCACGGACCCGTTCTCGGAGATTAACGCCCATGGAGATAGGCGTTTCTGGTCGATTATGCCCCTCCAAATCATCTACGGAGAAGCCCCGAGTTACATGACAGACTTGATCAATTTACCAATTAGAAAAACATCCGAATCAACATGAACTTGTCTAAATCTGCAGTACCTAAGCTGCAACGGACTTAAATACAAATCAACTTACGCATCTAGTTTTTCCTACATAAGCACACAACTGTGGAACGCATTACCAAAAGCCTTGAAAACGACGTACGACCACCTAAACTTCCGGAAATCACTAAAAACCAACCTGTTTAAAAAGGCAGACCCTACCAATCCAACTTAAATGCCTAATCTCTGCAACACAACCAAATTAAAGCACGTAATGGACATAACACAGCTCTTCCGTTCTCCGATTCCCTAGTGTGGCTGTGCCACATGAACTTGATCTTACCACAACATCACCCTGTATTTGTTCACACCGGAGCCTGCAAAGGCCTCTCTGGTACTATGTAAGCCACATTGAGCCTACAAATAGGTGGGAAAATGTGGGATACAAATGTAAGAAATAAAATAAATAAATAATTGCAAAACCTTACCACGCTTTAACG
Organism: Microcaecilia unicolor; assembly: GCF_901765095.1. Classification (NCBI taxonomy): domain Eukaryota; kingdom Metazoa; phylum Chordata; class Amphibia; order Gymnophiona; family Siphonopidae; genus Microcaecilia; species Microcaecilia unicolor. Next base: position 6,561,600 of record NC_044038.1, read on the forward strand.
AATAGATCCCTAAGGCAAAAGAGTTTTGTGGTTTAGGCCTATATTTCTCATGAAATGTTCTGACCTTTTTTACTGACTACCATGAGGTTTTTTGGGTGAAGACAAAAACCGTGTGGCCTTCGACTTGCAAACAACACAGCCACATTAGATTAAGGTGAGGCTCCTCATGGACTTTGCGTTCTATCCTTCTTAGGACGAATGTATTTATCAAGATACACGATATTCTTTCGTTGGCAGTACCTAACTTACAATAGGAATGATTTAAGATCCTCATCCTACCCTTTCCGGGAGCATCCCTTAATAAATTGCTAACTGTTGTTCAGTGATGTTTTAAAGGGCATGGGAAAAGCTATTTCAGAAGCTGCTGTTGGGATTGTGAAAACATATAATACTCTGTGTTGCCCATTTCTTGGCTGAAATCCACACAGATGGACATCTTTGGCTGAGAAACACAAGTAATGTTTGAGACGGGAAGTAGAGAATCAAGACCAGGCCATAGTCCCATGATGGTAGGGCAGCTGTGGTGACAACAATGATCACAATATATTTTGATAGGCGGAAGTCAGCTAATAAATTAGCTGTGGCCTGATGTATCATAGTATGTCACAAGATATCACTGAAGTAGCTTTAAGGCATGCTTGTCAGGAAACGTCGAGTCTTTCATCAACGATGGCAGCCTGGCCTTATGAGATATGTCATGGCGTCCAAAATGTCACAAATTTTAAAGATTACTTATTGATTAGTTGTAGTAAAAATGTCAGCTACTGTGCTGAATGAAAAGTAAAGTGGAGGAGGTTCTTCTGAGAGGCTAGACGGAAGAGAAACGGCCGTACGAGACGTCTGAGGACTAACTGATGGTAAGAAAGCGATATCTCTTCTTTTCATTTTGAGATGTTCCTCTTTCTTGTCACTCCACTCAATTAGGATGTTCCAGTATTGTGGGCTGGTTGCTTTAGTCATTTGAACGAATGTTTTGTTTTTTTTTTCTCTAGCTGTATGATATTATATTCATTTTCCTAAGTATTTATTTATTTATTTTATTTATTATTTTATTGCATTTGTATCTCCCATTCCCTCACCTATTTGCAGGCTCAATGTGGCTTACATAGATTTGTAAACATTGTCATATCTAACTAACTAACATTTCTAAAGCGCTACTAGGGTTACGCAGCGCTGTACAATTCAAACATAGAAGGACAGTCCCTGCTCAAAGAGCTTACAAGCTAAAAGACAAGAGAACAATCTAGAGGACGAGTGAACAGTTAATCTGATAGGGTGGATGGATTGGGGCATTCTATATATCTCGAGCGGTTAGGCGCCGAAGGCAGCATTGAAGAGGTGAGTTTTAAGCAGAGATTTGAAGATGGGTAGAGAGGGGGCTTGGCGTAGGGGTTGAGGAAGATTGTTCCAGGCATAGGGTGAGGCGAGGCAGAATGAGCGGAGCCTGGAGTTGGCAGTGGTCGAAAAGGATATCAGATACAATTAGTAATGTGTAGCGATTAAGGAAGGGAAGAGGGAAGAAGGAGGAGAGTTGTTAGGGTAGTTATAGAAGGTGGGCGTTCATAATTGAGTGGGTTGGTGAGGTGGCCTAGTGAGGTTATAGGTTCTCATTGTAGGCCTTGTTGAAGAAGAATGTTTTCACAGATTTTCGAAAGATAGTTGTTTCTTTGATTGCTTTATGCTTTATTACTATGTTGTACGTCTGTTTAAAATTAATAAAAAAAAAAAAAACTATTCTTTTTATTCATTATCTATAAGATGTATTGAGTACATAAGCCAAAATGTGGTCACCGAACACTGTTAGACATGTAAAACACACACACAAACACGCACACTTACTACCAGTAAAAACAACGAGTAAAAAAAAATCTTAGGAGCCCTTTTACTAAAGCCGTGTAAGCGTCTACGTGCGCCCAATGTGGTAATTTCATTTTTGGCGCGTGTCCAATATGTGTGGCCAAAAATATCATTTTAATTTTCTGCCGCGCGTAGGTCATTACCGCCCGGTGACCGTGTGAGACTTTATAGCTAGATCAATGGCTGGCAGTAAGGTCTCAGACCCAAAATGGACACGTGGCAGTTTTGATTTTGCCGCATGTCCATTTTCGGCAAAAATTTCGAAAAGGCCTTTTTTACAGGCGCATTGAAAAATTGTATTTTATTTATTTAGATTTTGCTCACACCTTGTTCAGTAGTAGCTCAAGGTGAGTTACATTCAGGTACTCTGGATATTTCTCTGTCCCAGGAGGGCTCACGATCTAAGTTTGTACCTGAGGCAATGGAGGGTTAAGTGACTTGCCCAAGATCACAAGAAGCAGCAGTGGGATTTGAACTGGCCACCTCTGAATTTCAAGACCAGTGCTCTAACCACTAGGCCACTCCACTGCTTGTTATTCTTTAGGGTTCTACATGGAATGTTGCTATTATTTGAGATTCTGAATGGAATCTTTATTTATTTAGATTTTGCTCCCACCTTTTTCAATAGTAGCTCAAGGTGAGTTACATTCAGGTACTCTGGATATTTCTCTGTCCCAGGAGGGCTCACAATCTAAGTTTGTACCTGAGGCAATGGAGGGTTAAGTGACTTGCCCAAGATCACAAGGAGCAGCAGCGGGATTTGAACTGGCCAGTGGCCACCTCTGGATTGCAAGATGGTGCTCTAACCACTAGGCCACTCCTCCACTATAGCAACATTCCATGTAGAATCTCCAATAGTAGCAACATTCCAGAATCTCCAAACGTGGCAACATTCCATGTGGAATCTTCAATAGTAGCAACATTCCATATATTTATTTATTTAGATTTTGCTCACACCTTTTTCAGTAGTAGCTCAAGGTGAGTTACATTCAGGTACTCTGGATATTTCTCTGTCCCAGGAGGGCTCACAATCTAAGTTTGTACCTGAGGCAATGAAGAGTTAAGTGACTTGCCCAAGATCACAAGGAGCAGCAGTGGGATTTGAACCCACCACTTCTGGATTGCAAGACTGGTGCACTAACCACTCCTCCACTCCTTATTTTGTGTGCGCCCCAAACCCACACCTACACTACTTCAGGCCATTTTTCAACACACCTTAGTAAAAGGATCCCTTCGTGGTTGGAGATGACACAATAAAGAGGAAATCAGCTATCTATAGATAAAATATATATTGAGATGGACCTAGAGGTTAGCCGAAGATAGCCAAATGTCAACATAACTACTAGAAGCAGTGAGAAGATTACATCAAAGGACTATGCTTAATTGCAACTGAGAGATGGAGCATTTGTTTAATATTTGTTTAATATTGTATAATATAACACACCACCCGAACTCTCGTCCACGCTCTCATTACCTCTCGCCTGGACTACTGCAACTTACTCCTCACCGGCCTCCCACTTAGCCACCTATCCCCCCTTCAGTCTGTTCAGAACTCTGCTGCACGTCTCATATTCCGCCAGAACCGATATACTCATATCACCCCTCTCCTCAGGTCACTTCACTGGCTTCCGATCAGATACTGCATTCAATTCAAGCTTCTCCTTCTTACCTACAAATGTACTCAATCTGAAGCCCTGCATTACCTCTCTACCCTCATCTCCCCTTATGTTCCCACCTGAAACCTCCGTTCACAGGACAAATCCCTCCTCTCAGTACCCTTCTCCACCACCGCCAACTCCAGGCTCCGCTCATTCTGCCTCGCCTCACCCTATGCTTGGAACAACCTTCCTGAGCCCTTACGCCAAGCCCCCTCCCTGCCCATCTTCAAGTCTTTGCTTAAAGCCCACCTCTTCAATGCTGCGTTCGGCACCTAACCCTTACCGTTCAGTGAATCCAGACTGCCCCAATTTGACTGCCCCTATCGGACTGACCGTTCACTTGTCTATTAGATTGTAAGCTCTTTGAGCAGGGACTGTCTCTCTTTGTTAAATTGTACAGCGCTGCGTAACCCTAGTAGCGCTCTAGAAATGTTAAGTAGTAGTAGTAGTATAATGTGCATGAAAACATGTTTCTGAGTTATGAGTAAGCCCATCGTATCATTGGTGGCTTTGTTTGCCGAGCATTGCCTAAATGCGATAACTGATAAGGCACTGTGTGGGATGGTTACTGGTAATAGCCGCATTTCCCAAGAGCTTGAAGTCAGGGCCGCCGAGAGGGGGGCTGGGGGGGGGCAAAATTCCCCTGGCCCGGGCCTCCAAGGGGGGCCCGGTGCCGGTGTCAGGCTGCCGGCACTGCAGTCCCCGGTCTCACCTGCCTGCCTCCTTGGCTACGGGCCCCCTGCATTTGAAGCGGCAGTCACAGATGGCCTCTTTTCAGGCCTTCCCTCCCTGTGTCCCGCCCCCGCGGAAACCGGAAGTTACATCAGACGAGGGCGGGACACAGGGAGGGAAGGCCAGAAGAGAAGCGATCTGCGACTGCCACTTTGAATGCAGGGGGCCCGGAGCCGTGGAGGCAGGCAGGCGAGACTGCGGACTGCAGCGGCGGGGGGAGCAACGGGGGGCGGAAGCGGCGGGGGGAGCGACAGGGAGCAGCAGCGGCAGGGGGAGCGACGGGGAGCGGCAGCAGCAGGGGGCGGAGGCAGGGCGGCCTTGCCCCGGGCCCGGCCTAGTCTCTCGGCGGCCCTGCTTGAAGTGGCTTGACAAACTCAACCGACGCATGTGGTTCTTACACTCAGACCCGCAATTTGACTGAATACAAGCGTTTTTGCAAACTGTTGGACACAGAATGTTTTCTGGAGAAATCATCCATAAAAAACTTGAATTCATTTTTTCTGTTTTGTGGATGTTTTCATTCCTCGGTGACAACATGACAAAAGGCTCCTTTTTTTAATGAAAATTGTCTTGTCTGTTTCACAAGGTGTCTAGCCCTCACTCACATCCACAGGGTTTCCCCTTGTCTGGTATGATTTATGGTAGAGAGTGACAGCGGAGAAAGGAGAAGGTTGTCCTTGAGAAGCAGAGAATATTTCTCAGCCAGTGAAAGGAATGTTGTGTTGTGTGACTCTATGAAGCCTTTTTGCATCTAGTCTGGTATTAGTTTGTCTTATGTAAGCATTTCCTGCAGTGCTTGGACACCATTTGACTTTCCCAGACTGCTTATACTGATCTAATGTTTTCATTCTCTGATGTCTGCTAGAATATATTATTATGATTATTGTCGTCATTATTATTATTGAGGAAGCTGAAACCCCCTTTTGATCGCTTTGTATATTGGAAGCTAGAAATCGTAAGACATGCTAGGATGAAACACAGTTTGAGAAGGGCTGAAAGCACGTGTTAATATCATCTATTCCGCCACTAGAAACAGAAAGAATTGAAAATAAATCCAGAAATTGATTTAAAAAATGGACCATTAACACACATGGAATAAATGAGGTTGAAAGAAACAAAAAAGGTGGAATAGAACCAAATAATAATTTTATATGAACGTTGACTTTTGGAACTCTGGTTTCTTTTAGTAAATGTAACGTTAGCATAGTTCATCACAGTGGCGTAGCTACGTGGGGCCTGAGGGGGCCTGGGCCCCCCGTAGATTCCAGCCTGGACCCCCCTCCCGGCGAACCCGCCCCCATACCTTCACTTTTGCTGGCGGGGGACCCCACTCCCCGCCAGCCGACGTCCTCTCCGTGACTCCGTCCTGCTCCTGCTGTTGCATGCATTGCTGACATCCTGCACGTTGTACGTGACGTCAGACTCAGAGAACAGAACTCTGTTCTCTGACGTCAGCAATGCATGCAAAAAGAGCAGGAGCAGGACGGAGAGGACATCGGCTGGCGGGGAGTGGGGTCCCCCGCTAGCAAAAGTGAAGGTAGGCGGCGGCGGGGGAGGGTTCACGGCGGGAGGGGGGTCGGAAAAGACGTAGGGGGGTGGCAGTGGCGGCGGGGGGGGGGCGGAGGCGCCGGGGGGAGGGCTAAAATGTGCCCCCTCCCTCAGCTTTGGATCCCCCTCCCACGGAAGTCTGGCTACGCCCCTGGTTCATCATAGTCATTCTTGGGTGCGTAAGGAGAGGGATGACCAGCAGGGAAAAAGAGGTGATGGTGCCCTTGTATAAGTCTCTGGTGAGGCCCCATTTCGAGTACTGTGTGCAATTCTGCAGACCGCACCTACGGAAAGATACAAACAGGATGGAGTCGGTCCAGAGGGCGGCTACCAAACTGGTAGGTGGCCTCAGTCATAAAACATATAGTGATAGGTTCATGAACCTCAACACGTATACGCTGGAAGAGCGGCGGGAGAGGAGATACGATAGAGACATTTAAATACCTCGGTGACGTCAATGCACAGGAGATGAGCCTTTTTCAAATAAAGGAAAACTCTGGAACGAGAGGGCAAAGGAAGAAGTTAAGAGGAAATAGCGTTAGGAGGAATCTAAGAAAATACCCTTTCACGGAAAGAGTGGTGGATGCATGGAATGGCCTCCCGGTGGAGGTCATGGAGACGAAAACTGTGTCGGAATTTAGGAAAGCACGGGACAGACACATGGGATCTTTTAGGAAAAGGAGACGTTAGTGGTTACTGTGGAAGGGCAGACTGGATGGGCCATTTGGCCCTTATCTGCCATCATGTTTCTAGGTTTCTACTTCAATAAAATTGACCTGACTCAAGTTATCCCTGACTAATTAAGAGGCCTTTTTACTATACTGCTCAAAATTTTGGGTTTAGCGTGTTTTAAAGCGGGACTTTTTCATGTGCTAAGCCCAGATTTACCATGGTACCTTTTTTTTTTTTTTTTTTGCAAGTCAGGTGCTAGTGTTCACGCAAGACCTGCAAAAAATTAATGAAGGAGCCCTTAATGCCTTCTACTCAGGAGGCGTTAAGCGCTCCCATGTTAACCCTGCGTTACCCAGTTAATACGCACTAATCATAACACATCCTATATAATAAAAAGCACCTCCAACGTTCTGAAGCTGACCTCGTGGACAAAAACAACAACAAAAAATAAACCTGCAGAGCACTCTGTTGCTCCAATTGTACGCTAAGAAAGTGCACCTATTGCTCACCAGTGTGCTCCATTGCTCACTAGTGCATTCTGTTGCTCACTAGTGTGCTCCATTGCTCATTAGTGCATTCTGTTGCTCACTAGTGTGCTCCATTGCTCATTAGTGCATTCTATTGCTCACTAGTGTGCTCCATTGCTCAGTAGTGCACTCTATTACCACACGACCATTTCATGGGGGAGCACTTACCGAGGGGGTACACACCAGCACTACAAAATTTGAAATATTTTTGCAATGCCAGAAATGACGCACACTGGGGGAGAGAAGTACCGCCGGGCTGCTGTGGTGAGCCCCCAGATGGACTGATAGAAGCAATGGTATCCTATTTGGAAATGGCCTGTAGAAGAAAGCAGAAATTTAAAGATTAAGATGCCCCGAGTCTGAGTGTTCTTTGTTCTGGCATTGAAACCAGGCATATGGGCTAGATTAGAACATGGGATTAGTTACAAATGCTAATGCATTGTAATGACATTTTTTGGTTTTGATGCGAGAAGCTGTCTTGCAGTTGGCAGAGCAGAGTTTTTCTGGTGATTTTATGAAACAAAGCAAAGGTTTCCACCATTTACTTTCTGCATTGGGCATTGGACCCGTGCAACGTTAATGCATACTGTCAAGGAAACAAGAATTCCAGTAGTGAGTACGTGCAAATGAACAGAGATGCTTGTCGGTTATCTTTAACCCTGCACTGAGCGGGGGTCACCCTGTGGATTCTGTTGCTAGTGGAGGAGTGGCCTAGTGGTTAGGGTGGTGGACTTTGGCCCTGGGGAACTGGGTTCAATTCCACTGCAGGCACAGGCAGCTCCTTGTGACTCTGGGCAAGTCACTTAACCCTCCATTGCCCCATGAAAGCCGCATTGAGCCTGCCATGAGTGGGAAAGCGCAGGGTACAAATGTAACAAAAATAAAATAGATACTATTGGAGATTGTACATGGAATGTTGCTACTATTGGAGATTCTACACGGAATGTTGCTGCTATTGGAGATTCTACATGGAATGTTGCTATTCCATGTAGAAGGCTGCGCAGGCTTCTGTTTCTGTGAGTCTGATGACGTCAGACTCACAGAAGCAGAAGCCTGCGCGGCCACATTGGTGATCTGCAAGGGCCGAATTCTACATGGAATGCTGCTACTATTGGACATTCTACATGGAATGTTGCTATTCCACTAGCAACATTCCATATAGAAGGCTGCGCAGGCTTCTGTTTCTGTGAGTCTGACGTCCTGCACGTACGTGCAGGACGTCAGACTCACAGAAGCAGAAGCCTGCGCAGCCACATTGGTGATCTACAAGGGCCGACTTCTAGTGGAATAGCAACATTCCATGTAGAATCTCAAATAGTAGCAACAGTGGAGGAGTGGCCTAGTGGTTAGGGTGGTGGACTTTGGTCCTGGGGAACTGAGGAACTGAGTTTGATTCCCACTTCAGGCACAGGCAGCTCCTTGTGACTCTGGGCAAGTCACTTAACCCTCCATTGCCTGCCGCATTGAGCCCGCCATGAGTGGGAAAGCGCGGGGTACAAATGTAACAATAAATAAATAAATACATTCCTGATCCTGCTGTGTCACCAAAATCCCCCTTAGAAATGTGCATCCGTTCCAAAGCCTGCAAAGGCAGACCATCAATATTCTGATCGAGACCACATCTTCACAAACACAAGTGCAAAGTGACGCTTGTGGGAAAGAGGAACCCGAACTATAGCCACGTGATGCAAGGTTCCACATTAGGAGTCATCACACTGGAAAAGGATCTAAGTGTCATTGATATGTTGAAACTCTCTGCTCAGTGTGTGGCGGTGGCGAAGGAAGCAAATAGAATATTAGGTATTATTAGGACAGGAATGGAAAACAAAAATGAAGATGTTATATAATGCCTTTGTTTCGCTCCATGGTTAGACTGCACCTTGAATACTGTATGCAATTCTGGTCACCGCATCTCAAAAAATAGTGTTTATTATTAAAATCAGTTTATTATTGAAATATGTAGCATGATATTTTGCTGGATCATATATAGTAATACAAAAATACAGCTTTAAAAATACAGTTTTAAACTACAGCAGAGAAAATAGTTTCATTTCAAGCCCCTCTCTCCCCCTCCCTTTTTTCCTGGGGACTTTTGATAGCAGGGATAGTCAACTACAAACACTTAACAAAGACAAAAGATATATTTATCATTTTCATCAACCTTCTCTGTACCCTTCCTAATTCCACTATATATATATATATATATATATATATATATATATATATATATATAGTGGAATTAGGAAGGGTACAGAGAAGGTTGATGAAAATGATAAAGGGGATGGTACGACTTCCCTATGAGGAAAGGCTGAAGCAGCTAGGGCGCTTCAGCTTGGAGAAGAGATGGCTGAGGGAAATTGTGAGAGAGGTCTTTTAAATAATGAGTAGAGTGGAACGGGTAGATGTGAATCGCTTGTTTACTCTTTCCAAAAATACTAGGACTAGGGGGCATGCAATGAAGCTACAAAGTAATACATTTAAAACAAATCAGAGAAAATATTTCTTCACTCAACGTGTAATTAAACTCTGGAATTCGTTGCGAGAGAATGTGGTAAAAGCAGGTAGCTTATCGGGGTTTTAAAAAGGTTTGGATAACTTCCTAAAAGAAAAATCCATAAGCCATTGTTAAAATGGACTTGGGATAATCCACTGCTTATTTATAGGATAAGCAGCATAAAATGTATTGTACTGTTTTGGGATCTTGTCATGTACTTGTGACCTGGATTGGTCACTGTTGGAAACAAAATGGACTTGACGGACCTTCGGTCTGTTCCTTTATGGGATTTGTAGTATGGAATGTTGCTACTCTTTGAGATTCTACATGGAATCTTGTCACTCTTTAGGATTCCAGAATATTGCTATTCTTTGGGGTTCTACATGGAATGTTGCTACTCTTTGACATTCTACATGAATCTTGTCACTCTTTAGGATTCCAGAATCTTGCTGTTCTTTGGGGTTCTACATAGAATGTTGCTAGTCTTTGACATTCTAAATGGAATCTTGTCACTCTTTAGGATTTCGGAATCTTGCTATTCTTTGGGGGTTTACATGGAATCTTGTCATTCTTAGAATTCCAGAAATGCTTTTCTTTGGGATTCTATATGGAATGTTGCCACAATTTGGGTTTCTGCCAGGTACTTGTGACCTGGGTTGGCCACTGTTTGGGAAACAGGATACTGGGCTAGATGGACCATAGGTCTGACCCAGTATGGCTACTCTTATGTTCTTATGTATGTTTATAAAAATAATTTGTAATGTAATACTTAGGGCCGGTGTTAAGCAGTGGCAAACAGGGCAATTGCCCTAGGCCTGCCTCAAGTTGAAGGATTTGGGGCAGTGTCCCCAGTTTCTGCATGCCTAACGCTAGCCCTGATAGCATTTTCAATCCCATTTTAGTTCTCCCTTTCCTGCAAGGCACAGATACATCTTCCTGCTCGTCTCTGCCTTTTCTTCCTCTGGGTACGTTTTCTTGATTCGCCAATTTTTAACCTCTAACAATTCTTGGTGCTGACTTGAACAGTTGAGCGATGCTAGCATTCTAGTCTGGGGAATATTTGTTTTCATGGTTTGCTCTTTTTGGCAGTGCTGGATGGGGGCTTCTTAAATGATTGTTGGAAAACAAGCGTTTGTCTCTGCTTGATAGAGACTAGCATAAGCCTCTTGATAAGACGTTGAGACCGCATCACTGCTCTTTGGCCTCCAGTGCACATCAGGCAGAGGCAGTGAGAGCATTAATATCCCCTGTCTGCTGTAACCTAAGGATAACTTAAGAGTTTTAGTTTCTCTTGAGAATCATATTATCTCTCTGCAAAGCAGTTTCAGTGCAGCATCGTCTTCCTATGGAGCCTATTTACTAAGCTGTATTGGCTGTCTTAACAATAAGAAGGGGATTTCAGAAAGGATGTTCAAATGAGAACTGAGATATCCAGGTCAAGATGTCTCAAATTCCTTTAGCATTTTAGAACAGGGTGCCAAATATGTAAATCCAGCCTTTGCCAGAACAGAGGTAGAGATAACAAGCATGTTGTTAACGAGACCTTTTTATTTGACTAACTTCAAACATTTTGGCTAGGAAATACTTTTAAAACAAATAGGAGGAAATATTTTTCACTCAAAGAATAGTTGAGCTCTTGAACTATTGCCGGAGGATGTGGTAACAGGTGGTTAGTATATCTGGGTTTAAAAAAGATTTGGACAAGTTGCTGGAGGAAAAGCCCAAAGTCTGCTATTGAGACAGACATGGGGGGTGCTTTCCCCAGGAGTTGTAGCATGGAATTGCTGCTGCTATTAGGGTACTTGTGACTTGGCTTGGCCACTGTTGGAAGCAGGATACTGGGCTAGATGGACCACTGGTCTGACCCAGTATGGCGATTCTTAGTTTACCTGACAGTTTATTTTCTGCTCGTTTTGGACCTCCAGGATGGCATGTGGCACAATCAGCCTTCACCTACCTTCCTATCTACTTTGTCCAGTTCTGTAAATGGGGGCCATGCAGCATGGTTCCCTCTGGAATCCTGGGTCCTAAATATAGTCACTGTATGTCACACTTGAAAGAACATCACCCCTCCCCCCCTCCATTCTTCCTTTACTGACCCAACTCCAGCCAACCTCGGGAGCCGATTTAGGAACTGAACAAGGACCCTTCTGTACTTTAGTGTGTATCACCCCTCTCCTCAGGTCGCTTCACTGGCTTCCGATCAGATACCGCATACAGTTCAAGCTTCTCCTTCTTACCTACAAATGCACTCAATCTGCAGCCCCTCATTACCTCTCTACCCTCATCTCCCCTTACGTTCCCGGCCGAAACCTCCGCTCACAGGACAAATCCCTCCTCTCAGTACCCTTCTCCACCACCGCCAACTCCAGGCTCCGCCCATTCTGCCTCGCCTCACCTTATACGTGGAATCAACTTCCTGAGCCCCTACGCCAAGCCCCCTCCCTACCCATCTTCAAATCCTTGCTCAAAGCCCACCTCTTCAAGGTTGCCTTCGGCACCTAACCTTTATACCTTTCAGGAAATCTAGACTGCCCAAATTTGACTGCCCTTACTTGACTGACTGTACATTTGTCCATTAGATTGTAAGCTCTTTGAGCAGGGACTGTCCTTCTATGTTAAATTGTTCAGCGCTGCGTAACCCTAGTAGCGCTTTAGAAATGTTAAGTAGTAGTAGTAGTAGCGTTGCTACTGTGTTTCTGGCTGGCTCAGTGCTTTCTGATCTCCTTCGAGAGCAATAGTGTAGCCTGGCCTCCTACTGTGGTCTAAAGAAAGAAACAAACCTCTCAAAGATGATCAGATCTGCATCGTCTACAGCTGTTTGTTGACCTTTGCATTTTTGGGATTGTGAAATGATTGTCTTTCACTTTCAAGTAAGAGACCTACTAGTCATTGAGTTAATCATTCCGTTGACTTTTACAATGAAAATAGCCAGGTGGTTCCCTACAGTGACATTTTACATATAAGTGCATAAGTAATATAGGGGCTCATTTTCGAAAAAGAAAAACATTCAAAAAGTGACCCAAAGCGGTAGATGGATTTTTCCCCCAAAATGTCCAAATCACTATTTTTAAGACATGTTTCTATGCAGTTCGTCTGCAGTACTTCCAAATCACAACGTACATGTTGGGAGCAGGATTTCGGCCTTCGCAAAACCTGGATGTTTTTCTGTCATAACGGAACAAAGCAAAAACATCCAGGGTTAAAAATTAGACATATTGGTTTAGACCTATTTCAATCACAACTAAGTCATAAAAAGGTGCCCTAAATGACATGGAGGGGCATAATCGAACGGGGCTGCCCATCTATAAGGGTGGCCATCTCTAGGGACGGCCCCATGAAGGGGCGGAGCCAACCGTATTATCGAATAAGATAGGCGGCTATCTTTTGTTTCGATAATACGGTTGGGGCCGGCCAAATCTCAACATTTAGGTCAACCTTAGAGATGGTCGACCTAAATGTTGAGATCACCGGACTTAGAGATGGCCGGCTTCGGTTTTCACTGATAATGGAAACCAAGGCCAGCCATCTCAAAACCAGCCAAATCTAAGGCATTTGGTTGTGGGAGGAGCCAGCATTCGTAGTGCACTGGTCCCCCTCACATGCCAGGACACCAACCGGACACCCTAGGGGGCACTGCAGTGGACTTTATTAATTGTTCCCAGGTACAAAGCTCCCTTCCCTTGGGTGCTAAGCCCCCCAATCCCCCCCAAAACTCACTCCCCACAATTGTACACCACTACCATAGCCCTTATGGTTGAAGGGGGTACCTACATGTGGGTACAGTGGGTTTTGGGGGGGGGTTGGAGGGCTCAACACTTACCACCACAAGTGTAACAGCTGGGGGGGGGGGGGATGGACCTGGGTCCGCCTGCCTGAAGTGCACTGCACCCACTAAAACTGCTCCAGGGACCTGCATACTGCTGTCATGGAGCTGGGTATGACATTTGAGGCTGGCATACAGGCTGGAAAAAAAATGTTCTTAATTATTTTTTTTGGGTGGGAGGCTGGGGAGCTCATCCTCGATTTCCTCCGGTGGTCATCTGGTCAGTTTTGGACACTTTTTTGAAGCTTGGTCCTGAAAATAAATGGACCAAGTAAAGTCGGCCAAATGCTCGTCAGGGCCGCCCTTCTTTTTTCCATTATCTGCTGAGGGCAGCCATGTGTTAACCACGCCCCCATCCCACCTTCGCTACGCCTCCGACACGCCCCCTTCAACTTTCGCCACTCCTGCGACGGACTGCAGATGAGGGTGGCCAAAATCGGCTTTCGATTATGCCGATTTGGCCGCACCTGAGAGAAGGGCGGCCATCTCCCGATTTGTGTCGGAAAATGGCCGCCCTTCTCCTTCAAAAATAAGCAGGTAAATGACCATTGGAAGAATTAAGTCATGATGCCCCTTACTCCTCCAGTGGTCATTCACCCCTCCCACCCCCCAAAGATGTGAATGAAACAGTATAGAAATATCTCACTCTATCTGTTGCACTTGTGGTGTAAAGTGTTGAGCCCTCCAACCCCCCCCCAAAACCCTACTGTACCCACAAATAAGAGATACCTGCAGACATAAGGGCTATTGTAATGGTGTGCAGTTGGGTGCAGTAGGTGTTTGGTGGAGGGGGGTGCTGGTTGGATGAATCTTGGGTTTGGGAGGATAGTGGGAGGAGTGGAAGGGGGGTTAGTTTATATATGTGTTGTTATTTCTATAGAGTGTTTGTACTGGGGCTTGTGTTAATGTTGGCTCCTGCGTGGGCTGTTGCAGGTAGTTTGGGATACAGTGTTATTGTATGTCAGTAAGTTTTTTGCAATTTAATAAAAATTTAAAGTTGAAAAAAAAATAATTGATTGTTATCTAATTAGTTTGTGAGCGGATCTGGAATCTATGCCCAAATTTTGGCTGCCTTTATGGAATCCGGGAGAATAGACACTATCCGGGAGATATACCACCCGTGTTGGTCAGCAGTTTTAAAGCCGCTGGTAGCCGCAGGCTGATCTAGACTGGGATATTCATGCCTGGACACCAGCATTCAATGTCAGAGTCTTCAGTGCGAGTGCCAGATGATACTCCGTGCTGGTACCTGAATACCTAACCAGGCAAAGAGTTCACTGCCAGGCTAGGTATGAGGCCACCAGCACTGAACATCACCAAAGCCTGCATAACTTCCAGGTGCACCCTGACTCCGCCCCTAGACCATTCCAGCACTGCCCGGATTGTGCCAGTGCGATCAGAACTGACATTCAGTGGTACTACCCAGGTGCCAGTTGCGTAGCTAAGGGTGGGCCTGGGTGGGCTCAGGCCCACCCATTCTTGCCTCAGGCCCACCCAGTCAGCAACCCATGAGGCCCCCAAAACTCTTCAGTGGCGGCACCTCACTACTCTCTCTCCCTCTTCACTTGTGGCCTGGCATCTGCCCCCTCCCAGTCTACCTCAGAGATACTGCTGGCAGCATCCTGCGCTGACCCTGCAGGCTTCTCTCTATCATGTTCTGCCCTCAATGATGTCACTTCTTGTTTTTTTGGTGGGAATGTGGTAGAGAGAAGCCTGCAGGTCCGGCGCAGGATGCCTATAGGAATTGCGACGGACAATGGCTCTGAGGTAGGACTGGGGGGAGAGGGTTCAGAGAGAAACGGGCAGACGTTGGGTCATTAATCCCCCCCCCCACTATATTGTATGTATGTACAGGGGTAGCATTGGGGGTGAGAAGGGCCCACCCAGGTTAACTGGGCCCACTCAAAATGGCAGGTCTGCCTATGCCCCTGCCAGGCGCATAGCCAGACCTCAAATTTTTTTTGGGGGGGGGGAGCTGAGCTCAAAGTGTGTGGGGAGGGGCACATTTTACCTAGTCTCTCCTCTGACCCCCCCCCCCTCCACAATCCCACATTCCTGGGCTGGCGGGGGTCCGCAAGCCCTGCAGCAGAATCCTTCCTTTAGTGCTGTTCGTCACCTCACTGCCTGCCATGCTTCTTCCCCCAGCGCACGTTTGGTTTTATGCTCAATTTCAGTAAAACTGAGCATGCACACGGGGTGGGGGAGGGGGAAGAATCAGGGCAGGCAGCACGGTAGCAAACAGTGCTGGAAGAAAGCGTCTACTGGTGGGGCTTCGGTACCCCTGTCAACCCAACCGGCGGACGATAAGGTCTATTGTATTGGTGTGCAGATGGCTACAGTAGGTTTTTGGTGGGTTTTGGAGAGCTCCTGGGGGGCCTGGCCCCCAAGGCCCCCCCCCCACATAGCTACACCACTGCTGTTACCCAGTTAAGTGCCACTGAATACCAGTGGCCAGTTTGGTAAATGTGGTTTAAGTGAGAAGAGACTGTCCTGCCTGCTTGTACCACGCCAAACATTGACCTCTACGTAAATGTGTTTTGTTTTGCTTCAAAAGCTTTATTTGTGAAACACTGTCCACTGACACTAGGCAATTTCACTGTTTTGGTAAAAGTCATTGCAAAAACATCTGATAAATCACAAGCAGTGTGTATTAAATTAACAGGCTTTTACGCGTGGGCTCTGACCGTTAATTCAGACAGATTCAGGAGAAAAACAGTTCCAATAAATTTAATAGGGGGTTTTGTTGTTTTTACTGCCGCAATCTAGAGCCTATTAAACATTCGAGGGATGATCCCTCCAAAACTGAAACACAGTGTTTTCCACTAGCAATAAAAGTCAAACCGGCATAGAGAGACAGCTTAAAGACTATCATTAAATGTCACGTCAAAGTACAGAGGTTATCAGTGCTTATACAGATGTGCTGCCTGCAGATCTACAGATGTTTCAAGGACAGCACTAATGCAAGCTTTCCCACTAAGTCTTCTATTAACTTCAAAACCACTGAATTCAATCCTTTAATCCAAATCATGCAATCCTCTGGTTTCCATTAAGTCAAAACACGCATTTTGTTCTTGGGTCGCTTCTGGATTTTCTGTGACACCAGACAGAGGTTAATTTCTGTGTTAAGAGCTAGTTTAATTGTAGGATGCTATGTACTGTATGACTAAAGCAGGAATTAGGGTCTATCCGTCTCCTCAGGGATGCATCCGAAATTCACTAAATGATGGTACTCAAAGTTTTTCCTTTGCTTTGGCTGCAGAGTTTGTGAGAAGCAGGGAGCCTTCTCTTTCAGACAACCAGCATCACCTCTTCTCTGGTATAAATACTCCAAATCCTTGATGTTACACACACACACACACACACACACATATATATATATATAGACTACTGCAACGCACTCTACGCTGGTTGCAAACAGCAAATAATCAAGAAACTTCAGATAGCTCAGAACACTGCAGCTAGACTCATATTTGGTAAAACAAAATATGAAAGTGCTAAACCCCTACGAGAAAAGCTACACTGGCTCCCATTTAAAGAATGTATCACGTTCAAAACATGCACCCTAGTTCACGAAATCATTCACGGAGACGCTCCAGCCTACATGTCAGACCTGATGGACTTACCACCCAGGAATGCTAAGAAATCATCCCGCACATTCCTTAATCTTCACTTCCCCAACTGTAAAGGGCTAAAGTACAAACTGACGCATGCGTCAACCTTCTCTTACCTGAGCACACAATTCTGGAACGCGCTGCCGCGCAACTTAAAAACGATCTACGAACTAACTACCTTCCGCAAACTACTGAAGACCCATCTCTTTAACAAGGCATACCACAAAGATCAACAAATGTGAACTCCTATACATATCTCCAGAACTCAGTGGCGTTCCTGGGGGGGGGTAACACCCGGGGTGGATCGCCGATGCGCCCCGCCCCTGGGTGCAGCGCCCCCCCCCCCCGGAACAGCGCGACGCCCCCCCGGCGAAAGAACCCCTGGGTGCAGCGTGATCCCCCCTGGGTGCACACCGCTTGGGGGGGGGGGGGGTGCTGCGTGCCTGCTGGCTCTTCGTTTTCATGCTCCCTCTGCCCCGGAACAGGTTACTTCCTGTTCCGGGGCAAAGGGAGCATGAAAACGAAGAGCCAACAGGCGCGCGGCACCCCCCCAGCGGCGTGCACCCGGGGCGGACCGCCCCCACCGCCCCCCCTTGGTACACCACTGCCAGAACTGTCTTACAATATTTGCTTGTTAAACTACTATCATGTTTTATCAATATCATGTTACCCAAGTTCCTTCTGTAATACTAAATGTCTATTTTCTCATATATTTCCACCATTTAGGATGTATTGTAAGCCACATTGAGCCTGCAAAGAGGTGGGAAAATGTGGGATACAAATGCAACAAATAAATAAATAAATATAGATATATGGAAAGGTAAATGTGAGATACACGGGTAATTGTAATGCCTATTATCAGGTAAACTACAAGAAACGGAAGTGCTTTTTTAAAAAAAATGGTTTGTAAATGATAAGAACCAGGCACACCCATTAAAGGGGGGCCGACCACAACCGGGCTGAAGGCCAGCGAAGACAGAAGTGTGGGGGAGGGTACAGGGAGGGCCTAGCTAGAGAGCAGAGGTAGTAGTGGGAGGGAAACAAGGGGTAGCAAGGGGAGGGGGCAGGAAAGAAGGGGAGGAGCAAGGGAGGAGGAGAGAGGAATTTGAACTGCGCAGGAAGTCCTTTTGAATTTGGAAGCAGGAGAAGAGCAACGGCCGGGAGGCCTAGAACGTCATTTTGTAAATGTGGTAGGTGCCTCCTTCAACGGGAGACACCAAGTGACGTTGGGTGCTTGAAAAACAGCACAGGGGGCCACAGGAGCTTGGTACGGCTTGGCCTGTGGCCCAGAATATGCAACTACGTGTAGAAGCTGTGTACCCGGGTAGAAATGCATGCTGGCATAATGATTAGTAGAAGATGTAATGTAATTTGTTTAAGTTGTAACAATTTTGATGTTCCTGGCTGCGGCCAAAATAAATCCAATTCTATCGAAGATACAGCTTGTAGTGTGGTATTGAAGGGGGCGGGGGGTTGATACGTCTGAGTGTGTGCTGAATGCCCGAGTTGTTTAATGAGTCTCTTTTCTGAGTGCATTGATTGTCTCCTAGCCTCTCGGCATAGATGTCATTGGAATACTGCACATTTTCCTGTACTGATTGTCCTTTCTCTCCGGCTATTAGTCCGATCAGACAATGGCAGTGTGTGTCTCTACTGCAGACATGGCCCTCGAGGAAGGCAAAAATATCAGGATATTCTCAGTAGAACATAAGAGTGGTGACACAGGAATAAGATCAATGCCGGCAAACGTCTATGGTCTGGGTTGTGTAAAGAGCAAAAACAGTTTCGAGATCAAGGCTGGAGCGGGCTTTCATGGCAACTCCCTTAGTTGGGAAGTAAGACCGGTGCTGTTCGGGCTTCTACGGTCTGTGCCCTAAAACCGGCAGGGAGAGATAAAGATTAAGTATGCCGGCGTTTCTTCATGAAGAAAAGATTCAACTCTGGTCACCTTGTTGGGCAGACTGGATGGACTGCGGGCCTTTATCTGCCGACATTTACTGTGTTACTATGACGACCAAAGAGGGACACTGACTCTGCAAATGTCCAAAGCGAACTGACTTTATTGAATCCAATAAACAAACTAGACTTTATAATAAAAGATGACACAATGCGGCCCCGTTTCAGCTAAACAAAACCTGCCTCAGGGGTGAATCTACACTTCCCCAGCTGCAAAGGATTAAAATACAAGCTTATACACGCGACCTCCTTCTCCTACATTAGCACGCAGTTGCGGAATGCACTACCAACTGACCTGAAAACAATCGACCAAATATCCAACTTCTGTAAGTCCCTGAAGACATATCTCTTCAATAAGGCCTACAAAGAGGACCCATAGCTTAACTATAGCACCTCACCAATCCACCCCAATCCGAAAGTCATCTTTCTATATCTATTTTCTTAGTGCTTCTCTCCATCCTTAATCTCTGTGCATCACCAATTGTATCTGACACTCTGGAATGGCAATGCCATAACAGAACTCTGTAAGCCACATTGAGCCTGCAAATGGGTGGGAAAATGTGGGATACAAATGCAATAAATAAATAAATAAATAAATAAGCAAGCAAGCAAGTGGAGGAGTGGCCTAGTGGTTAGAGTGGTGGACTTTGGTCCTGAGGAACTGAGTTCAATTCCCACTTCAGGCACAGGCAGCTCCTTGTGACTCTGGGCAAGTCACTTAACCCTCCATTGCCCCATGGAAGCCGCATTGAGCCTGCCATGAGTGGGAAAGCGCAGGGTACAAATGTAAGAAAAATAAAATAGATACTATTGGAGATTCTACATGGAATGTTGCTACTATTGGAGATTCTACATGGAATGTTGCTATTCCACTAGCAACATTCCATGTAGAAGGCTGCACAGGCTTCTGTTTCTGTGAGTCTGACGTCCTACAGGACGTCAGACTCACAGAAGCAGAAGCCTGCGCGGCCACATTGGTGATCTGCAAGGGCCGACTTCTACATGGAATGTTGCTGGTGGTGGAATAGCAACATTCCATGTAGAATCTCAAATAGTAGCAACAGTGGAGGAGTGGCCTAGTGGTTAGGGTGATGGACTTTGGTCCTGAGGAACTGAATTCGATTCCCACTTCAGGCACAGGCAGCTCCTTGTGACTCTGGGCAAGTCACTTAACCCTCCATTGCCCCATGTAAGCCGCATTGAGCCTGCCATGAGTGGGAAAACGCAGGGTACAAATGTAACAAAAATAAAATAGATACTATTGGAGATTCTACATGGAATGTTGCTATTCCACTAGCAACATTCCATGTAGAAGCCTGCGCGGCCACATTGGTGATCTGCAAGGGCCGACTTCTACATGGAATGTTGCTACTGGAATAGCAACATTCCAAAATAGTAGCAACAGTGGAGGAGTGGCCTAGTGGTTAGGGTGATGGACTTTGGTCCTGAGGAACTGAGTTCAATTCCCACTTCAGGCACAGGCAGCTCCTTGTGACTCTGGGCAAGTCACTTAACCCTCCATTGCCCCATGTAAGCCGCATTGAGCCTGCCATGAGTGGGAAAGTGCAGGGTACAAATGTAACAAAAAAAACAAAACATGCAGAGCATGAAAATAGCTCCAAGTCCACTGTCTCCCCTATGGTGTCCATGGTGCAGTGGGTGGGTGGGGTGGGGTGGGGTGGGGGTTCTAGGGGGCATGTTGCACAGGGCATGATTCCTGCTTGGGACACTGCTGCTCAGTACAAACTTGACTACTTAGCTCACTTGGAAAGCCCCCAGAAAAACGTTCAGTGGCATGGACAGGCTACTACTACTATTTAGCATTTCTATAGCGCTACAAGGCGTACACAGCGCTGCACAAACATAGAAGAAAGACAGTCCCTGCTCAAAGAGCTTACAATCTAATAGACAAAAAATAAAGTAATCAAATCAATTAATGTGTACAGGAAGGAGGAGAGGAGAGGAGGGTAGGTGGAGGCGAGTGTTTACAAGTGGTTACGAGTCAAAAGCAATGTTAAAGAGGTGGGCTTTCAGTCTAGATTTAAAGGTGGCCAAGGATGGGGCAAGACGTAGGGGCTCAGGAAGTTTATTCCAGGCGTAGGGTGCAGCGAGACAGAAGGCGCGAAGTCTGGAGTTGGCAGTAGTGGAGAAGGGAACAGATAAGAAGGATTTATCCATGGAGCAGAGTGCACGGGAAGGGGTGTAGGGAAGGACGAGTGTGGAGAGATACTGGGGAGGCTCACAGGCATTCCCAGAATTTAAGCATGATATTATAGAATATTGTCATTTACACGCTCAGCTGCCATTAGTTGCACGCCTAAATTTACACCAGGTGTCAGGAGGCGTACGCGCTCACGTCCAAAGTTAGATGCGAAATCTACGTTAAACACCTTTTTGATTCAGCTTTTAACTCCTAACCCTTACTCACTTGTTCAGGATCCTTGTTTTATCATCCCCACCTTAGTAATTCCCTTATCTCTTATTTGTTCTGTTTGTCCTAATTAGATTGTAAGCTCTGTCGCGCAGGGACTGTCTCTTCATGTTCAAGTGTACAGCGCTGCATACGTCTAGTAGTGCTATAGAAATGATAAGTAGTAGTAGTTATGAGGAATCATAGGGTCAGTGATCAAAGAAATTGCAAGGGGCTTAATTTGTAAGACTTCACCTCCGCTTTTAGTGGGATTTTCCAGCATTTCCATCACTTTGAATACATTTAGGGTCTGATTTACTAAAGCTTTTTTCCCTTTCTGTGTCTATGAGAAATAAGGTTAGTAAATCAGGCCCTTAGTGTACTTTTCTCTCCAGGAAAACAGAAATTTCTTGAGCAGATCCATAAATGATCTGATAGAGTCTAAACAGGGACAAAAGAAATCATGTGACGTAAAGATGAAAGAGAATCTGTTTTCAATGTCCACCTTTCACCAAATCATTAACTCTAGGAGATGAACAGAAGGTAATATAGTGTTGGAGTGTGAATTTTAGAAGCAAATATAAGTACATAAGTATTGCCATACTGGGACAGACCAAAGGTCCATCAAGCCCAGCTTCCTGTTTCCAACAGTGGCCGATCCAGGTCACAAATACCTGGCAAGATCCCGGAAAAGTTCAATCCATTTTATGCTGCTTATCCCAGAAAAAAGCAGTGGATTTTTCCCAAGTCAATTTAATAATGGTCTACGGATGTTTCCTTTAGGAAGCTGCCCAGACCTTTTTTAAACCCCGCTAAGCTAACCGCCTTTACCACATTCTCTGGCAACGAATTCCAGAGTTTAATTACACGTTGAGTGAAGAAACATTTTCTCCAATTCATATTAAATGTACTACTTTGTAGCTTCATCGCATGCCCCCTAGTCCTTGACTTTTTTTTTGATGATATAATCCATGTCAGTGTAGCTGCTACCTTGAGAATGAATAAAAGAAACTTCCACCAACAAGACTGGAAAACGTCAATTATGGGCCACTTCAAACATAACGAAAAGGGAAGAGGTGGAACAGCCTAACTGGGCTGAGTATATTGTTGAATTTTAGCTGCAATCTGTTCTCTCCGGGAGTCATTTTACCAAACAAAAAAAGGAACATAACATAAATGGATTTAGAGCAAGTTTAAAACGTATTATTGCGCATATGTCACCTTGGCCCAATCAGCTCTTTTGCTGTGGGTGGTTTTACCCCCAGCAATAAACTGGATGGGGATGTTGTGAGCCAGAAATGTTCTCTTCTGCTTACAAGTATCTATTCTGGACGCAGCAGCAGCTATGCTAAAATGGCGTAGGTGGGCAAAAACGGAAACCTCTTGCTTCAGACATACATTTTGGTCCTTGGAAATACTGTGGTTTGAAAGGATAAATTGTGCTTTTCCAAGTCCGAGCTGCCTAGGGTATTGAGTGGCATCTGTCAAGCGTTGACAAGGCTCATTTGGCTTGAAGTGTAGGAGAAACCTTGTCAGTTTGGCCTCTGATGACGCTTATTCTCCACGGTCCATCCTAGTTGCTGGAATTTGTCATAACAGGAGCAGTTCTCACATTTATTGAGCTGAAGAAATTAAAATTCAGGCTTCGGGAAAACCCTTGGGAATTGCTTTCCTAATTTATTAAGAACAGATACAGGTTTTCTTGCTTTATATTATAAATGTGTAAATAAGTGCTGGATTCCTGAGGGCACTCCTGAACATTTCAGGTTTTTCTTAGTCTAGAAAAAGAGTGAAGAACACCAATGAATTATATATTTAGAAGATCTTCTATATTTCCAGTAGGAGTGGGATCACACCGTACCTCAAGATCTATCAGGGCAGCCTTCAGCCTCCTAAATCCTCTGCTATCTCTCCTCCTGCTCTCCCCATTCTTAAGAACATAAGCCGTTGCCACATTGGGACAGAGCAAAAGTCCATCAAGCCCAATATCCTGTTTCCCAACAGTGGCCAATCCAGGTCACAAGTACTTGGCAAGATCCCAAAATAGTAAAACAGATTTTATGCTACTTTTCTTAGAAATAAGCGGTGGATTTTCCCAAGTCCATCTTAATAATGGATTATAGACTTTTCTTTTGGGAAATTATTCAGACTTTTTTTTTTTAAACCCTGCTAAGCTAACTGCTTTTATCAAATCCTCTGGCAATGAATTCCAGAGTTAAATTATAGGAGTGAAGAAATATTTTCTCTGGTTTGTTTCAAATTTACTACTTAGTAGTTTCATTGCGTGCCCCTAGTCCTAGTATTTTTGGAAAGAATAAACAATCAATTTACGTCTACCTGTTCCACTCCGTTAAGTATTTTATAGACCTCTATCATATCTCCCCCTCAGCCATCTCTTCTCCAAGCTGAAGAGCACTAGCTGCTTTAACCTTTCCTCATAGGGAAGTCATTTCATCACCTTATCACTTTTGTCACCTTTCTCTGTAGCTTTTCTAATTCTGCTATATCTTTTTTTGAGATGCAGTGGCCAGAATTTCACACAGCATTCAAGGTGCAGTCGCAGTAAAAGGCATTGTAACATTCTCATTTTTGTTTTCTATTTCTTTCCTAATAATTCTTAACATTCTATTTGTTTCTTAGCCGCCACTGTACACTGAGCAGAGGGTTTCAATGTATCATGAACGGTGACACCTAGATTTCTTTTCCTGGGCAGTGGCTCCTAATGTGGAACTTTGCATCATGTATATAAATAATTCTCACCTCAAACATTCTGAAGCTCACTCTGTGGCAGGGAAACACTGAAGCCCTGCACTGTTGGTAGGCTAGGCTGTCAGCACCACTCACTGTCAGTCATAGACCCGCCCTCAGCCACGCCCCTTCCGCACATAATTCGCAACCCCAACGTTCTAATGAAGCTGCACCTTCCGAGGTGGCATAGATCGGAATTTTTCCCTATGAGTGTCTGCCCCACCCTCGCGTCACAACGTGATGACGTTGAGGGCGTGGCTATGACACTCAGCGAATCGCATCGCTCAGCCATACACCCCCCCATGTTGCCACCGCTACCACCCTCCACCCCCCCAACGTTGCCCCACCCACTACTCAACCCTCCACCACAGATCGCTGCTGCTCCCCCCTCCCTCCGTCCGACGTCAGCTGTGTTAAAAAGGAAGGGGGGCACCGCAGGAAGCCATCCTAACTAACATCCTCTCACATCACTGCCCCTGCAGTAGAACCCCGGAGGAGCGCACCGATATGAGAGGTGAGAGCTAGCGCCTGATTCATTTGTTTCAGAAATGGGCCTTTCTTACTAGCGTAGATATAGTTTGGGTTCCTCCTTCCCATATGCATCACTTTGCACTTGCTCGCATTAAACGTCATCTGCCATTTAGACACCCAGTCTCCCAGTCTCGTAAGGTCCTCTTGCAATTTTTCACTATCTTCTTGCGATTTAACAACTTTAAATAACTTTGGGTCATCAGCAAATGTAATTACCTCACTAGTTACTCCCATCTCTAGGTCATTTCTAAATATGTTAAAAAGCAGCGGTTCCAGCACAGACCCCTGGGGAACCCCACTAACTAACCTTCTCCATTGAGAATACTGACCGTTTAACCCTACTCTCTGTTGTTTTCTATCTTTTAACCGGTTTTTAATCCACAATAGGACACTACCTCCTATCCCATGACTTTCTAATTTCCTCTGGAGTCTTTCGTGAGGTATTTTGTCAAACACCTTTTGAAAATCCAAATACACAATATTGACCAGTTCCCCTTTATTTACATGTTCAGCTCAGCCCTTCAAAGAAATGTAGACGGTTGTTGAGGCAAAATTTCCCTGGACTAAATCCATGTTGGCTTTGTCTCACTAATCCATGCTTATGTAAATGCTCTGTAATTTTGTTCTTAATAATAGTCTCTACCATTTTGTCTGGCACAGACCAGTGTATAATTTCCTGGATCACCTCTGGAACCCTTTTTTAAAAAATTGGCGTTACAATGGCTAATTGAACAGGCTGTATTTTAATTTTTGATAGGAATAAAAATATAAGTGAGCAATGAAAGAAAACAGACATATTTATTTATTAGTTACATTTGTATCCCACATTTTCCCACCTATTTGCAGGCTCAATGTGGCTTACATAGTACCGGAGAGGCGTTTGCAGACTCCGGTGTGAACAAATATAAAGTTATGTTGTGTTAAGATAGAGGTCATGAGGTACAGCCACATTAGGGAACTGTTCAGCGGAAGAGTTGTGTTTATGTCCATTTCATACGTTAGGTATGTTGTGTTGCAGAGATCAGATATTTATGATGGATTGGTCGGGTATGCTTTCTCAAACAGGTTAGTTTTTAGTTTTTTTTCGGAAATGTAGGTGGTCGAGCGTGGCTTTCAAGGCTTTTGGTAATGCGTTCCACAATTGTCTGCTTATGTAGGAGAAATTGGAAGCGTAGGTTGATTTGTTTTCATATACGGTCAGATTCAGTAAGTGGCAGCCATAGTTCGGTGCTAAATGCCAGTTCTATAAAGGTCGCTTAGCATGTAGAGTAGATTCCTGCACCCAACTTTGGGCACAAGTCTGGCGCAAATCTCCTGCCCAACTGATAGCAGTTGGGTAGCCAAATCCAGCATCTAATTTCTGGGAACGACACTGGCCCGCCCATGCCGCTCCCAGTCTCTTTTGAGTTGAGCGCTATAAAATTTAAGCACAGTTGCTATGGAACAGTGACTAGGACAGATGAGTGTACAAATCCAAATTCATGCCAATTAACTTAATTACTGATACCTCATTAACTTGCATGCACATCTGCCTTAAATGCCCAACTAGACTCCAGGGGATAGGGGGCAATGTTATTTATTTATTTAATTTATTTAATTTATTTGTTGCATTTGTATCCCACATTTTCCCACCTATTTGCAAGCTCAATGTGGCTTACATTGTTCCGTCATGGTGATCACCATTTACGGAATGAGAGATACAAGTGGTATTACATTAGGGATCATGATTGGCATAATAGATTCATGATTGGCATAATAGATTGAACAGTCAAGTATAAAGAGTTCATATTCGGAATTAGAGATACAGTGGTATTGTGTTAAAGTTCATTCGTGGTAGAGTAGACTTTGGTAGTCAAGTATAGAGAGTTGGGTTTTATCTAGTTTAGGCTTGAGTTTCGTTGTCTGGTAGTTAAGCTGTGTCGTTGTGGTATGCCTTTTTGAACAGGCTGGTCTTCAGTGATCTCCGAAAGTTAGTTAGGTTGCGGATTTTTCTCACGGCAAGTGGTAATGCATTCCATAGCTGTGTGCTTATGTAGGGGAAGCTGGATGCATATGTTAATTTATATTTTAGCCCTTTGCAGCTAGGATAGTGGAGATTCAGGAATGTGCGAGCTGATCTTTTAGTGTTCCTGGGTGGTAAGTCTATGAGGTCTGATGTGTAGACTGGGGCCTCTCCATAAATGATTTTATGAACCAGAGTGCAGAGTTCGAACGTAATACGTTCTTTTAGTGGGAGCCAGTGTAGCTTAGAGGTTTGGCACTTTCGTATTTCGTTTTTCCAAATATGAGTCTGGCTGCTCTGTTTTGGGCTGTTTGGAGATTCTTGATGATTTGTTCTTTACATCCGTTATAACTGGGTGTTTCCAATTATGCAACCAGAGGGCATGTGGTAAGGGAAAGGGGATGGGATTTGATATACCACCTTTCTGTGGTTACAATCAAAGCAGTTTACGTATTATATACAGGTACTTATTTTGCACCTGGGGCAATGGAGGGTTAAGTGCAGAAGGTGTACCAAGGGTCCAGGCGGTTATGCAACTTTCGGCTCTACTGCTCCCCTGCTCCCTCTGATGTCAACTTCCTGTTCTGGGGCAGGGGACCAGCAGAGCCAAGAGCCGCATGACTGCCCAGTGCACCTCTTTACTGCTGGGAGGGAGGGGGAGACACACCTAAAGGAGGGGGAGGGGGTTCTGCCCCAGTTGTCAATCAACCTAAGTACTCCACAAGGAGCTGCAGTGGGAATCGATCCCAGTTCCTCTGGTTCTAAGACCACTGCAGTAACCATTAGGCTCCTCCTCCACTCCTAGAAGGCACTTACTTTCTGTTATAGAATATTAGCATAACTGGGTGCTAATGTACCTAACATTTCAATGCTTGTACTTAAGCCAGCCGTGCAGCTGGTATGATTGTGAGCAGCTATCTATGGCAGGGACCTCATTATTTACAAAACTCTATGTTGCATGCATAAGTAGGAGCTCCATCTATGCCCCGTTGATGCCCTACCCCATATATACCCCCTGCTATGCATTTTAAGCGGGCATTTGCAGAAGAGTGCTTAGACACCATGCTAGCACTTAGGCATGTATTTGTATTTATATATATTCTAAATATTCATGCATATAATTAATTGCACATGTAAATCTGAGTGTCTAGGTTTTAGAATTGCCCCAATAATTTGTTGTGAAGCTGATTAAGTTACTTCAAGAGCTCTTTCAACACGTATTGAATTATGTAAAGCTAGTAAAAAAAGGCCCGTTTCTGACACAAATGAAACGGGCGCTAGCAATGTTTTCCTCGGCTCCCCTGCAGCCACCCATGTCCAGCGAACCTCCTCTCTCCCCTGCCCCCCTGCAGCCACCCATGTCCAGCGACCCTCCTCTCCCCCTGCGCCCACTGCAGCCACCCATGTCCAGCGAACCTCCTCTCTCCCCTGCCCCCCTCCAGCCACCCATGTCCAGCGACCCTCCTCTGGACATGGATCAGCTGTGAGGTATGTTTTTTCCCCCCCGAGTTCTGAAGTTGACATCATAATGGCTACAGTGATGTCAGCCTGATCTACAGAGCCTAGCAGACCAACTCGGAATGAGCCACGGTCCCAGGCAAGTCAGAATGTTGGAGGTGAGAATTATTATATAGGATGCGTCATAATGGGTCTAGTGACATCAGCTAGGGCTTCGGAGCCCATCTGTGAAGAAAGTTACGGACACAGGCAGGCAGACGCATAGAATGTTGGAGGTGAGAATTATTATATAGGATATATATACATGGACAGGCAGCAAAAGGAAGATCCTTCCTGCAAAATCGACCACCAGAATTGAAAACCTCTGTCAAATCCACTGAGTGAAACACTGGCACCTGAAACACAAACCAACTGACTGACAACGTACTTGGTACAAATGAGTTTGTTACTCTGGATGCTAAGGTTGGAAGTGTCAACACATTTCAACCTGGAAATATATACTTGTTGGATGGAATATTTCTGAAGGTCAGGGCATAAGATGCTCATCAGAAATCAGACTACATAAAAGCAGCAGCTCAAAATGTGCGTCTTATCCCCTCGTTCTGCGTTCTGAAGTTACATTATAAGTGATGGCAGAAAAAGACCTGCACGGTCCATCCAGTCTGCCCAACAAGATAAACTCATATATGCTACTTTTTGTGTATACCTGACCTTGATTTGCATCTGCCTTTTTCAGGGCACAGACCGTAGAAGTCTGCCCAGCACTAGCCCCGCCTCCCAACCACTAGCCCCGCCTCCCACCACCGGCTCTGCCACCCAATGTCCGCTAAGCTTCTGAGGATCCATTCCTTCTGAACAGGATTCCTTTATGTTTATCCCACGCATTTTTGAATTCCGTTACCGTTTTCATCTCCACCACCTCCCTCGGGAGGGCATTCGAAGTATCCACCACTCTCTCCGTGAAAAAATACTTCCTGACATTTTTCTTGAGTCTGCTCCCCTTCAACCTCATTTCATGTCCTTTAGTTCTACCACCATCCCATCTCCGGGAAGTTGATGGCAGCTCTTAGCCCATCTGGAACCACCTTAGAACAGAAAGAGCCTTCCAGTAAATTTGGCGGCTCAAATATTTGCCCTACATTCTGAGCCTATTCCCTTGCTTTGAACACACAATAAACACCCCAAATGTCTATTTGGCACTACGATTGCATAGTTGTGACTGTAACGGTAATGCATTTACTCACTCACATGCCAAGATAATAAAACCTAACTCTACAGAGGTTCTTCATACATATAAATACCTGACTTTTTAACTCACCAGTCACTTGCAAGAAATTAATGACAAGTCTTTTTTTCACAAGCTCATCCAAGGTTTTATCACCAGTTGATATCAGCAAGCTGGAGTACAAACCCTGGGGGTCCTTTTACAAAGACACGCTGAAAAATGGCTTGTGGTATTGTAGGCGCGGGTTTTGGCTACGCGCCGATCCATTTTTCAGCGTGCCTGTAAAAAAAAGGCCTTTTATTAATTTTTGCCGAAAATGGACGTGCAGTAAAATCAAAATTGCGGCTTGGCCATTTTGGGTCTGAGACCTTACCGCCAACCATTGACCTAGAGGAAAAGTCTCACGTGGTAATGACCTACGGGCATCAAATGCCACTTGGCGCGTGGCGGAAAATAACAATTATTTTCCAGATGCCCGTATTGGACGCACGTCAAGAATGAAATTACCACAAGAGCCATGCGCTAGCTGGGTGGTAACTCCATTTTGGTGTGTGTTGGGTGCGCATAGACGCTTACGCAGCTTAGTAAAAAGAGCCCCTTGTCTCCCAACGTATAGTGGGGGTGGGGACTCCGGTTTAACTCAGAAGGACTGAGCTTATTCACATTCTGATCTGAATCAAATTCATCCTTCCCTCTTTTGCCCTGTGCCCTGTATTTTCCTATGCAAGAGGATTTTCGTAGACCTCAGTGGCATTTTGGTATGGAAGGTCAAATTATTTTTCAAGTGCTTGATTCTCTCTGAGTATAACAGGCATGTGCTTTGCTGTCAAGTAAGTGTGTATATTTCAATTAAAGAATATTTAAAAGCCCAGATAAAAAGAGGTAGGATATGGTTACAGCTCATGTTTTGGAGGGGTGCAGGTTCTGACCCCATGGCTCAGGCTGCAGTGCCCTGTGTTGTGACACAACAGTGAGTGTGGGTTCAGATCCCCCATCTAATGGCACCATTCCGGCTAAGGAGAAGGCGAGATTAGGTTTAGAGAGGGAAGCGGTGGCACTGAGGATGTAGAAGGAACTCTTGGAGATGGTCTGGCGTTCCTGCCTTTCCAGCACGATCATCTAGGGAGGGGCCAGTGTAGGACATACTGCGAGACCCTTTTACAGAGCAGTGTTAAGCCCAACACGGGCTTACCGCTTGCTCTTCCGGGACTACCGCTGGCCCAACGCAGCCCCGAGCATGCACCATTTCCAGGGGAAAAAGAAAACCCCTGGAAATGGCTTGCGTGGCAGTAAGCTGGTGGTAATTGGGCATTGACATGTGCGGAGCCCTTATCACCGCCTCAATGGGGGGGACTTTTACCGGCTGCAGAAAAAATGGCCCCCACCGCTACCGCAGGGCTCTTTTTCCTGCAGCTTAGCAAAAGGATCCCTGAGAGCACTAGTGGGTAGAGAAACGCATGGCAGTCAATATTCAGCAGTGTGGTGTAATTGCCCGTGACTAAATTTAGTCATGCGGACGAGCACTAGGCATATTCTATAAACCATGCCTAACTTTAGGCTTAGTTTATAGAATACACCTAGGCATATCTTACAGCGCCAATTTTTAAGGCACCATATATAGAATCCAGCCCGAAATGTGCTTTCACCTGCTACCAAAAAAAGGAAAAAACACTCATCATTTCATTTTGCATAAAGAACGCTAGTAAACTGGGAGGGGTTTTCACTTGCCCTTGTTCTGCTTTTTTTTAAATGTATAACTTTATTTATTTATTTGGATTTACTTGCCATCTTTTTGAAGGAATTCACTCAAGACGGTGTACAGCAAAAAGAAGTAAACAATAAGCAATAGCCATTTTGCTAATATAAGGGCCAAAGTTATAGGTAAAACTTCCAGAAATCTTTGTAAAAAAAAAAGTACATATATGGTCTACACATTTTTAAAAATATCACCTCCATCATTTTTTGTGTTTGTCTTGAGTGATTATCACATGCAGTTTGCTGTTATCTGCTTAGAACAGCTGGATGGGTAGAACACAAATGTTTGTAAATGCATTTAATAAATGTTAAACAGGCTGTAGAGTGAATGAACATCTGTGGATGTAGCATTATTTGACTGTATTTTCATTTCCTATTTTGATATACTGAGTGCAGCATGTGTGTCATTTTCAATGACCTGGGATAAGTCAGAAAAAACGTGATATTTCATGTTTTGGTTTTTTTTTTGTTTCCTGATTATACTGTACACTGTTTGCACAGAGTGTGCACTATCTGGAAAGAGGGCCATAGTTCATAAAGAGTTTACACTATAGCAAAGGTAGGGGGGGGATTCTATAAATAATGATCAAAAAACTGTGCAAGACAAAATTTACACTGTTATTCTATATAGGGTGTTTACCCTTTACAGGACAGCACTAAGGGGACTTTTTACTAAGCTTTGATAAAAAATGCCCCAGCACATGCCAATTTCATGCGTCCAAAGTAGCGCAGGCCACGTTTTACCATAGCGGGTAAAATGGTGTTTGCACCACATGTGTGGTAATCAGGCAGCACACAGCAATGTGGCCACGCTTCTGATTACTGCCCGGTAAAGGCAGTTAGCTTAGCGGAGTTTAAAAAAAGGTTTGGACGGATCCACTATTTCTGAGATAAGCAGTATAAAATGTTTCGTACTTTTTTGGGATCTTGCCAGGTATTTGTGATCTGGATTGGCCACTGTTGGAAACAGGATGCTGGGCTTGATGGACCTTTGGTCTTTCCCAGTATGGCAACACTTATGTACTTATGTACTTGAGATTCTGAATGGAGTCTCGCTACTCTTTGGGGTTCTAAATGCAATGTGGTTATACTTTGAAGTTCTGCATGGAATCTTGTTATTCTTTAGAATTCTAGAATCTTGATACTCTTTGGGGTTCTACATGGAATGTTGCTACTCTTTGGGTTTCTGCCAGGTACTTGTGACCTGGATTGGCCACTGTTGGAAACAGGATACTGGGCTTGATGGACCTTTGGTTTGTCCCAGTATGGCAATACTTATGTACGTATGTACTTATATATGTACTTATGTACCCTATGGTAGAAAATAGAAAATTATTTTTTTATCATGAGAAATGGCGCGTGCCAACTTCAGAATTACCGCTGGATGCCCGCGCTACCTCGGTGGTACTGTTAATTTGGCATGCACTACCCAAAAGTTAGCCCTACCTTTGATTCCCGTGCTCAACTCTGTTGCTAGACTCCTAGCATGCAAATTGGACGTAGACCTTCCATATTCTGTAACATTTTGCTCAACTCTTCAGAATGCCTCTGACCTGCACCATGCCCTTCCCGGGCCACGCCCCCTTTTGGGTTGTAGGCTATGGGAACTGGGCACCCAGCATTATAGAACGGAACACAGCCAGATGCACACACGATTCCTAATTGGTTGATAATGTCCTATTATTGCTCATTATCCAATTAGGTTGCGTGGGCATCTTGAATCAGTACTCAAATTCAGGGGGTCCTTTTACTAAGCCACGTGATAGGCACCTATGCATGCTCAATGTGCATCAGTTTTGAGTTACCGTGTAGCCCTTGCGGTAATTTCATTTTTGACGTGTGTCCGCTATGCGTGCCGGAAAATATTTTTATTTTCTGGTGTGTGGGCGGTATTCGGGCAGTTTCAGCATTTTATGCACATAGACCATTACCGCCCAGTTACCGCTGGCAGTAAGGTCCTCAGACCCAAAATGAACACGTGGCAAATTTTCATTTTGCCGCATGTCAATTTTCGGCAAAAAATTTAAAAAAGGCATTTTTTACAGGGGGCGCTGAAAAATGATTGTGCACGCGCCCAAAACACACATCTACACTATCGCAGGCCATTTTTCAGTGCGCCTTTGTAAAACAGCCCCTCGGGCACCAAATATAGAATCCAGGGGAAAGTGTGCCCTGCTTTCCCAAGATGTGTGTGCTCTGTCGAGAAAAGAGTGTCCTGGAATGAGAAAAACCCCGGAAACAAAATGAACAAAACAAACATTCTCAAACACGGGAAACGGCATGGCATCAGTGGCGCAGGAAGGGGGGGGCGGGTGGGCGGTCCGCCCCGGGTGCACGCTGCTGGGGGGTGTTGGCTCCGCGCTGGTGCACTGCCCTCTCTGCCCCGGAACAGGTTACTTCCTGTTCCGGGACAGAGAGAGCAGTGAACCAGTGCGGAGCCGACACACCCCAGCAACATGCAGTTGGGGCGGATTGACCCTCCCGCCCGTCCCTCGCCGCAGGTATGAGCTCCGGGGGGGGGGGTGCGCTCCAGCGGGAGGAGGGTGCGCCATGCTGCACCCGGGGGGGGGGGGGGTACGCAGTGGCGACCCGCCCCGGGTGTCAGCTCCCCTCGCTACAGCTCTGCATGGCATGAAAATTTTCCAGTTGACCTTCCCTAGTAAGTAAATCCTATGGTTAA
Source organism: Microcaecilia unicolor (assembly GCF_901765095.1). Taxonomy (NCBI): domain Eukaryota; kingdom Metazoa; phylum Chordata; class Amphibia; order Gymnophiona; family Siphonopidae; genus Microcaecilia; species Microcaecilia unicolor. The sequence goes on from NC_044038.1 coordinate 6,595,290, forward strand.
TAGGAAACATAAGAATGGACATCCCATCCATAGGGATTACCTGAACTCCTGCTGTTTTAGAACTGAATAACTCTCTCTTTATGTGTGTGTTGAAAATCACCTGTCGTGTATTAGAAATGAATGTATGGCTGCAGTTACAGAGTTCTTTATGCTGAGTTGATCCATTAGATTCATTTGACAAACTGTGTAATCGTCTTCCTGTATCTTATACTTCCTGTGAAGTGGATGTGAAAAAGGTAGACAGATCAAACTTCTTGCCAAGCTTTCTCTAAACACATTTAACAGAACTCTTGAAACGTATTGGTAATGACCCATTACTGAAAGGGATTATTTAATATTGGTTTAGCATAACAAACAAAGCTGTTATAATCCTAATAATGCTGTCCCAGAGATTAGGGCCTGACATTTATCATTTTGCAGGTGATAAGATGCTGCTGTTACCTGCGTCTCTCGCTATGCATACAAATTAGCATTGTTGCTGAGAGAGCAATTAGCATATGCATAAGCTTACATTCAGGACAGCAGATCCTAAAGGCTCCAAAAAAGCTGGATAGTTTCCAGGTGCTCTTTTGTGTAGAACCAGTAGAAGTAAATCGTTTTTTTTGCTCATTCCAAAAGTTCAAAGGCTAGGGGACACTTGAGGAAATTACATGGAAATATTTTTTAAAACAAATAGGTTAGTGTATCTGGGTTTAAAAAAGGTTTGGACAAATTCTTGGAGGAAAAGTCCATAATCTGGTATTGAGACAGAAATGGGAAGCAACTGCTTGCCCTGGGATTTGTAGTATGGAATGTTGCTACTCTGAGATTCTGCATGGAATTGTGTCACTCCTTAGAATTCCAGAATGCTGCTATTCTTTGAGGTTCTACATTGAATCTTGTCACTCGTTAGGATTCCAGAATCTTGCTATTCTTTGGGGTTCTACATGGAATGTTGCCACGATTTGGGTTTCTACCAGGTACTTGTGACCTGGATTGGCCACTGTTGCAAACAGGATCAACATGGAATGTTGATACTCTTTGAGATTCTGAATGGAATCTTGTCACTGTTTTTTTTATATACGTGTCTGCTTTGTCTGTTTTCCATCTAGCCCAGTATCCTGTTTTCCAAACAGTGGCCAAGCCAGGTCACAAGTACCTGGCAGAAACCCAAATCGTGGCAACATTCCATGTAGAACCCCAAAGAATAGCAAGATTCTGGAATCCTAAAGAGTGACAAGATTCTATGCAGAATCCAAGAGTAGCAACATTCCATACTACAAATCTCAGGGCAAGCAGTTGCTTCCCATGTCTGTCTCAATAGCAGACTATGTACTTTTACTCCAGCAACATGTCCAAACCTTTTTTAAACCCAGATACACTAACTGCTGTTATCACCTCCTCCGGCAAAGAATTCCACAGCTTAACTATTCATTGAGTGAAAAAATATTTCCTCCTGTTTGTTTTAAAAGTATTTCCATGTAACTTCCTTGAGTGTCCCCTAGTCTTTGTACTTTTGGAATGAGTAAAAAATCGATTTACTGCTATTCATTCTACACCACTCAGGATTTTGTAAACCTCAATAAGGTATTTCCCACACTTTGTGACAACCCACTTTCACTCTCAGTTCCTTTTCCAGAAGTGATTTGTGACTTAGGTGCACTCTGTACCGATCCAAAGATGCTGAACATTTCTGTACAATGAAATCTTGTCTGAAGGAGTCCAGAACAGATTTACAAGAGCAGAATGTCTGCCCTTAACAGAAACCAATGGAAGATTTCAGGTGCATGAAACTTTAACTTTTAAATGTCATCTGATGCTGTATCGAATGTCATATGACACCACTCTGAAGCCAGAGAATCACTGTTACAACAAATTACGGCCTAATTCGGAATAACCTTTTTTCCTGCAAGGGATGATACAGTTCTTCTGTTGACATTTCAGCTTTTGGCTTTACCCAATGCTGGAAATGTGACATTTACCTAAGGTGATAGTAACAGCCTTTTATCTATCCATGGATGGACTCTAATATGTGCAGACACTTTATGTTCTGAATTCCTGTTTATGTGTGTTCAGAGATATCAGTGTACTAAATAATCAGAAAAGGCTTATTTAAAAAAAAATGCGTGTGGTATTTTTACTTACATGGATCTATCGACATTCCGTCATGCTCCTTATCACATACTGGGCTTATTCCATTATCTGTGTACTTTTAAGAGAAATGGCCGCTCTTTCAACACTTAACCCAACTCCAAAAAATCCGTTATGTTTCTCTAAACGCAGTAATATAAGAAAAATACTGGCCAAGATTCAGATTCTAAATGTGTTCTTTAGGCTAGGTCTTATATACACTGAAATAATTTATATCAGGAAAACAGAATTTTATGAAGAGTATCAATTCGATATTGAGTCAGTGATGATCAGCTTTTCTGTAAATGTTGACCACCGCTGACTAACGTTAGGGATCCTTTTACTAAGCAGTGACAAGCCCAATGCGGGCTTACTGCTCGCTATACAGGAAGTACTGCTGGGCTACTGCAGCAGTCTGGCGGTGCTTCCCACCCTTAGCGTGCCGCCATTTCCGGCGTTACAAAAATGTATTTATTTTTGTAGCACCAGAGTGTACCCAGCGGTAATTGGGCAGTGCTGCGCGCTGTCCGGTTACTGCCGGGTTAAAATGGGAGCACTTACCGTCACCTCAATGGGTTACAGTAAGGGCTCTCCCCGAAATGGCCGCAGGGCGAGTGCTTTACTTGCCGCCCGGCCATTTCCTGTAGGAAAGCGAGACTTTCCTTTTACCAGCTGTGGTAAAAGGGGGCCTTGGCGCACGTGTAAAACGCGCACTGAGAGCAGCACCTGCCCCCTCTTGCTGCAGCTAGGTAAAAGGGGTCCTTAGTAAATCATCTTTTACTGTTATCAAGGCTGAGTGAGATTGGTATGGCTGGAAGTGTCCTAAACTACTTTAAAGAATTCATTTATTTATTTGTTACATTTGTATCCCACATTTCCCCACCTATTTGTAGGCTCAATGTGGCTTACATAGTACCGGAGAGGCCTTTGCAGGCTCCGGTGTGAACAAATACAGGGTGATGTTGTGGTAAGATCATGTGGCACAGCAACATTAAGGAATCGGAGAATGGAAGAGTTGTGTTATGTCCATTACGTGCTTTAGTTTGGTTGTGTTGCAGAGATCAGACATTTATGTTGGATCGGTAGGGTATGCCTTTTTCCACAGGTTGGTTTTTAGTGATTTCCGGAAGTTTAGGTGGTTGTACGTCGTTTTCAAGGCTTTTGGTAATGCGTTCCACAGTTGTGTGCTTATGTAGGAAAAACTAGATGCGTAAGTTGATTTGTATTTAAGTTCTTTGCAGCTTGGGTAGTGCAGATTTAGATAAGATCGCGTTGATTCAGATGTATTTCTAATTGGTAAGTCGATCAACAGAAGGTTCTGTGTCTATAAAAATGGCATTCAGAGGGAAGTTATCAAGGTACAATAAAAGGTGGTCTTTTACTGCACCTTGATTTACCACAGGTTGCGAGTCAATATAAGAAAACTTGACTCCTACTGGCAGTACCAGAAGACTACCGCTAGGGGCTTCCCGAGAACCCTCTAAACCACTAGGAACATACTGGTAGACACATGGGGGTCAGAGAGGTCCTCATGTCCCATCAATTGCTCCTCTTCAACAGTGCCTGGAGCTAGTATCCAGTCGGTTATCCAATCACAAACTCGTGTTAAATAAAGAAAAAACTGTCATTTGTTGTTTTTCAGGATTCCTTCTCCTCTTCTTCCCCTGTCAATCTTTTTGGAACATTAATCACCCCAGTAAATCATTTTCGGAATTTAGGTATCGTTTTCGATTGTGCACTCACATTTTTATCACATCTGACTAAAGTTAGGGTTTTTTTTGTTTTTCGCAAACTTCGGGCCATTCGACATTATTTTAATCACAGCAACTTTCATGTTTTGATTCTTTCTTTGTTTATGACACGTCTTGATCATTGTAATATTGTCTATGCTGGACTTCCGCGATCAACAATTTTTAAAAAACTTCAAACGGTCCGAAATACTGTTCGTCTTTTTTGTCATGCTCGTCAAAATGATCATATCACCCATCTCTTGAAAGCTCACCATTGGTTACCAGTAAAACAACGTATCCTTTATAACGTAGGTACGCTTACTTTTAAGGCTTTCCGTTTACGTACATCTGATTATCTATCCTGTCTCACAAACCTGTACTCCCCTGTTAGACTTCTCCATTCACTTATTGATCATCGCCTGGTTTTTCCTGGAGGAGTGGCCTAGTGGTTAGGGTGGTGGACTTTGGTCCTGAGGAACTGAATTCAATTCCCGGCACAGGCAGCTCCTTGTGACTCTGGGCAAGTCACTTAACCCTCCATTGCCCCATGGAAGCCGCATTGAGCCTGCCATGAGTGGGAAAGCGTGGGGTACAAATGTAACAAAAATAAAATAGATACTATTGGAGATTCTACATGGAATGTTGCTACTATTGGAGATTCTACATGGAATGTTGCTATTCCACTAGCAACATTCTATGTAGAAGGCTGCGCAGGCTTCTGTTTCTGTGAGTCTGACGTCCTGCACGTATGTGCAGGACGTCAGACTCACAGAAGCAGAAGCCTGCGCGGCCACATTGGTGATCTGCAGGGGCCGACTTCTACATGGAATGTTGCAACATTCCATGTAGAATCTCAAATAGTAGCAACAGTGGAGGAGTGGCCTAGTGGTTAGGGTGGTGGACTTTGGTCCTGAGGAACTGAGTTCAATTCCCACTTCAGGCACAGGCAGCTCCTTGTGACTCTGGGCAAGTCACTTAACCCTCCATTGCCCCATGTAAGCCGCATTGAGCCTGCCATGAGTGGGAAAGCGCAGGGTACAAATGTAACAAAAATAAAACAGATACTATTGGACATTCTACATGGAATGTTGCTACTATTGGACATTCTACATGGAATGTTGCTATTCCACTAGATTCTACATGGAATGTTGCTATTCCACTAGCAACATTCCATGTAGAAGCCTACGTGGCCACATTGGTGATCTGCAAGGGCCGACTTCTACATGGAATGTTGCTAGTGGAATAGCAACATTCCATGTAGAATCTCAAATAGTAGCAACAGTGGAGGACTGGCCTAGTGGTTAGGGTGGTGGACTTTGGTCCTGAGGAACTGAGTTCAATTCCCACTTCAGGCACAGGCAGCTCCTTGTGACTCTGGGCAAGTCACTTAACCCTCCATTGCCCCATGTAAGCCGCATTGAGCCTGCCATGAGTGGGAAAGCGCAGGGTACAAATGTAACAAAAATAAAATAGATACTATTGGAGATTCTACATGGAATGTTGCTACTCCACTAGATTCTACATGGAATGTTGCTACTATTGGAGATTCTACATGGAATGTTGCTACTCCACTAGATTCTACATGGAATGTTGCTACTATTGGAGATTCTACATGGAATGTTGCTATTCCACTAGCAACATTCCATGTAGAAGGCTGCGCAGGCTTCTGTTTCTGTGAGTCTGACGTCCTGCAGGACGTCAGACTCACAGAAGCAGAAGCCTGCGCGGCCACATTGGTGATCTGCAAGGGCCGACTTCTACATGGAATGTTGCTAGTGGAATAGCAACATTCCATGTAGAATCTCAAATAGTAGCAACAGTAGAGGAGTGGCCTAGTGGTTAGGGTGGTGGACTTTGGTCCTGGGGAACTGAGGAACTGAGTTCGATTCCCGGCACAGGCAGCTCCTTGTGACTCTGGGCAAGTCACTTAACCCTCCATTGCCTGCCGCATTGAGCCTGCCATGAGTGGGAAAGCGCGGGGTACAAATGTAACAAAAATAAATAAAAAAATAAATCCACTCAACTTGAATCGATTAGACACTCTGCCTTCTTTTTTCTTGCTCCTTTTATCTGAAATGGGCTTCCCCTCTCTCTTCGCAGCATTCTTTCTTTTAAAAAGGTCAAAGGTGAATTAAAAACCTGTTTTTTTTTTCTGATGCCTTTGGCTAGGGTATTGGATTAGGGTCCCCAATGACAGTTAATTAGTCTCTTTCTCTTTTTTATACATTGTTCATGTTTCCCTGCCATTTCGTTTATCCTTTTTTTATTTTGTTGTATGAATGATTTTACTATCCTATCAAAATTGAAGTTCTTTTTTTATATTATATGTTTTTTTAATTAATTTGTACACCGCTCTGCTTACCAGTTAGAGTGGTACACGAATTCAATAAAACTGTAAACTGTTGGGCTTTCTGATTGGAGGGGTGAGAGTCTTGGTTGGAGAGGTAGAGATGGTGATCAAGGGGGGTGGGGATTTTGATTGGCGTAGCGAGGATCTTGAGTGGCTTTTGGGGATGGTGATCAGGGGGATGGTGGCCCCTTTAAATGTGACCCGGAAGCCTCAGGCCATAGCTTTGAGGTCCAGTGCTCTTGACTGGTAAAATAATCCCATCTTTTAGCAGTTTATACCCGTATTCACTGCATGCTGCATTGTTGAATTTAAATGGTAATGAGCTGCTTTGCATGCAATTGCCCCACGGTGACTTAAATAACTGTGTTAGGGCAAGAGAACCTACACTGCTCTTTCCCCCTCATTTTTTACCTGGAAGTCTTCTTGCGGGGTCCCTCAGGGATCCCCACTATCTCCTACGTTGTTCAGTTTTTATATGAGCACCTTAGAGAAGCTGTTTAAAGTATTTGGATGCCAATTGCTTTCATATGCAAATGATATATTCATTCTTGTTCTGGTTTAGAAAGTTCACTCTGAAACAATTTATTAAAACCTACATGACCATTATTCAACAATGGTCTCTACTGAATTATGCCAAGTTGAGTGCCCCCAAAAGCATTGAGCTGGTTCCTTCTGAGTTATCTTTGAGCTGTGATACGACATTTGGAGTTACCGCCCAGCTACCACGTGGCCCTTGCAGTAATTTCATTTTTGACGCGCGTCCGCGTTAATGGGGAAATCAGTGCATGGTCATTAATTGAGAAATTGGGGAATGCAGCCATCCTCTGTAACCCCTAATTCTTCCTGTTCCTAAGCGATCCCACATGCTTATCCCATGCCTTTTTAAATTCTGGAACATTCCTCGACTCCACCACCTCCACCACCCTTTCTGTGAAATAATACTTCCTTAGGTTAATCCTAAGTCTATTCCCTCTCACCTTTGTCGTATGCCCCCTCATTCCAGAGCTCTCCTTCATTAGAAAAAGGCTTTCTTCCTGTACATAAATGCCCTTGAGATTGTGATGTCTCTGAGGACAGAGAACATACCAGTACATACCCCCGTATTCTATTCAGCTCATTTTCGAAAGAGAAGGGCGCCCATCTTCTAACACAAATCAGGAGATGGGCGTCCTTCCCTCAGGGTCGCCCAAATCGGCATAATCGAAAGCCGATTTTGGGCGTCCTCAACTGCTTTCCATCGCGGGGACGATCAAAATTCAAGGGGGCGTGTCGGCAGTGTACCGAAGGCGGGACGGGGGCATGGTTAAGAGATGACTGGCCTCGGCCGATAATGGAAAAAAGAAGGGCGTCCCTGACGAGCATTTGGCCAACTTTACTTGGTCCCTTTTTGTTCACGACCAAGCCTCGAAAAGGTGCCCAAACTGACCAGATGAACACCAGAAGGAATTGGGGATCACCTCCCCTTACTCCCCCAGTGGTCACCAACCCCCTCCCACCCAAAAAAACAAATTTAAAAACATTTTTTCCAGCCTCTATGCCAGCCTCAAATGTCATACCCAGCTCCATCACAGCACTATGCAGGTCCCTGGAGCAATTTTTAGTGGGTACTGCAGTGCATTTCAGGCAGGCGGACCCAGGCCCATCCCCCCCCCCCCCCCCCCCACCTTACACTTGTGGTGGTGAATGGGAGCCCTCCAAAACCCACCTGAAACCCACTGTACCCACATCTAGGTGTCCCCCGTTACCCTTTAAGGGCTATGGTAGTGTTGTACAGTTGTGAGTAGTGGGTTTTGGGGGGGTTTGTGGGGGCTCAGCACCCAAGGTAAGGGAGCTATACACCTGGGAGCAATTTGTGAAGTCCACTGCAGTGCCCCCTAGGGTGTCCAGTTGGTGTACTGGCATGTGAGAGGGGACCAGTGCACTACAAATGCTGGCTTCTCCCACGACCAAATGGCTTGGATTTGGTCGTTTTTCAGATGGCCGTCCTCGGTTTTCATTAGCGGCGAAAACCGAGGTTGCCCATCTCTAAGGTCGACAATTTCAACATTTAGGTTGACCATCTCTTAGGTTGACCTAAATGTTGAGATTTGGCCGTCCCCGACCGTATTATCGAAATGAAAGATGGACACCCATCTTGTTTCGATAATACGGGATGCCCCGCCCCTTCGCCGGGCTGTCCTTAGAGATGGGCACCCTTAAAGATGGGCGCCCAGTTCGATTATGCCCCTCCTTATAGCATACCTAGAGTTGCACACAGTTCTGCATGTAAATCTAGGCGTATTCTATTACGTGCATAGATTAATTGTTTTAACAAGCTGTACATTGTTAAGCTCCTAAATTCTAACTTGCGCAGTCTTAAAGGGGAGTGTTTAGAGGCACAGAAATGGGCATTTCACCAGCGTTTCAAAATCTACATGCATTGTTATAAAATATGGGCCAGTGCGCGTGAATGTACACGCAGGGATTTTCACCAGCTTTTCATTGGCATAAATGGACATGTGTAGATTTAGGCATATAAAGTATATCTAAGCGTATTCTAAATACCGCGCATAAATGTATGAGTGGTATTTAGAATACACTTAGGCATAATTGCCTAACACGCATTAATTTTAGGTGCCGTGTTGTACATTTGGGAAGCTCGCCAGGTGCCCTTGGCCTGGATTGGCCGCTGTCGTGGACAGGATGCTGGGCTCGATGGACCCTTGGTCTTTCCCCAGTGTGGCATTACTTATGTACTCATGTCCTCTACTTGGCTCACTTTTATTACATAGAGCAGTGATTTAACCTATTGTGATGTCATAGTGGCTCATTCCACCAATAAGAGCCAACCTCATTAGTGATGTCACAATGGCTTGATTGTATAGAATGTTTGTACGTTTGGGAAGCTCGCCAGGTGCCCTTGGCCTGGATTGGCCGCTGTCGTGGACAGGATGCTGGGCTCAATGGACCCTTGGTCTTTTCCCAGTGTGGCATTACTTATGTACTTATGTCCTCTACTTGGCTCACTTTTATTACATAGAGCAGTGATTTAACCTATTGTGATGTCATAGTGGCTCATTCCACCAATAAGAGCCAACCTCATTAGTGATGTCACAATGGCTTGATTGTATAGAATGTTTGTACGTTTGGGAAGCTCGCCAGGTGCCCTTGGCCTGGATTGGCCGCTGTCGTGGACAGGATGCTGGGCTCGATGGACCCTTGGTCTTTTCCCAGTGTGGCATTACTTATGTACTTATGTACAGCACTGCGTACATCTAGTAATGCTATAGAAATGATTAGTTGTAATACATCCCTAGCAAATAAAACATGAGTTATTGGACAGTGCAGCTTCCGCAGTCCCAAGCTTCAGTAGATTTCACTCCCAGCCAAACAGATTTCTGGTTATTCCTATTAATATCTTTTTCTCACATAAGCCAAACAAGCTTAGTTCTCAGGAATAAGGAGAACATTTTTTTAATCAACCGTTGCCCTTTTGCTACCGACATCACTGCCTAGCAAACATATTTTTACAGGCAGTCTTACGAGAGAAATCCTTTCTCCTGCCTGTTACAGTGCAGCGTGACAGGGGCTTAGGAACTCCATAATATTTCCTGCATCTCAGGATCTTTCATTCAATACTATCCTGTGCATTATTTACCATACCTTGAATTTTACAATTCTGCAAGTCATCAAAATATTACTGTTAATAACTGTTATTATTCTGAGAAAGGTTCCAATTTCATGAGCGGCTGTTGACATTTTTACTCATAAGCAAAAAGAGAAAAAAAAACTTTAAAAGATTGACTGTCTCCGGTGTCTGTTGTTGCATTTATACTATGACACAGAAAGCTTCAATCAGTAGGAATTTGCAATCATTTGAAATCCAACAAAACTCAGCGGATGCGGAGAACTCTGTGATCCGACGGGAATGCACAAATAGAAGAGGGAAGAAGCGGGAAAAGGACCACGGTCCAGAAGGACAATCATATGTTTATGTAGGTTTATTGATCAAAGACTCGACACAACGCTGTGTTTCGGCCCAAAAGGCCTGCTTCAGGAGTCTGAAAACAAATATACATTCATTGATTAAAGAAATAATAAACTAATACAATAATATAACCACAAGGTACAAAAATAAACATGGAAATATAAGAATATATGAACAACTAAATTGATAAATGAAATGTACGCATCTTTCTTTCAGTCATTTCAAATGGCATGAGACATGTCGTAAAATGTCAGATTACAAAGCACACTTTTGTTTTTTCATTGTGCTCGCTAAAAAGGAAGTACCACGCTCTACCGTAGCAGCCTGACTGTACTTCCCATCCCCAGCGCACCGTCATATCTGGCGTTACAAAAATATATTTATTTTTGTAGCGCCAGTGTGTACCTGGTGATAATTGAGCAGTTACTGTTGGGTTAGCATGGGAGTCCTTACCGCCACTTCAATGGGAGGCGGTAAGCTCCCCCCCCCCCCCTACAAATGGTTACTGGAAGAAGAGCGACACATTGAGAATTGCACAGATATATACTGTATTGACAGTTAAAATTATATTCCACAGTCAGGATTTGTCATATGAAGACCAAGGGAGCAATATTGGTTCCTACTCACAGGATAGGGCTTGATATTAAACAAGTAGGTGACATTTGTATCCTACATAAGGGGGGGGGGGGCAAGGGATGACTGGGGACGGTCGGTTGGGACACAATTGCACACATTCTCACTTCTTTTGTGCCACTCTCTGGGGAAAGGTGACTAAAGTAGTCAATCTACAATGTTGAGCATGGCCGATTTTTCACATAATGAGACCTAAGCAGTCCGAATAAACTACACGTTTGAACTTCTGTAACTTTTTGATTTTTTCACATGTAAGGATGGAGTTTGGACTGTTGTATTACAAATTGTTTGCTCTAACAGAATTCATTAACACCTCATTTTTTTTGTTTCTGGAGACTTTAGTTACTTTTCCCCAGAGATGGTCATAAGTAGATAAGCATCGCCATGCTGGGACAGACCATCGAGCTCAGCACCCTGTCACCGACAGCGGCCAAAAGAACAAGCAATTTCTCCCGCCCGTCCTAGAAATACTGTATTATTCCCTCATCCATTCAATAACATTCTATGGCTTTTTCCTCCAGGAAGCCGTCCAACCCTTTTTTGAAGTCCGCAAAGTTAACCGCCTTAACCACCTTTTCCAGCAGCGAATTCCAGAGTTTACCTATGTGTTGAGTGAAGAAAATTTTCCCATTTTTTGCTTTATCCTTTTATTTCCTCTCTTTGTCTCATACTTACCTCAGTCCATTTTCTTTTCCTCACTGCCTGACTCTCCTTTCTGTTGTCCACTCTTTTCTTTCACCAGCCTAATTTTACTTGCCTCTTTCGAAACTCTCACCCCTTCCTTCTTCTCCTGCTTTTCTCTTTTCTCTACCTCTTTGATCTCTTGTCTCTCTCTCTCTCTCTCTCTCTCTTGCTTATTTGTCTCTGAAAAAATCTTGGATATTAGTGTGAAGGAACTATTTAGCCGTCCAGAACCGCTGCTGCCTGAATGTGTCCTGTAGACCCCGAAGTTGTTAACAGAAAGAGATGGAACACTTTTCGTTAGTTCTCTAATGCCTGGATTCACCGAAAAGTCCCCCATCTTAGGTATTAAAGGGCATCTTTCAATGCCAGAGCTGTGGGTGACTTTTAGAAAATCTTCTTCCCTTTGATAATTTCTCTGGAGAATTTGACACCCACACTCAAGACTGTTAAAAAAAAATAAATTAATGAGTTTTGAGTGGTTGCTATGGGAACCTGTTGCTAATGAATCTCTGGGGTTTCCTTTTACCTTGTCAGTGCTGCAAGTTTCCTAGTAATAAAGTTACCATGGTAACCAGTCACTAAGACCCAGCCAAGCTCCCACACATGGACACCTTGAGATCCTCAGTGTAGGCTCCCCTGTGCATGCACACATCATGCAAAAGCTTCTCCTCTCGCTTAGCGCTACGGGTGTGCAGCCAAAATACTTCGTTTTTGTTGTTTCCCCATGTATTTTTTTTTTCGTTTCTAGAACAATATCGCAACTAATGCCCACTCTTTTGCAAGAGTGAACACTAACTGGGAATAGGGCGCAGTATTTCTTAGTAGTAACGTAGTGAATGTTGGCATTGTCCATCCAGTCTACCCAACAAGGTGGCCAAGTTGAATCTGGCACTTCGCATAGGTCCATCTTCTTCGAGAATAAACACTGGTATACTTAATCTTTATCTCTGCCTGTCAATTTCGGGGCACAGACCGTAGAACGTAGTAAATGTTGGCAGATAAAGACCTGCATTGTCCTTCCAGTCTACCCAACAAGGTGGCCAAGTTGAATCTGGCACTTCGCACAGGTCCATCTTCTTCGAGAATAAACACTGGTATACTTAATCTTTATCTCTGCCTGTCAATTTCGGGGCACAGACCGTAGAACGTAGTAAATGTTGGCAGATAAAGACCTGCATTGTCCTTCCAGTCTACCCAACAAGGTGGCCAAGTTGAATCTGGCACTTCGCACAGGTCCATCTTCTTTGAGAATAAACACTGGTATACTTAATCTTTATCTCTGCCTGTCAATTTCGGGGCACAGACCGTAGAACGTAGTAAATGTTGGCAGATAAAGACCTGCATTGTCCTTCCAGTCTACCCAACAAGGTGGCCAAGTTGAATCTGGCACTTCGCACAGGTCCATCTTCTTCGAGAATAAACACTGGTATACTTAATCTTTATCTCTGCCTGTCAATTTTGGGGCACAGACCGTAGAAGGCTGCCGTTGAAGCCCACTCCAGCCTTGATCCTGATCTGCCTTTGGCAGTTACGGGACCCAGACCATAGAAGTCTGCCCAGTATTGGTCTTACTTCCCAATCTCTGAAGCTGCCATCAAAGCTCACTCCAGCTATGAGATCATTTAAGTTTCCTTTAATTGGATTCCATCCTTTTTCTAGAATTTCATTATGTTCTATGCAGTGGTGTAGCTAGGTGGGGCTACGGGGGCCTGGGGCCCCCAAATTTGCTCTGGGCCCCTGGTTGGCTGGCGGGGGCCCCAACCCCCACCAGCTGAAGACTTTGTCTAGCGCTGGTCTGCGGCGGCGCTGCCGCATTGCCTGCCCTGCTCTATCTTCCCCTCACATTGGGCACAGACATGAGGGGAAGAGAGAGAGAGCAGGGCAGGCAATGTGGAGGTGCTGGAGACTAGTGTTGGATGAAGTCTTCAGCTGGCGAAGGGTGGGGATCCTTTGTGGTGGCGGCGGTGCTTCAGCTGGGGTTGGGGACCCCCACTAGCCAAGATGTTACAGTAGCGGAAGTGGGCGGCGGAGGGGGTCAGCAAGGCAGCACAGGGGGGTGCGACCAAAATGTGCCCCCAACTTTGGGCTCTGGCCCCCTCCCACCTTGAGTTCTGGCTACGCCCCTGGTTCTCTGGCAGCAATTTTCTATTTAAATAAAATAGAATGGCATCACAATGAATGAATGCAAATCACTGGTAATTTTCACATGCAAAAGAGAAAATTAATACTACTTAGATTGCGAGGCTATTTGGCAAGGAAATCACTTGTGCACCTGAATGTAGCTGAGCTTGTTCTCAGCTTTGGCAATGTCGAGTAATAAATCGTTATCCAAAATCCAAATCTTTGAACTCTAGTTTCATAGGACACTTTCCATATTATAGTACTAATGTTTTATTTCTTTGTTTAATAATCACATATTTCCCGTGCTGTCTATTAAAATGTTTTAATGTGTATTGTTTACTTTGTATCGTCGTTTGAACATTTTTACTACTGTAATTCTCTATTGCTTATGTTTGAATTATTTTTGATGTACTCCGCTTTAAGTGAATTCCTTCAAAAAGGCGGTAAATAAATCATAATCAATCAGTAAATAAATAAATGTCTTCCTCTGGCTTCTCCCAAGCATTCTTGAATTCTGTCACGGTTTTTGACTTCACAACCTCCCACGGGAGGATATTCCAGGAATCCACCACCCTTTCCCCGCTCCCCCCGTTTTCTATTTCTGTTGATGGCGCTCTCATTCTCCCTGTCTCCTCAGCTCGAAACCTTGGGGTCATCTTTGACTCTTCTCTCTCCTTCTCTGCTCATATCCAGCAGACCGCCAAGACCTGTCGTTTCTTTCTTTACAACATCCGTAAAATCCGCCCCATTCTTTCCGAGCACTCTACCAAAACCCTCATCCACACCCTTGTCACCTCTCATTTAGACTACTGCAATCTGCTTCTTGCTGGCCTCCCACATAGTCACCTCTCCCCTCTCCAGTCGGTTCAAAACTCTGCTGCCCGTCTCGTCTTCCGCCAGGGTCGCTTTACTCATACTACCCCTCTCCTCAAGTCGCTTCCCTGGCTCCCTATCCGTTTTTGCATCCTGTTCAAACTTCTTCTACTAACCTATAAATGTACTCACTCTGCTGCTCCCCAGTATCTCTCCACACTCGTCCTTCCCTACACCCCTTCCCGTGCACTCCGCTCCATGGATAAAGCCTTCTTATCTGTTCCCTTCTCCACTACTGCCAACTCCAGACTTCGCGCCTTCTGTCTCGCTGCACCCTACGCCTGGAATAAACTTCCTGAGCCCCTACGTCTTGCCCCATCCTTGGCCACCTTTAAATCTAGACTGAAAGCCCACCTCTTTAACATTGCTTTTGACTCGTAACCACTTGTAACCACTCGCCTCCACCTACCCTCCTCTCTTCCTTCCCGTTCACATTAATTGATTTGATTTGCTTACTTTATTTATTTTTTGTCTATTAGATTGTAAGCTCTTTGAGCAGGGACTGTCTTTCTTCTATGTTTGTGCAGCGCTGCGTATGCCTTGTAGCGCTATAGAAATGCTAAATAGTAGTAGTAGTAGTAGTAGTAAAACGCATTTCCTGACATTGCTCCTAAGTCTCCCGCCCTGTAACCTCAACTCATGACCTCGGGTTCTACTGCTTCTCTATCTCCGAAAAAAAATTAGTTTGCATATTAATACCTTTTAAGTATTTAAATGTCTGTATTATACGTCCTTTCCTCTAGCGTATACATATTGAGGTCTTCAAGTCTCTTCTTATACGTCTTTTGGCACAAGCCCCGCATTATATATGACAGGAAAAATTCAGAAATTTCAGCGTTTTTTCCAGATATTTCAGACAAAAAAAAAAATGACATTGAGGGGCCGTTTTACTAAGCCACGTAAGCGCTTACGCACAATTCAGAGTTACCAGCCAGCTATCGTGTGACCCTTGTGGTAATTTCATTTTTGGCACGCGTCCACTACATATGTCCGAAAAATATTTTCTTTTGTCTGGCACACGTCAGCTACACGTGCCAAGTGGCATTTGGCACACATAGGTCATTGCCGCCTGGTTACTGCGTGAGACTTTATACCGCTAGGTCAATGGCTGGCGGTAAGGTCTCAGACCCAAAATGGATGTGCGACAATTTTAATTTTGCCACGCATCCATTTTTGGCAAAAAAAATTTTAAACGGCCTTTTTTACAGGTGCGCTGAAAAATGATTCTGCACGCGCCCGAAACCCGTGCTTACACTACCGCAGGCCATTTTTCAGCACACCTTAGTAAAAGGATCCCCCAAAAGTGTCAATAGACATTTTCCATTCATTTCCTTAATTACAGCATGTTTCTCCCACCCCGGCACCCTAAAGTCACCCCTAAAGTTCTTTCCAGTTGTGGAATGACCTTCTTCACCTCCCGCACCACCACTGGAAATATTAAGTCAGACCTTCCCCCAATCCCTGGCACAATGTGGGTTTTTTTTCTTTGTCGTTGACTGTGTTTAAAGTTCTCACTCATGGCGGTAGGATGGTTTTATCGAGTCATGGAGGCCTCACGGAAATTCAGTTGACAGTGCATTTAGCAGGCCTGGACAGAAATAGCTTTACAGTTGCCTGAGAGTTCTATAACTGAACAGGAATCTTCATGTCAACTCAGGTCTCCAGTGATTTCCTCGGCATCTGAAAATACTTCACACATTCTCTCAGTCCTGGCAAATGAGTAGAACTCCAACTGCAAGATCAAAGGACGGGCTGTGGAGGAAACTGAGATTTACAGGGACATTGAGGGGTGAAGGAGTTCCAGAATTCAGGGTTATAGTGTCTAACTGACTCCTCTGATACAATATTAAAGCTCATTCTCTTAACAATTACGATCTTAAAACATATTCTATGAACTGAAAACTTCAAATTATTTAATTACTACTACTACTTAACATTTCTAAAGCGCTACTAGGGTTACGCAGCGCTGTACAATTTAACATGGAAGGACAGTCCCTGCTCGAAGAGCTTACAATCTAAAAAGACAAATGTACAGTTAATCAGATAGGTCAGACAGATTGGAGCAACCTATATGTTCGAAAGGTTAGGTTCCGAATGCAGCATTGAAGAGGTGAGCTTTAAGCAAGGATTTGAAGATGGGTAGGGAGGGGGCTTGGCGTAGGGATTCAGGAAGACTGTTCCAGGCATAGGGTGAGGCAAGGCAAAATGAGCGGAGCCTGGAGTTGGCAATGGTGGAGAAGGGTACTGAGAGGAGGGATTTGTCATGTGAGCGGAGGTTACGGGCAGGAACGTAGGGGGAGATGAGGGTAGAGAGGTAGGGTGGGGCAGCAGAGTGAGTGCATTTGTAAGTAAGGAAGAGAAGCTTGAATTGGATGCGGTATCTGATCGGAAGCCAGTGAAGCGACTTGAGGAGAGGGGTGATATGAGTATATCGGTTCTGGCGGAATATGAGACGTGCGGCAGAGTTCTGAATGGATTGAAGGGGGGGGATAGATGGCTGAGTGGGAGGCCAGTGAGGAGCAAGTTGCAGTAGTCGAGACGAGAGGTAATGAGAGCGTGAACGAGAGTTCGGGTGGTGTGCTCAGTGAGGAAAGGGCGAATTTTGTTGATGTTGAAAAGGAAGAAGCGACAGGTTTTGGCAGTCTGCTGGATATGCGCAGAGAAGGAGAGGGAGGAGTCGAAGATGACCCCGAGGTTGCGGGCAGATGAGACGGGGAGGTTGAGGGTGCCATCAACTGAGATAGAGAGTGGAGGAAGAGGAGAAGTGGGCTTAGGTGGAAAGACGAGGAGCTCGTCTTGTTAAATATAGTACAATACTGATTCTATTGTAACCTTTTCCAGCACAGTCCCAAAATTTGGTTTTATTTCTGTTCATGACAGCTCTGGAGGAAGGCTTGAAACATTGCTCTTGGTATACAGAACCTTTACCAGGTACCTGTGTACTGTGACAGTCAACCTAGAAATGCCACCTGTACCAGGGGATTTGCAGCAGGTAGTGAAATACTCAGGGACCAATTAGTAGTTAAGTGATGTTGGCCAATTACAAGGATCCCTAGTGCTCCGTGACATGTTATTTCCTGACTTGACAAACGGTAGTCTTGCTGGAAAGTTTTATGTCTTGGAAACAAATGTTGTGTTGGCGTTCTATTTAGAGTAGACGATGGTGAGAATATGAATAAGAAATCCTATATTGTATTTTCATTCAGGAATATGTTGGGATGTACAAAGGCAAGAAACAGTTTCATTTTTTTTTTGGGGGGGGGGGGGGGGATTTATCCCAATGTTGGCATGTCTTTTTGGTAGTGTCACACATTTGTTTTAACAGGCAATTTTTAGAGTCCACTAAAGGGGTCTTTTACTAACGTGTGTTAAATTTTTGCACTTAGCATATGCTATCAGCAGAAATCAGCAAGTGTGATGTGCAAAGGCTATGTGCTAATTGTCGGGGGTGTGCTCAGCATGTCCTCTGAAATTAATGAATGGACGTGTGTGTACGAGCGTACATAGGACCTGATCACAAAGGAGCCCTTTTACTAAGCCCCCTGTGCTAGTGTGCTAGGGGCCATTTTTGACACACGCTAAGGCCCTTTTTATAGCAGTGGGTAAAAAGGCTGAAAAAAGACATGGCCATGCAATAGGATTGCTCTTCCCTTGTGGCCATGCGGTGTGGGGGGAGGAGGGAAGCACTTACTCATCGAGGTGGCGGTAAGGGCTCCCACACTAACCCAGCAGTAATCGGGTAGTGCGAGGCGTAGGGTTACCATATTTTGTGCTCTCAAAAAGAGGACACATGTCCTGCCCCTGCCCCACCCCTTTCGCATCCTCACCCCACCCCTTGTCACATATTCCCCTCCCCTGCCCCCCTGTCAGCTCCCCTCCCCCAGGTCATCTCCCTTCCCCTCCCCTTACTTACTATCTACTGCCCTGGTGGTCTAGTGACCTCTTCGGGGCAAGAAAGAGCCCCCTCTTTCCTGCCCTGCATCCTGTTGCTGTGACGGTCTCGGGATTCAAAATGGCCGCCAAGAGTTGAAGTCTCGCGAGGCCGCTTCAACTCTCGATGGCCATTTTGAATCCCGAGACCGTCACAGCAACAGGATGCAGGGCAAGGGCAGCACTCCGGGCAGGAAAGAGGGGGCTCTTTCCTGCTCTGAAGAGGTCACTAGACCACCAGGGCAGTAGATAGTAAGTAAGGGAAGGGGAGGCTAGGATAGGCCCGCCGCCCGCCCACCCGTTTGTCCAGAAATCCGGACATATGGTAACCCTAGCGAGGCGCTGCCCAATTGCTGCTGGGTAATCCCCTGCGGGTATATTTTTTGAATATTTGCGCTAGTGCCGGAATTGCGTGCGCTGGGGTGGAAGTATTGCCGGCACCCGTGTTGGTCCGGCTGTAGCTCCAGATTGGCATGCAGGAAACACACAGTGGGCTTAATAGAAGGGCCTCAAATAGCGCCTCCTATTGGGGAGGAGAACTGCGAAGCTATGTTAAGTCCATAAATGAAAGTTAGGGGGTTGTGGTGGTTGTTTTTACTGATTCCAGCTCCCGGAAGATCAGTCAGCGCCGTAATTATTCAGGGCCCCTTTCACCAAGCTGCGGCAAAAGGGGGTCAGTGCTGCGGTCGGCGTGTGTTTTACACGCGTGCCGAGGCCCCCTTTTACCGCAGCTGGTAAAAGGGAAGTCTCGCCTTCCTACAGGAAATGGCCGGGTGGCAAGTAAAGCACTTGCTGAACGGCTATTTCAGGGGGGGGGGGGGAGCCCTTATCGCCGTCCATTGAAGTGGCAGTAAGGGCTCCCGCGTTAACCCAGTGGTAACCGGGCAGTGATTACCGCCGGGTACACTCTGGCACTACAACCGGTATTCCACGTTTTAAAGAGAGATTAGTGCACTGGCACTCTGCAAGAGATATCTCTGTTGATATACAACTGACTGTGAGCCATCTGTTTTACCAGTGTCTTAGTATCAAAAATCAATAGACCCCTGACGCAGGCCTTACGGCCGAAACACGAATCGTGTCGGGTTGTTTTTATTGATTTGAATAAAGACCTTGTTTAGGAAACACCAATTGTGAGAGGACTTTTTTTGGATCCACTGTTCGTGTATTTGGCTTTCGTTTCTCCTGTGGAGAGTTCGCCTTCTGTAGCTGTTGACTACAAAAATGAAACACTTATACTATAACTCACAACTTCCGCTTCACTGTAAAAAGGGAATAATATGCTCACATGCAGCGTTAGCAAATTCTGCGTCACTCGTGACTGATGGGGGAGGAAAAAGCCTCAAAGTGCCTGGGTCAAAAACGTTACCACAAGCAACATGTTGATCCCGCTGACCAATCACTTGGTCTTAAGAGGATCCACTCCTCATCATGGGCAAAAAACCCCACCCCAGAGTCATAAATGAACAGCGAAGGAGAAATGGTCATTGGGAAACATCCTCATTGATCCTGTTGCTCCTAATGTAGGTTGCTGCTATGTATCAACCAAGTCTTCATCTGCCTAAATCAAGCTAAAGATGAATGGCAAAGTACTTAGCTTATTAGATGGTCTGTTAATATCCGTGGTTGCCACAGCTTCATTTCCCCCCAACCGACGATGGCCAGCGTTTCGCTGTGCTCCTTACGAGCTCTAGCTGCTTCAGGGTCCGCGTGGGGAACAGATTCACCATAGCGTATATTGCATTTAGAGGATACTACAAAAATAAATACATCTTTGTAGCGCCGGAAATGATGGCACGCTACGGTTGGCGGCACTTCCTGTATAGCGAGCGGTAAGCCCGCTTAGTAAAAGGAGTCCTCAGTGAATAACTTGCAGTGGGGCAGGCATGCGGCAGACCTCACAGAACACCCTAAAGAAAGCCACAGCCTCCACGGACTCAGACCACTGCAACAATCTTACTTACACCCCCGTTCTCAGTGACTTCCCTTTCTGCAGACCCCCTGCAGTTACCTGTAGCACAATTTGGAATCTTCCTTTTCATTTTTCTGATGTGTGAAGAGAGAGAGAGAGAGCGTATTTAAGGATTTTGATTATTGAAGTAGCGTTTGTATCATTTTTTGCTGAAAGAAGTGCTGGAGATCAGAATATTTCAATGTGTTATAGCAGGTAAAGCGGCAGCTCAAACATTTAATCATTTGCCGTGATGTAGGGTAAGGGGGGGTGAAGTTTCTGTATGTCTCAATCTTGGATTATACTTAGTAGGGATAGAACGAGGGTTTCTAGAGGATCATTTCCCAATAACCTCCGTGTCTAAAGGATTCCGCAAAAGAAAATAGGGAATCGGAGCCTGGAGAAAGCGTCCCCCTCCCTCCCCCATGCTCACCCCCCCTTGGATAGGCTCTTCCTTCTCATGACAGTGCAATATGTATCCTGAAGAGAATATCCTTCAAATCTCTTGAACGCTCCATGCTGTGACGCTTCCTGGATTCCCTGGGTAACAGATGGCATCTCATCATATATGATACCCTTGCATTCCTCAGATTATTTCTGCTCTGGGTATGTCTGTGAGTGAACAGACTGCTTCTGGCATCACACAGGCCAGCTGAGACATATTATAGAGCCTGGCTGGGATTTTCCCCACCCCTAACTCCCCAGAACTAAATATAATCTTCAAGGAGGGGGTGGGAACAAGTGGAGGCAAGTTGGTTCTGGGTCCCAGGACTCATGAAAGGGTCTCCAGGTAGATTCTAGTGTTCTTAGAGGCTTGAAGGATTCCTTTGAATTTCCAGTGGAAGTTTTTGTCTTGGGAAAAGCAATCAGGTGACTTCCTCAGCTGGGAGGACTGCATGGGACACTTCCCATGCCAGCTCCTGCTGTAGCCCCATAGTGACTGCGGGGGGGGGGGGGGGGGGGGAAATAATAATTATATATATATATATTTTATGTGAACATCTTTACATGTTTACCATCCCAATGAATGCCCCCCTTATATTTCTGTTATAACACAATGAGGTCCAAAAACATCAAAACAAGTGTTACAGCCTCTCCCCCCTTCACCCCCCCACCCCCTAGCCCCACCCCAAAGACATCCTTTTATAAGCAATCTTGAAAGCTGTGTTGGCCCTTCCATCTTGCAATCAAAGTGTTTGCAAGTAGTTTTCAAACATCCCAGCTGTAGTTTTGCTATCTGTGAATAATTTTTTTGGGACTAAATCCATTGAGAACTGCTGCTGAACTCGACCTTCTCGTCTGAAATACCATAAATGGTTATGCAGAGATATCTTTGATAGTGCAGGAAAATAGCAGTTTGATTGGCATGTCACTGGGAAAAGATAAACATTGCCACAGAGGTTTTCTTCCCGCCACAGCGCTGGTAGAAGCCTTTTAACCCTGGCCAACCTCTTTACTCCCACATTTAATCAGGGAAATAGAAATGCCCTTTACAGCATTTTTCTCATTTGGCTGCATTGACTTTTTTTTTTTTCCAGCAGTGAACAGGGAACAGCTATGATATGTCATCAGTTTAAAACTGAGCCACTTCACTGATGATAGCAGCTGGCCTGTGTATGAGATGGGATCTTTCTGCAGCTCGTTTGTCCAGGGCTTCTGTTCATAGTGATATTATCTAAGGGTGCACATAAGTACATACTGGGAAAGACCGAAGGCCCATCAAGCCCAGCATCCTGTTTCCAACAGTGGCCAATCCAGGTCACAAATACCCGGCAAGATCCCCAAAATGTACAAAACATTCTATTCTACTTATCCCAGAAATAGTGGATTTTCCCCAAGTCCATTTAATAACGGTCTATGGACTTTTCCTTTAGAAGGCCGTCCAAACCTTTTTAAAACTCCGCTAAGCTAACTGCCTTTACCACATTCTCTGGCAACGAATGCCAGAGTTTAAATTACACGATGAGTGAAGAAGTATTTTCTCTGATTCGTTTTAAATTTACTACTCTTGTAGCTTCATCGCATGCCCCCTAGTCCTAGTATTTTTGGAAAAAGTAAACAACCTATTCACATCTACCTGTTCCACTCCACTCATAAAGGCAGTTAATAAATCAAGGGGTGGCGGTAAGTGTACCACCCTGAAAAGGCCGCTCGGCAAGTGCTTCACTTCCCGCACGGCCATTTCTTGAAAAAAAACCCTACGACCTACCTTTTACCCGCTGTGATAAAAGGGGGGCCCCTCAGTACAGATCAAAAACATGCAACGACACCAGCGCAGGCCCTCTTTGGCCGCAGCTTTGTAAAAGGGGTCCTAAGTTAGTTCCAACACGTACTTCTCCAATGTCTGTGCCAGAGCCGGTGGTGGGAGGCGGGGCTGGTGGTTGGGAGGCGGGGATAGTGCTGGGCATACTTATACGGTCTGTGCCAGAGCCAGTGGTGGGAGGCGGGGATAGTGCTGGGCAGACTTATACGGTCTATGCCAGAGCCAGTGGTTGGGAGGCGGGGCTGGTGGTTGGGAGGCGGGGATAGTGCTGGGCAGACTTATACGGTCTGTGCCAGAGCCGGTGGTGGGAGGTGGGGATAGTGCTGGGCAGACTTATACGGTCTGTGCCAGAGCCGGTGGTGGGAGGCGGGGATAGTGCTGGGCAGACTTATACAGTCTATGCCAGAGCCAGTGGTTGGGAGGCGGGGCTGGTGGTTGGGAGGCGGGGATAGTGCTGGGCAGACTTATACGGTCTGTGCCAGAGCCAGTGGTTGGGAGGCGGGGCTGCTGGTTGGGGGCGGGGATACTGCTGGGCAGACTTATATGGTCTGTTCCCTGAAGAGCACAGGTACAAATCAAAGTAGGGTATACACAAAAATTAGCACATATGAGTTATCTTGTTGGGCAGACTAGATGGACCGTGCAGGTCTTTTTCTGCCGTCATCTACTATGTTACTATGTTACTGTGTTATTCCATGACACTGCTTATATCTCAACGGATCTAGAGAAAAGAAAGATGGCATCAGAAGTTCCCATTTACCCCACACGGTCAATCAAATTCAAATCAGCCAATCAGAGCTTGTTATAAAATATTCACACCTACACATTCTGAAAAGAGGAAATCTAAGCACTGTTTTCGTAACAAAGCCATCCATTCCAGCTTGAGGTTCAGTCCTGCTAGTTTTGCAGCTTGTGGCATTTTCAAAGGAAAAGTATGGGTATGTTTCCCCTTTCCAAACTAGCTTACCTGCCGCAGCAGTTAGACAGTCCATTATAAAACTGGAAATTGCTTTTCACATGCATTTAGCTTGAAATCTTAATACCCACCTCAAGGTATCTTCACCCCCTGCCTCAGCCACTTGATCACAAATAACTTTATTTATTTTCAACTTTTTTTTTCAGTAGTAGCTCAACGTCAGTTACATTCAGGTATTTCCCTGTCCCTGGAGCAGGGCCGGCTCTTACCCAACTTTTGGTTTGGGCCCCCCTCCTCCATTGGTATGCATCCCTCTCAGGCCATCCTCCCCCACAGACTACCTTTTAAGACAGTTCTCCCCTCCTGAATACTGACAGCATTTCACCTAAAGCTACCTGCAACAGCCCCTGCGCATCTCCCCTCAGTCGTGCCCTTGTGGAAACAGGAAGTGATGTCAAATGAGGGGCCGGGACACGGTAGAAAGAAAATGCTGGAGCTGATGCGGGTAGCGTTAGTTGAAACTGTGCCTGTGTTTGGGAGGGGAAAACTGCCTTTAAAGGTAGATGGGGGAATGTGGCCTGAGACAGAGAGAGGGGTTGTCAGCTCTTCTTTTTTTCCCTGCACACGAAATGCCAGGACATAAGCTCTGGGCCAGCTTAACCTATAAGATCAGTGACATCACAGACTTTATCACTGGCATCCTGGGCTAGAAACTCACCTGGTCCTTAGGTTAAGCGGGCCCTGCTCTGGAGAGCTCACAATCTACCCCCTCCCCCATTCAAAGGCTATGTCATCATTACTAGGGTAACGTATGTCTGAATTTACCCGGACATGTCCTCTTTTGAGGACATGTCCAGGCAACCGGGCGGGTTTTGCCAATCTGCCCGTTAGTCCAGAAATCTGGACAAATGGGCAGATTACTAGCCTCCCCTCCCTTTACTTACTAGTGCCCTGGTGGTCTAGTGACCTCTTCTGCATTCGGGGCAGGAAAGAGCCCCCTCTTTCCTGCCCGGAGCGCTGCCCTGCATGCATCATTCCTGTTGCTGATCTCTGCGCTGATTCAAAATGGCCGCTGAGAGTTGAAGTGACCTCGCGAGGCTTCAATTCTCGTCAGCCATTTTGAATTGGCGCCGAGATCAGCAACAGGAGGCATGCAGGACAGTGCTCCGGGCAGGAAAGAGGGGGCTCTTTCCTGCCCCGAAGGCTGAAGAGGTCACTAGACCAGCAGGGCAGTAGTAAGGTAAGGGGAGGGGGGTGACGGGGTGTGTGACAGGGGGAGGAGGGAAATGTGGCATGGGGCGGAGCGAGGGCGTGAAAGGGGGTGTGGTGGGGTGTGACGGGGGCGGGGGTGTGGTGGAGGCGGGGCATGTGTCCTCCTTTTTGGGGGACAAAATATGGTAACCCTAATCATTACCGCACCGGCAGCCGCTAGCGTGGCTTTGTAAACAGGGGGATAAGTTTGCACTTGAGGCACTGGAGGGTTAAATAACTTGCCCAAGATCACAGGAAGCAGCAGGGAGATTTGAAGGGGTCTTCTCTGCTTGTCAGGCTGGTGAGCTACCCTTCCACTTGTTAAAGGCTATTGTTTGACAGTATTTACTGCAGAACTAAACTAAAAAGCCACTCAGCACTTTTGACTTAGGCTGATTCTCTTTCATGGCAGGTTCTGTAATTTAATCACAGCCCTAGGGGTGAATCACACACTGACAACCCTTGGAAAGAGTCAAACTGTACACCTCATATAATTTCACTGCTCTAAACTGCAGGGAACATTGGGGGCACATTTAAAAGAGATCACTGACCTCCAACTTCAGATTACTTCTCGGGATCCGCTTTTATGCCGTTTTATATCCTCAAACAAACTTCCAAGTACATTTTGCTGCTATTTAACAGCACTGGCAAAACAAAGCCCCCCTCCCTCTCCTCCCCATTTAATTGCAGGCTGGTATAATACAGGAACCCTCACTACAGTCTACTTTGCAAGGACCACCTCAGAGAGAAAGAGGTCATTCACCATCTCAGCCCATTCAGTTTTTGGCTTGTTTGTAGAGATTTCTGGCAGGGATGTCAGTGGTGATGGAAAATGTAATTATGTGGACAGCTATCTACTAGGAAAAAGCTTAATTTCAGTGGTGCAAGGGCCACAAAACATATAGTACCTACGAAATCCACTTTACGTTAAGCAGAGCGTCAGGGATGCTAACCCCCAAATTCTATATATTGCGCCTTAATTTCTGCACGGCAATCGAAGTGTATTCTACAACAATGCGTGTAACTTAATTGGTTAACTAGCTAATTGGCACTGTTAATTGGATGTTAACAAGTAATTATCAGCTCTAATTGGCATTCATTAAGATTTATGCACACAGCTCGCTAAGTGTAATCTGTAATGTGATATGAGTAAATTCTAAGTCGCGTGATAGTTGAAAAGGGGGTGTTGAATGGGTGGGGGCCATGGGTATTTTGAAAATCTGCGCCTTATTTTAGAATACACCCGCTCTCTCCCAGATTCTATATAGCATGCCTACAGATCCACGTCAAAATTGGCGTGGATTCTATAACAATCTGCGTAACTTAACAAGCTTAAAAAGCTAATCAGCACTGAAAACAGCATTTAACAAGCAATAATGAGCACTAATTGGCACCGATTAGAGAGGCGCGTATGTCGCTAAGGGGCCTTCTTACTAAGCCGCGCAGGCGCCTATGCGCGCCCAACACACGTCAATTTGGATTTACCACCCGGCTACTACGTGTCCCCGGGCGGTAATTTCATTTTTTACCCGTGTCTGCAACGTGTGCCAGAAAATAATTTTTATATTCCTGCGCGTGGCGGAATACGGGCAGTAATCAGCATTCTACGTGCATAGACGATTATCACATGGTTACCGTGTGAGACCTTACCGCTAAGTCAATGGGTGGCGGTAAGATCTCAGACCCAAAATGGACATGCGCCAATTTTCATTTTGCCGCAAGTCCATTTTCAGCAAAAATATTTTTTAAAAAAGGTCTTTTTTTATAGGCGCGCTGAAAAATGGATCTGCGTGCATCCACAACACGCGCCTACACCACCGCAGCCCATTTTTTCAGCGCACCTTAGTAAAAGGACCCCCAATGTAACTTCCCAACGGGCTGCCTTGACTTTCTGTTATTGTAAACCTCTCAGAACCAATTCAGTATAGAGCAGGGGCGTATCTGCGTGGGGCCACAGGGGCCTGGGCCCCCGCAGATTTCGCCCTGGACCCCCCCTACCGCCGTCAACCATCCCCGCCTACCGCTGTCACCTACCCCCGCCGAGGTCCGCTTCCTCCGGTCCGGTGCCTTTAAAAATGTTACTTCAGCTGGCGGGGGACCCCCAACCCACGCCAGCCCAGCCGAGGTCTTGTTTTAAGAAGTTCTTCCATCCTCATGCTATTGAAAACTGCCTGCCTGCATCCCTTCCAGTTTCGGACTGAGTCTGACGCCGCAGCACGTTGACATCCTGCACATACAACGTGCTGCGAAGTAACATTTTTAAAGCTGAAGTAACATTTTTAAAGGCACCGGACCGGAGGAAGTGGACCTCGGCGGGGGTAGGTGATGGCGGTAGGCGGGGGAGGGTTGATGGCTGTAGGGGGGGCGGTGGCCGGGGGGGGGCTATAATGTGCCCCTTCACTCTAGCCCCTGCCCCCCCTACCGCCGAACCTCAGATACGCCCCTGGTATAGAGCGATACAAGCTCAATGTAATGTAATGTATAGAAAAGCATTTATGAGGTGAGCAGCCACTGCAGACCACAAGACGAATGGAATATCGGTCTGGTGTTGTTTTACACTACAGAGGCAAGGGAGTAGAGGGATCAACAGGACACTTCTAAACAAATCCAAGGAGACAAGAGATGGCAAAATATTCTTTAATAGTAAATGAGACTCGACACAGCACCGTGTTACGGTGAACACCGCTTGCCTCAGGAGTCTGACACAACGATACTGGTATTTGGCATTTTTTGCACTCGATTCTTCTTTCACCTTTCTTTATCTATTAACTAGCCGTTGAGCCCGTTAAAATGGGCTACTATTGGAATGGGGGTTTTCCAAGGCCCCCCCCCCGAGGTCGCCGCTACCGGTACCTCCCCCCCCCCCCCCGGAGTCGCCGCCACCCCTCCACCCGGCCCGGGCCCTCTGTTCGCTATTAATTCAACTTACATCGCCGCAGCACGCAGATCAACTGAGCTCGCGTCGGCCTGGCCTTCCTTCTCTGCCTGTGTCCCTCCCTCGTGTGACGTACCGTCGGCGAGGGCGGGACACAGGCAGGGAAGGAAGGCCAACGGCAGCTCAGCTGATCTGCCTGCTGCGGTGATGTAAGTTGAATTAATAGCGAACAGAGGGCCCAGGCCGGGTGGAGGGGTGGCGGCGGCGACTCGGGGGAGGGGGTTACCGGTGGTGGCGACTTCGGGGGGGGGGAGTGCAGTTTCCCTCTCTCTCCCGCCCCCATCATCACGTACTGATATGGGGGCGGGACAGAGAGGAAAGTCTCTACTGCGCATTTGCGAGTGAGTTCGGTCACTCGCCGTTTATATGTTTGATAGCCTTTTTAAAGGTTTTATTTGGTTCACTTTCTTCAACTCCATCAACTGGCTTCTACCAAGTACAGATTCCTGAGGCAGGCGGTGTTTGCCAAAGCACGGTTCCGTGTCCAGTCTTATCCACTATTAAAGAATATTTTACCGTCTTTCGTCTCCTTGGATATGTTTGGAAGTGTCCTGTTGATCACGCTGCTCCCTTGCCTCTGCATTTCTTCTCATAGCGGATCCAGTTTCTCCACTTCTGTGGCTTTTTTTTTTTTGTTCTGTTTTATGCTAGAGCATTTTAACAACTAGGAATAATCCCTTTCCTTTCACTGTAGCCTGACAATTAATAATGCTTGTTTGCCTGGAGGAGTAGCAGAACATTGTCTGATTTGGCTTTCTTTTGTCAGCAGTCCCGTGATGGTATACGTTTTCATGAATATGTTTTTTAGATCCCACTTACTGCAGAGCCTGTCAAACTTTCGCAAGTTGGTGTGAATTATTGTCTTGCAATTACTCATGCCAGAGCACGAATTGAGCTTCTCCACATCAAACTGCCTTATAATCACAGCAGAAGCTCGGGTGATCTTTCCCATCAGAATTCAGAAACATAATATGAAGGGTAATTTGATTGCCAATCTTGCAATTATCTAAATAAAGGCACGACTCCCCAGAGCTCAGCACTGCAGGTCGGTGGTGGAAAACCACCCAGAAAGAGCACGAAGGAGGTTTTCTGGTTAGTCCAGGGGCGTAGCCAGACCTCAGTGGGAGGGGGGTCCAGAGCCCGAGGTGGGGGGGGGGCGCAGTTTAGCCCACCGCCACCACTGACCCTCCCGCGCTACTTTTGACCCCCCCTCCCGCCGCCACCATCAGGTACCTTTGCTAGTGGAGGTTGGGGACCCCCGGCAGCAAAGGTACCTGGCAGCAGCAGGGGGGAGGGGGGGTAGAAATTGGCAGGGGAGGGTCAGGGGCCAGGGCTAAATTTGTGGGGGCCCATGCCCCCGTGGCCCCACCTAGCTACGCTCCTGGGTTAGACAGTAGAAGGAAGGAGTGCTGAGTATGGAATAAATAGGGAATCTTGTATGTTCATCCGTCCAAAATGGTGGGGTGGGGTGGGGGGAGTCAAAACTATATTGGGTACAGAGTTATATCTTGCAAACTGTCACGCTGTAAGGCTGGCTGCTGAGATGTATCTGTAGCAGTGCGGTGATTGGTCTTTTTCTGACATCATCTACATTGCTACTGGGTTCGGTGAGTTGTGGCTAGATTCAAATCATATTGCATGCAGTGCAAGAGCCAAGAACTGAACTTAAACTGTTTACTTCCTGCATCTCGTAATGTACACAGAAGCTAAGTGTGATGCTTTCAACTCCCATCCAGACATATTTTAGATTAGTTTAGAGGGGTTTTTTTTTAGCACCGTGCTTTGTATTATTAGATTTGTATAAATGTCACAGCTTCCATAATTGCACTAAAAGTCAGATACTAGAATTCAACTTCTCTCTCTTGTCAGATCTGCAGCAACGTTTTGCCCTGTTTCCTTTCAAAATGCATCTCAAATGCAAAGCCTTTTTCACATCTGTCCTGTGTACATAGCGACTCTTGTAATTCTAAGGCCAAATACTTCTTGTTAGAATTAAATCCCATTCTGCTGGCGAAGCTCAGACAATGCGAGTTGCCATGACAACCAACTTAGAACCATAACTGCGATCCAACCCTGTCCCAGATTCCGCACAGAAAGTGTGTAAATGTGCAGAATGAGAGGTTGCAATCACAAGGGACCAGATAGGCACCAGTCACTTAATGAAAAATGGCCCTGGAAACTCTTGTGATCCGTTTTAACAATACAGCAAAAGCTGGAAAGTTTATTCATTTGGATCATGGGGTGTATTGCTCTGTGGTGCGACCGCACCTCGAATACTGTGTGCAATTCTGCTCACCGCATTTCAAAAAAAAGATATAGTGGAATTAGACAAGGTACAGAGAAGGGCGACAGAAATGATAAAGGGGATGGGACGACTTCCCTATGAGGAAAGGCTGAAGCGGCTAGGGCTCTTCAGCCTGGAGAATAGACAGCTGAAGGGAGATATGATAGAGGTCTATAAAATAATGAGTGGAGTTGAACGGGTAGATGTGAGCATCTGTTTAGCCAATCCAAAAATACTAGGACTAGGGGGCATGCAATGAAGCTACAAAGTAGTAAATTTAAAACAAATCGCAGAAAATATTTCTTCACTCAACTTGTAATTAAACTCTGGAATTCGTTGCCAGAGAATGCGGTAAAAGCAGTTAGCTTAGCGGAGTTTAAGCAAGGTTTACATAGCTTCCTAAAAGAAAAGTCCATAAATCATTACTAAGAAGGACTTAGGAGAAATCCGCTGCTTATTTCTAGGATACACAACAAAAATCAGATTAAGGACTATTGCAATAAGGAACTAATTGGCTGTAGAGGTTATCTCATAGTATTTTAGACGTCCATATAATACTATGAGATAACCTCTACAGCCAATTAGTTCCTTATTGCAATAGTCCTTAATCTGATTTTTGTTGTGTAGCCATACAAAGTCTTTTCAAGATTAAGTGACGCCATTTTTTGTAATGTTGTAGTTTTATATTTCTAGGATAAGCAGCATAAAATGTATTGTATTGTTTTAGGATCTTGTCAGGTACTTGTAACCGGGATTGGCCACTGTTGGAAACGGGATGCTGGCCTTGATGGACCTTCGGTCTGTCCCAGTATGGCAACGCTTATGTTCTTATAATGTTGATGCCTACCACCCACCCTGTGCTACGGCTGCTGGCTGGACTAATACAACACTCAGAACTTCAATTGTGTGCATTTTACACACATGTAACTTACAAGTTTAAACATTCAAGATCAACTTGAGTACAAAAGGAAGTCAATATGTAGACAGAATCTGAAGTAACAATTAAATTTCCTCTCATTATTCCCTCTCTGGCCCACACCTTAAGACAGAACCAGTGCAGCGAAATACAGAAGGGTGCAGAATCGGCAAAGCGACAAGTGGGAAGGACAAAAAAAAAAAAAAGCTCTTGCATTTAGAAATGAATACAAATGCCAACTACCAGACCCAGACAGCTGAAGACCTCAGTATCAGGCTAGTTTTCTAAGGAATTTGCTCAGTTATTTATTTATTTATTTGGATTTATTTATCGCCTTTTTGAAAGAATTCACTCAAGGCGGTGTACAGTAAGAATAAATCAGACTTAATCAATAGACAATTACAGCAGCTAGTTGAGTATATTCCCCAAGCTGAAAATGCCCCTTCTCTCGTTATATGCACGGAAACATTTGTACGAGTGGATTTCTCCATCCCAGGCTAATGTTCTAAGTGATACTCTATTTATGACACGCCTTCAATCAGAGACACAGATACATACTCATGCACTCTTGCTGTTCACACACATGTGTACAAACACACACGTGCATTTTCTCAAGTCTTCAGACATACATATATGCACATGCATGCACTCTCCCTCTTCAGGCATACACACACAGGGCCACTGAGAGGTGGGGGCAAATTCCCTGGGCCTGGCCTCCAAAGGCGCCGGCAAGCTTCTTCCTGCCGCCTGCTTCTGGGTTTCTGCTCCCCTGCTCCTGTGTGCTGTCCAAGACCCGGGTGATTGCATTAGCGCGATTTGAGTAGGAGAGCATTAGCGGCTGAAGTAAGTGGTGTTTGTTCAGTCCAGGACTCGTGCAGGAGACGTCTTCAGCTGGCAGGACTTTGCATTCCTGCAGCCATGAAAGCAGAGGGGTTCCAAGCTGAAGGCGAAGCCCCCCTGATACGCCCATGGCCACACCCCCTTTTGAGTAATGCGCTAGAAGAGTTAGGCGCTGAGCCTTGTTGAATAGCGCACAGCCAGATGCATGAGCAAATTTTAATGAGTGCCAATTAACTTCAGTAATTGGTTGTCAGCTCCCAATTACTGCTGCTAATTGGCTCATTACTCAATTAAGTTGCATCTTGGACGTGTAATTCTGGGTGCCATATTTAGAATCCGAAAGTAATTACGTATTAGGGCTTAATGCCCTTTAGAAAAGGGGTCCCACAGTTTGGTTAGTTGATTCCACTTGACCTTGACTGTAAAGCATATTTTGACTGATGGACAGAGCTAAGTTGATGTGAATAATGAGAAAAAAAAAACATACTTTACGTTCAGCCTTGCTCTGTCTGTGGCTGATGCATTTAGCGCTGTCAGGCTGTGCTGTTGTGACTGAAGCTGAAACCACTTTAAACAAATGGTCGTTTTGACTGGGTACAATGTCCATGTTTATGCATAACAATATCAACTCTAATCTATCCCAACGGTTCGCTTAACTTTTATTCTCCATTTATTGAGGTTTAAAGATGTCGTAAAGACTCTCTGGCCGATATTCAAAAGCATTAAACCGGCTAGGATTGGCACCTGGCTGGTTAAATGCCTTCAAACCGGCTATCCACCGATATTCAGGGGGGTTAACCAGTTATCTCCAGCTGAATATCGACATCTAGCATTTAGCTGGTTATATCACACAATATAACCGACTGTCCTTCGATTTTTAGCGTGGTTTTGGTGGCCATCTTTGGCAGCGTTTATAGCTAGTATATCTTTGGCTGGTTTGAACTCAACTGGCCAGCGCTGAATATCGACTTGGCTGGATAAGTTCAAACCGATCAAAAAATAAACCGGATATTGAATATCCGGCAATGACGTCAACTGCAGGAGTTTGCCGTGACCCCTCACAGTCACGCACTAAACCAGTGCCTAAGTGAGTGACACATATAGCTGCCTTTTATCCCCATTTAAGCTATTTGTAGCACATTATACAGAATTTGGGAAGAAGAGTATTCACCAAGAAGGACAGTTTTAAAAGACCCACATTTCCCGCAGTGTTCAGATATTCATGTAGTTTCAAAACATCTACATTTGGATTTTAACTTTACAGCTGGAAAATCCTTCTTTGAATGACTTCTGCCAAGGTGCCCCTGCTGACCACTGTCACAAAGGCTAGATTCAAACTGGCCTTTCCTGCGACTGCAGTGTTATTTGCCCCATAGCTCTGTATTAAGAACATAAGAGTAGCCATACTGGGTCAGAGCAATGGTCCATATAGCCACGTATCCTGTTTTCCAAACAATGGCCAAGCCAGGTCACAAGTACCTGACAGATACCCAAATTGTGGGAACATTCCATGTAGAGCCCCAAAGAATAGCAAGATTCTGGAATCCTAAAGAGTGATGAGATTCCATGTAGAACCCCAAAGAATAGCAAGATTCTGGAATCCTAAAGAGTGACAAGATTCCATGCAGAATCTCAAAGAGTAGCAACATTCCATGTTGAACCCCAAAGAATAGCAAGATTCTGCAATCCAAAAGAGTGATGAGATTCCATGTAGAACCCAAAAGAATAGCAAGATTCTGGAATCCTAAAGAGTGACAAAATTCCATGTAGAACCCCAAAGAATAGCAAGATTCTGGAATCCTAAAGAGTGATGAGATTCCATGTAGAACCCCAAAGAATAGCAAGATTCTGGAATCCTAAAGAGTGACAAGATTCCATGCAGAATCTCAAAGAGTAGCAACATTCCATGTAGAACCCCAAAGAATAGCAAGATTCTGGAATCCAAAAGAGTGATGAGATTCCATGTAGAACCCCAAAGAATAGCCAGATTCTGGAATCCTAAAGAGTGACAAAATTCCATGTAGAACCCCAAAGAATAGCAAGATTCTGGAATTCTAAAGAGTAACAAGATTCCATTAGAACCCCAAAGAATAGCAAGATTCCAGAATCCTAAAGAGTGACAAGACTCCATGCAGAATCTCAAAGAGTAGCAACATTCCACGTAGAACCCCAAAGAATAGCAAGATTCTGAAATCCTAAAGAGTGACAAGATTCCATTAGAACCCCAAATAATAGCAAGATTCCAGAATCCTAAAGAGTGACAAGACTCCATGCAGAATCTCAAAGAGTAGCAACATTCCACGTAGAACCCCAAAGAATAGCAAGATTCTGAAATCCTAAAGAGTAACAAGGTTCCATGTAGAACCCATAACGTAACAAGATTCCATTCAGAATCTCAAAGAGTATCAACATTCCATGCTATTAATCCCAGGGCAAGCAGTTGCTTCCCATGTCTGTCTCAATAGCAGACTATGGACTTTTCCTCCAGGAAATTGGCAAAACCTTTTTTAAACCCAGATATACAGCACCACCAAACAGCGGTTAGTGTATGTAGGCTTATTGGTGGTGGTATGGTATGTGTAAGATTAATGTTGGTGATACAGTACATGTAAGACTATCGTTGGCAATGTACTACATGTAAAATGGCTGTTGGCAGTGCAGTACATGTAGGATTATGTTCTTTGCAACAAGCTAGGAAACTTTTAAGAAATAATAAACCCTTCTAAATTGCTTGCAGGATAACCGCTATCGATCTCCTTGCATTCCTCTGAACTACGTCTCGACACATGGTGTTTTGCCTTCAAAGACAAATAACACAACATGTGCTCCCTTTCAAGAAAAGAGGGGTATGTGTGGACTGTTCATTCGCAACGTGCAAAAGCCTATTATCTGTTCTAGACAGATGGCAGATTATTTTTCCTACAACATTCATTTATTCTAATGCTTTTAATGAATACAGTGGCTAATGAAGATGAAAAGAAAATGCCAAAATGGAAACTGTGTTTGCTGTTTGTTTTACCACACTACCTGTCGCGTTTTGCCTTTGCTCGTGTGTTTTCCTTTTTACAGCCCTGGTTTTTCCATCTTGGTGTCCACTTGACCATACGACAGCTGTACCTTCCTAATGAGAAGATGGAGTATTTGCAGGCTGTTTCCCCATCTGTTTTCCCAATCTCTCCTTTTGAGTTTTTGCCTCCTGAGCTTCTGCTCCCACGTTACAGCACGAAGTTTGCCCCTTGTAAAAAAAAAAGCTGATTAGAATAGATAATAGACCCATGTCTGGATGCTAAATAGTGCGCGGCTGCTGCAAAAATATCACACGTGTGATAACTTAAACGTGCTCAGTTCCCCCCGGAGTATTAAAGAGCTTTAATTAATGCATTATTTTTGCTGGTATTGTTGTTGGAGTCATATGTAACAGGTCTCAGAAACTAATGCATAAAACTTAAAGACAGCAGTACAGTAGAAAGTTAGTAGACCCCTTTCCACTTCATTCACTTGGTCCTAATTTATTTATTTCCTGCCTTTTTGAAGGAATTGACTCAAGGCGCTGTACAGTAAGAATAAATCAAACATGAGCAATAGACAATTACAGCAGTCAAAATATTCAGATAACAATACACAGTGTGGCATGGTCTACTACTTAATCTAAATTATGGGAACCACTGGTTTAAATTCAATCCCTTACTGTATCTTCCAGTTGGTCCATGACTATTTTCCTCCCAGCTGATACTCAAATTAATAAACTTATCCAATTGGACCTCAATGCTTCCAAGCTTTGACAGATCTCCATGAGATCACACTTTGCTCAATATTTGTATGAGCCCCAACGATATCATCGGAGCTAATCTTATCATTGGTCCTGTTTCTAAACGGACCTAGTGTTCACAGGTCAATGTAAAAAAAGAAAACCCCCCAAAATAGGAGGAAGAACCATTGGCCCACGAGCTCTACGCCCCGTCAATAGTATAATAGAACATTTTAATTGACAGTGAAGGGTATAAGCAAAGATGGAACATATAGATAGGTAAGAGAGTAGAGTTAGAAAGTAAGGCGACTAATTTAAGGAAACATGTATATGAGGTTAGAAAGATGGTTAAATTTTATATCAGCTAGGGTAGGAGTGGATAAACATGTCCTGCTGCAGTTTGTAATATTAATATTGGACCATTAAAAGGGGCATAGTTTCATGGAAATCTTAGGGGATGTTTTACTAAGCCTCAATAGTGTTTTTAGCTCTTAGTAGAAATCAGCTGGCCCTAAATGCTGAGATATATACCTGTGTGTATCAGTGGCGTAGCCACAGGTGGGCCAGGGCCCACCCACTTAGGGTTCAGGCCCACCCAACAGTAGCATACGTTTAGTGGTAGCTGGTGGAGATCCCAAGCTCTATCAGCTGAAGACTTCCCTTTCATGGTAAGCCAAGGTGGAAAGAAGCATTTTCTCGCCAGCTAAGATATTTTTTTGGTGGTGAAGAACACTAGGTGCCCACCCACGTCTTGCCTAGGCCCACCCAGAATCTGTTGTCTGGCTACGCCCCTGGTGTGTATATATCGATCTAAAAGTAAGCAGAGAAGCTGAGCATTTTAAAAACAAATTGATTAACTGCTCCCTTCATTATCTAAAGTTGTACACATACCTATTGCTGTTTGAGATGGGCGTCTTGGCATTTACCACCAGCCGATTTCTACTGCGAGCTAAAAACACAACCGCGGCTTTGTAAAAGACCATCTTAACATACTATGACCAGGCCAACAGAGTAGCTTACGACAGTAAATGATCAGAAACGGAAAACACCACTGGAAAGTTAGAAAAGGAAGTAGTCAGGCTCAGGTACTTGTGGTTGCCGTCTTGCTCTTCCCTGCTTTCCTCCCCTCTCCTCCTTCTTCCTCACGACTTTTCTAGCCCCCTTCTCCATCTCCTTACTTCTCTCCTGCCATCACTTCATCCTTCTCTCTTCCTCTCCCTCCCCTTTCCTCTCCTCCATTTCTCCATCAGCTCCTCCTCCTGTGTCTTGAAACCCACAGTGCATCCAAACCCTTTATAAGAGAGCTTGAGCTACAAAGCGAATACTAGGGACCCAGGCAAGAATTGTATTTGTTTTAATTGTTGCTCACTAAGGGGTCCTTTTACTATGGTGCAGGCCGAAAAATGGCCTGCACTGTTGTAGACACGTGTATTGGACGTGCGCAGGTCCACGTTTCAGCGTGCCTGCAAAAAAGGACTTTTTTTTTTGCCCTGAAAATGGACGCGCGGCAACATAAAAACTGGCATGTGTCTGTTTTGGGCCTGAGACCTTACCACCACCCATTGACTTAGCGGTAAGGTCTCACGCATTAACCGGGCAGTAATCGTCAGCACGCGTAAAATGCCAATTACCGCCCAGTTATCGCTGCTGACTGGAAAATCTTTCAACTTCCATAGTGGATGCATGTAGAAAATGAAATTTCCCCCCGGGCCACTCTCTGAATTGCGCACATTGGGCACATGTAGACGCCTATGCAGCTTAGTATAAAGGCGCTTCAGTATTAGAAACGCGCACTTTGCATCTGATGTTTCTTAACGTATACGTAGAAGGTAATTGATTGATTTAATAGATCTTCCAGCAAGAAACCAAATCAGTTCCTCACGTACCTATCTGAACCTTCATTATCCAAGCTGCATTGGACTCACATACAAGTCAACCTACGCATCAAGTTTTCCATACTTAAGTACGCGAATGTGGAATGCATTACCAAAGAGCGTTAAATTAATGCCCGCCCATCAAGACTTTAAACAAACTTTAAAGACTTACCCGTTCCGCAAGGCCTACCTTCTTGATTCCAACTAATTACCTGAACCCTTTACTGCATCTTTATATAGATTGCAATGAATTTTGGAATTTAAACTCCATGTCCTTATTGTATCCATTTACCTCTATCTACCTGACCCTTTTAATTTTTGTATTTGTTTAATACCTGCCGTACTTGACATTCACCATGACGGTATTTTGTAAGCCACATTGAGCCTGCTAATATGTGGGAAAATGCGGGATACAAATGTTACAAATAAATAAATAAATAAATAATTGAGTAAAGTCATGTTTGCATACAAATGGCATCTTTTAAAATCAAAAATCAAAAAAAATACTGAAGAGCAAAAATATAATATGAAACCAATACTGTTTAATTTGCCCTCAACATTAACCAAGGAAATTGCCTGTAAATCCCGTATTAGAGAAAGGAAACCCCAGCTCCTCCATTGCGCTACAGTTGACCTACTTTTGGAGTTAAACTGGATGGATACCTTTGCAGAATTTCATAAGTCACGGAGACCACCTGGGTGGACAAGTTAAGTCGTATTTTCCTCTGTGCACATTTCTACTTTTTCAGTATTTCGTTACGACATTAACCTTGTGAAATATTGTTCCAATGCACCAATAAGGGCTATTGTGGGGGTACTGCAGTGGCGTTCCTGGCCTGGATGGCACCCGGGGTGGAGCGCCGATGCGCTCCCCCCCCCCGGGTGCAGCGTCCCCCCCCCGCTAGATGACACCTCCCCCCTCCAGCGAAATGACACCCCCCCTGGGTGCACGCCGCTGGGGGGGGGGTGCCGCGGTGCGCGCCTGCTCCTCCGAGTTCGCTAAACTTTATTCGTTCGCTGCAGCTCCCTCTGCCCCGGAACAGGTTACTTCCTGTTCTGGGGCAGACGGAGCTGCAGCGAACGAATGAAGTTTAGCGAACTGAGAGGAGCAGGCGCGCACCGCGGCACCCCCCAGCGGTGTGCACCCGGGGCGGACCACCCCCACCGCCCCCCCTTGGTACGCCACTGGGGTACTGGGGTTTGGGTGGCTATTGGAGGGCTCAGCAGATGAGATAAGGGAGTAACAGGGAGATGTGTACCTGGGAGCATTTTTAGGAAGTCCACAGCGGTGCCCCCTAGGGTGCACCATTGCTCTCTTGGGATGCTTGGGGGACCAGTCTGCTAAAAAATACTGGCTCCTCCTACATCCCAAATGGCTTGATTTTGTGTGTTGTTTTTTTTAAGCACAAAGCACAAAACCTTGTTCGAACGATTAAAAAAAAAAAAATAGACGTTTTTCTTTTTTTTTTCAAAAATGGGTATATTTCCTATTTGGATTTGGTGCGTTGAGCACATAACGTGCAAAGTGTCCGACTTAGATGCACTATTGAAAATGCCCCTCCATGTGTCTTTATAGAATAGCAGCTAAATAGGTGCCTACCTGCCTTCGTAAACCATGCACCCGGTTATAAATTACCCTCATAGTCTGCATAT
This sequence comes from Microcaecilia unicolor, assembly GCF_901765095.1. Classification (NCBI taxonomy): domain Eukaryota; kingdom Metazoa; phylum Chordata; class Amphibia; order Gymnophiona; family Siphonopidae; genus Microcaecilia; species Microcaecilia unicolor. Next base: position 6,634,318 of record NC_044038.1, read on the forward strand.
ATGGTCTCGCTTCCTTCTGTCTCCCCGTTTTCAGCCGTTGGCCTTCGCCTGCTTTGCCAGTCCTGTTCGGCGATGTCCACTTTACAGTCAGCTGTTTTTGGCGGATGAAGAGAGCTGCATCACTACCATACTCTGTCACAGCCTGTCGCCACCTTCACAACATCAAATGAACAGACCATTTGGGACTTTTTTATCTCTCCTCTGTTTTTCTTTTTCTCCCCTCTATTTCTCTGTTTAACTATTATACGTGTATTTATCCGGTTTGGCGTTAGCCTTTCCAGTCTCTTGTAAGCCACCTTGAGCCTGCATTCTGTGGGAAAAGGTGGAGTATAAGTGCCCTAAAATAAATAAATAAATAAATAAATAAATAAATAAATGTACCTTCTCAGACCAGTTTGGCATGCATACTATACCAAGTGTATGGTAGGCAGACATAGGGAGCCTGTTTAGACACTAGTTCCTGTGTTCACTGCTTAACATGCTTGACTAACTGTTCGTACCAGGGGCGTATCTGAACTTCAACGGTAGGGGGGGCCAGAGCCGAGGAGAGGGGACACATTTTAGCCCACCCCAGCGCCGCTGACCCCCCACTGCTGAAGACGAAGACGACAACGCCACCACCAACCCCCCCCCCCGCCCGCCCGCCCGACTACTTTAAACCCCCCCTCTCGCGGAAGACAGCTCCAACTACTTTGAACCCCCCTCTTTGCGCCGTCACTCCGCCGTCGTGCCTCGCCTGCCTTTGCTGCCGGGGGTTGGCCCGCCAGCCGAAGTCTCCATCCTTCCTTCCTTTGGTCACTCCGCCGTCGCGCCTCACCTCCCTTTGCTGGCGGGGGACCCCAACCCCCGTCAGCCGAAGTCTCCGTCCTTCCTTCCTTCCTTCGTTTGGGTTTGGTGCGTGCGTGCAGGACGTCAGAAACCACCAACCCCAAACGAAGGAAGGAAGGAAGGACGGAGACTTTGGCTGGCAGGGGTTGGGGTCCCCCGCCAGCAAAGGGAGGTGAGGTGCGACAGCGGAGTGACGGTAGGAGGAGGGGGGTTGAGAGTGTCGTTGGTAGGGGGGGTCCAGGGGCAAATCTGCGGGGGCCAGGCCTTTGTGGCCCCATAGCAGATACGCCCCTGGTTCGTACATGGCTGCATGAACAGTTAACAGGGTAGATTTGCACTTAGCATGTGCTAGTAGAAACATAGAAACGAAGAAAAAGGTTTGGACAAATTCCTGGAGGAAAAGTCCAAAGTCTGCTATTGAGACAGATATGGGGAAGCCACTGCTTGCCCTGGGACTGGTAGCATGGAATGTTGCTACTATTTGGGTTTCTGCCAGGTACTTGTGACTGTTGGAAATAGGATGCTGGGCTAGATGGACCATTGGTTTTAACCCAGTAGGGCTATTCTTATGTGTGAAATTTGCACTAAAGTGCATTTTTTTTGTAAGGTGAAAACAAATGTTTTATATTGGATATAATTATTGAAAATAAAAACTTGCATTTATCAAGAAAAGAGCTTTTTGCATTTAACAGGTTTTGGAACTCACCTTTTCAGTTGCTCAAAGGTACAGAAGATAGAGTTTGCACAATTCTATTTTGCAAAGCTCCGTAGACAAGCTGTACTTATTTTCCGCCAAAATCGTTATACTCACACTAGCCCACTCCTCAAGTCACTTCACTGGCTCCCTGTCCACTTCTCATACTAACCTTTAAATGCATCCATTCTGCTGCCCCCCATTACCTCTCCACTCTCATCTCTCCCTACATTCCTCCCCGTGAACTCCGCTCGCTTGACAAATCTCTCTTGTCGTCCCCCTTCTCCTCCACTGCTAACTCCAGGCTACGTTCCTTTTCCCTCGCGGCACCTTATGCCTGGAATAGACTTCCTGAGCCTGTACGTCTAGCTCCATCTCTACCTGTTTTCAAATCTATGCTGAAAACCCACCTTTTCACCACTGCTTTTGGCTCCTAGCCTCTGCTCAATTGCCCTCCCCTTGTTCCTTCTCACCCAGTGCTTCCCTCACCCTTAATTGTCTTGTCTGTCTGTATTTTTAGATTGTAAGCTCTGTTGAGCAGGGATTGTCTCTCTGTGTCAGGTGTTCAGCGCTGTGTGCGTCTGGTAGCGCTATACAAATGTTATTAATAATAATACTACAGCAATATTTTCTGATATGTGTGCCACCCGTTCGCTGGGAAGCCCGGAATGTTTTGATTCCCAATTTAGACTGTTTATCTTATGGAATTTCAAAGTTTCAAGTAGGCAGATTTCCCCAGGTCCATTTTATAAGTGAAAACATGTCATCATTCACATTTAAGATACAGCCTTGGCTTGCCTGGCTGTCATGTCAAAATTCTGCCTTTGCTTTTGTAAAGCTCATATTCTGGGGAGGTTCTTCCCAGTCTCCGGTCCACATCACATTACAAGTGCCAGAATGGCCAGGCCTTTAAATTATTGTTCAGAATATTCACAAAAGTGCCACCCATGTCCTACCCACTGCTTGCTTTGATTCAGGCAACGTCTGCTCAAGTGCCGCAAAAAGTCTTCCCATTCCGACGGCACCTTAACACGTTGCATTCCCGTGACGCCAATTTCCATTATAGTGAAGAGGAAGATATTATTAAGCAGCAGAACTTGAAGCCGTGACGGTACAGTGGCGTTATTGAGTGGATTTGATACATTTCATTCTGCCCTTTGAAGGACACGGTGCAATGAGAAAGAAACTTCAAGAATAATGAAGACAAATGGACAGAGGCCCTGCTGAAAAGAAATATGGGTGTTATTAAAAAACCATGTCTCTTTCGCTCTCCTGTTCACTCCTCATCCCAGATCTTCATTTTGGAAAATGTAAAAGACCTTGAGGAGCCAACCTCCATTAGATCTGTGACGTGTGATAGAGCTGGCTTGCTACGGTGCAGTCATAGACAGGTTTGCCTGCCCTACAGGAACCGGTATTTTTGGATTCGGGGAATTTTGGAGACATCCTGCCCTCCTCCATCATTTTCTACAGCAGTCATTACAGATTTTATACAGGACTTGAGGTGTACAAAGGAACAGTGCTCTGTGTTCAGCATGTAGCAAAACTTGTGAATCGAGGATAAAATTCTAATCCCATTTTACGACTTTCTCCATATGGAAAGCCCCAGAGCTGTTGATATTGCATATGAGAAGCAATGATTTGCATGCTTCTCTCTGACTTTTAAGTAACTTTGAGGGGCATAATTGAACGTCGCCGGCCAAATCAATGGCCGGCCATCTTCGGGGCCGGCGCCGTAAGCGGGCGGAGCCAAGCGTATTTTCGAAATACGTTTGGCACCGGCCAAATCACTCGCCGGGTTTACAACAGGATCGCCGGCGGATTGCCGGGTTTATATGAGATGGCCGGCTTCAGTTTTCAGCCATAATGGAAACTGGGCCTGGCCATCTCATACCCGGCGAAATGCAAGGCATTTGGGCATGGGAGGAGCCAGCATTTGTAGTGCACTGGCCCCCCCACACATGCCAGGACACCAACCGGGCACCCTAGTGGGCACTTACAAAAAAAAATAGCTTCCAGGTGCATAGCACCCTTACCTTGTGTGCTTAGCCCCCCAAATCCCCTCCAAAACCCACTCCCCACAACTCTACACCATTACCATAGCCCTAAGGGGTGAAGGGGGGCACCTACATGTGGGTACAGTGGGTTTTTTGGGAGGGGTTGGAGGGCTCCCATTTACCACCACAAGTGTAACAGGTAGGGGGGGATGGGCCTGGGTCCACCTGCCTGAAGTGCACTGCATCCAATAAAAACTGCTCCAGGGACCTGCATACTGCTGTCAAGGAGCTGGGTATGACATTTGAGGCTGGCATACTGGCTGCCAAAAAAAGTTTTAGTTTTTTTTGTGTGTGTGGGAGGGGGTTGGTGACCACTGGGGGAGTAAGGGGAGGTGATCCCCGCTTCCCTCCGGTGGTCATCTGGTCAGTTGGGGCACTTTTTCCAGACTTGATCCTAAAAATAAATGGACCAAGTCCGGCCGGCAAAATGCTCGTTCGAGCCGGCCTCTTTTTTCCATTATGAGCCGGTCGGCCATCTCGTACCCATGCCCCCGCCCCTCGTCCCGCCTTCACTACCCTACCAACACGCCCCCTTGAAGGTTGGCCGGCGCCGCAATGAAACAGCAGTTGAAGCCGGCTAAAATCGGCTTTCGATAATACCGATTTGGCCGGGATCGGGAGATCGCCGATTTGTGTCAGAAGATCGCCGGCGATCCCTTTCGAAAATAAGCCTGTTTAGCACCAGGAAAGGGTAACATGGAAGAGGAGAAACAACAGCACAGAAACTCTCAAAGTCATATTGAGCCCTGTTATCAAGCCAAAGGAGCACATCAAAGACTGCTGCTGGGGGAAAGGGGTGGGGGGGGGGGGAGGAGAGAAGAGGAGAGTAACTAACTAATTCATATCGTTCAACGATTTTCTATGTGTCAGGACCGAAACTGTGGAACGAAATGCCATCTCAGATTCCGCAGTTAGATCAATGCACATTTTAAAGAAAATGTCGAAAACAATCTTATTTCAATGAGCGTTTAGATGTGATTTTGTTAATCAGTGGTGATTTGGTTTTAGAGTTTTTACTCGATACATTAGGCTTTTTATTTTGTTTTATTGCAGAGAATAGCATGGTGTTTTATGTTGTATTGTTCATTTATAATTATGTACGTCTATTATGTAATGTGCTCAGAATTTCTGAGATGGGCAGAATATAAGACCTTTACAATAAACAATATTATTTTCCCCCTAAGAAAATAATCTGATCACATGCCCATTTTTGAAAACAGTAATATTCTGCTGTAATCTATTCTTAACAAAGCCATTTACTATAATTACAAGCTATCAGTTCTGTATTGAATAAAAACGGGAAGGTGATAGAACTAGAGGGCATGACTCGAGGTTGAAGGGGGGCCAACTCAGGAATAATGTCAGGAAGTACTTTTTCATGGAGAGGGTGGTGGATACGTGGAATGCCCTCCCACGGGAGGTGGTGGAGATGAAAACGGTAACAGAATTCAAACATGCATGGGATAAACACAAAGGAATCCTGTTTAGAATGAATCAATCTGAAGAAGCTTAGCAGAGACTAGGTGGCATTACATTGGAGCCGACTCTGTGGGTGCTGTGGGTGCTTGAGCACCCCCAATATTGAGAAAATTCCTTGTTTGTGTCCAAGGAAGGGTTATTTTCACTGGGCTTAGCGCCCCCAATAATTTTGAAAAGTTGGCTCCTATGGGTGGCAACACTGGTAATTGGGAAGCAAAACCAGTACTGGGTGGACATCTACAGTCTGTGCCCTGATTACGGCTGGATAGAATTGAATGGGCTGGAGTGGAGCTTCCAGGGGCTTCGATGACAATTTCAGAACAAGGCCAGTGCCAGGCAGACTTCTACGGTCTATGCCCTGAAAATGACAAGGACAAATCAAGATCAAGTAGACATATGTAGTATCATATCATATCTTATGTAATGAGTTTATCTTGCTGGGCAGACTGGATGGACCATACAGGTCTTTATCTGCCATCATCTACTATGTTACTATCAGGCTCATTTTTGAAAGAGAAGGACGTCCATCTTTCCACATAAATCGGAAGATGGACGTCCTTCTCCTAGAGACATCCAAATCGGTATAATTGAAACCTGATTTTGGACGTCTCCAACTGCTCTCCGTCGCAAGGATGGTCAAAGTTCAAGGGGGCATGTCAGAGGCATAGGGAAGGCGGGACTTGGGCATGCCTAAAACTTGGACGTCTTTGACCCATAATGGAAAAAAGCAAGGATGTCCATAATGAACACTTGGACCTTTTCACCCGGACGTGTTTTTTTTATGAATAAGGCACAAAAAGGTGCCCAAAATGACCAGATGACCACCGGAGGGAATCGGGGATGACCTCCCATTACTCCCCCAGTAGTCACGAACCCCCTCCCACCCTCAAATAACGTCTTTCAAAATATGTTGTGCCAGCCTCAGATGTCATACTAAGGTCCATGACAGCACATGCAGGTCCCAGGAACAGTTTTAGTGGGTACTGCAGTACACTTCAGACAGGCAGACGCAGGCCCATAACCCCCCTACCTGTTACATTTGTGGAGGAAACAGCGAGCTCTCTAAAACCCACCACAAACCCACTGTACCCACATCTAGGTGACCCCTTCACCCATAAGGGCTATGGTAGTGGTGTACAGTTGTGGGTAGTGGGTTTGGGGGGCTCAGCACACAAGGTAAGGGAGCTATGTTCCCGGGAGCATTTTATGAAGTCCACTGCAGTGCCCCTTAGGGTGCCCGGTTGGTGTCCTGGCATGTCAGGGGGGACCAGTGCACTACAAATGCTGGCTCCTCCCCCGTCCAAATGGCTTGAATTTGGACATTTTTGACATGGATGTCTTTGGTTTCGAAAATCGCCAAAAGTCAAAGACGTCCATGTCTAGGGACGTCCAAATCTAGGGACGTCGAAATTTATGGACGTCCTTGGATTTGGACGTCCCTGACGGCATTTTTGAAACGAAAGATGGACGTCCATCTTTTTTCGAAAATACAGTTTTCCCCGCCCCCAGATTTCGACATTTTGCAAAGACGTCCAAATCCGCAACTTGGACGTTTCTTTCGAAAATGCCCCTCCACGTATTGTGGTTGCTCTATAAGTTCTCTTCCATATGTAGACGCAGAGGTAAACAAACATTTTGTGATGAGACCATTAATTTGTTTATATGTTCAGGCAGCATCATTTTTGTAGGGTTAACATAGTAACGTAGTAGATGACGGCAGAAAAAGACCTGCACGGTCCATCCAGTCTGCCCAACAAGATAACTCATGTGTGCTACTTTTTGTGTATACCCTACTTTGATTTGTACCTATGCTCTTCAGGGCACAGACCGTATAAGTCTGCCCAGCACTATCCCCGCCTCCCAACCACCAGCTCTGGCACAGACCGTATAAGTCTGCCCAGCACTATCCCCGCCTCCCACCACCGGCTCTGGCACAGACCGTATAAGTCTGCCCAGCACTATCCCTGTCTCCCACCACCGGCTCTGGCACAGACCATATAAGTCTGCCCAGCACTATCTCCGCCTCCCACCACCGGCTCTGGCACAGACCGTATAAGTCTGCCCAGCACTATCCCTGCCTCCCAACCTCCAGTCCCGCCTCCCACCACTGGCTCTGGCACAGACCGTATAAGTCTGCCCAGCACTATCCCTGCCTCCCAACCACCAGCCCCACCTCCCAACCACCGGCTCTGGCACAGACCGTATAAGTCTGCCCAGCACTATCCCTGCCTCCCAACCTCCAGTCCCGCCTCCCACCACTGGCTCTGGCACAGACCATATAAGTCTGCCCAGCACTATCCCCGCCTCCCAACCTCCAGCCTCGCCTCCCAACCACCGGCTCTGGCACAGACCATATAAGTCTGCCCAGCACTATCCCCGCCTCCCAACCACCAGCCCCGCCTCCCAACCACCGGCTCTGGCACAGACCGTATAAGTCTGCCCAGCACTATCCCCGCCTCCCACCACCGGCTCTGGCATAGACCGTATAAGTCTGCCCAGCACTATCCCTGCCTCCCAACCTCCAGTCCCGCCTCCCACCACTGGCTCTGGCACAGACCATATAAGTCTGCCCAGCACTATCCCCGCCTACCCAACCTCCAGCCCCGCCTTCCACTACCGGCTCTGCTATCCAATCTCGGTTAAGCTCCTGAGGATCCATTCCTTCTGAACAGGATTCCTTTATGTTTATCCCACGCATGTTTGAATTCTGTTACCGTTTTCATCTCCACCACCTCCCGCTGGAGGGCATTCCAAGCATCCACCACTGATTGGGTGTATGGGCGGGGGCAGGGGTCGGGGGGCTTGGACCCAGGGACGGAGTTCTTGATCTCGGTCATTGTCCGTTTCTTTCTTTGGATGGCACGGTGCGGAGTCTCCCTGCGCCAGGAGTTCAGGTCAGTAGAATGGGTTAGCTGGGATATTGTTGGAGCTGTGTGGGAAGTGGCACGTTGGGAGCGGGTAGAAGTAGGGAGGGGTACATTTTGCAAATGGTGGAAACATGTGCGATTGAAGCCACCTTGAATTTGTTTGAATTTATTTGACTGTTGGGGGGGTAGGGGGTTTGATCTGTCTTTGTAAATAGGGGATTGAAGGGTATTTATGTACCTTTTAGTTTTTATGTATCTGGTTTTCCGTTTCCATTAATAAATGAATTTTCCAAGCATCCACCACTATCTCCGTGAAGAAATACTTCCTGACATTTTTCTTGAGTCTGCCCCCCTTCAATCTCATTTCATGTCCTCTCGTTCTACCGCCCTCGTGCATTCATTAGCACACATCTGGTTTGTTAGTGACTCTAAAGTTTAAAGGGCCCTTTTACTAAGCTGCATAGGTGCCTGCGTGCACCCAACATGCATCAATTTGGAGTTTCCGCCCAGCTACCACATTGCCCTTGCGGTAATTTCATTTTTGACACAAGTCCGCTGCGCGCACCAGAAAATTATTTTTATTTTCTGGTGCCCAGCAGAAACCGGGCAGTAATCGTCATTCTACATGCTGTGAGAAGTCAGGTTTTGGGGAAGAGGAGCGGGCTCAAGAACGAAGTAAAAAAGGGAAAGTTTTTCCTTCAAGAAGAACAAATCCCAGACTTCTCGAGGTAGGGTGGGTCGCCACCTTGTGGGAAGGGATCAGTCGAGGTTCAAAGGGAAGTCAGAGAACTACAGACCCCAGAAGCCCTTAGAGCGGAACAGGGAACAGGAAGGGCAGAACTACAACTCCCAGCAGTCCTCAGGGGAAGATTGGGAGATGGGCTCCAATCAAGTAGAAGAAAAGCACCTGGGAGATGAGCCGGGGAGCAGTTGATGGACTGGGATAAGGTTGTGCAGGGAGCTGAGGGTGAGGAAGACCAGCTGGAGGAGGAAGAAGAAGGGCTAATGGAAGTCTCGGCTCTTGCTCAGGTACAGCCGAAAGGATTGATAAGTGATAAGAACTGTTACAGTTGCTGTACTAATTTTGGTAGGCTGTTGGGGGGAAGTTGAACACAGCCAAATTGACCCGTGGGGGTGGTTGTCAGGAAGTAGGGTGGGCTTGGGCAGATAAGTGGGAGAGGAATCCTACAGCAGCCCCTTCACTAAACTGGCCTCACCTACAGCTTGCTTTGTTGGATTCTGGACTGTATCACCTAATAATGGAAAGCAATGGAGTGGAGGAGTAGCCTAGTGGTTAGTGCAGTGGACTTTGATTCTGAGGAACTGGGTTTAAGTCCCACTATAGCGCCTTGTGACTCTGGGAGAGTCACTTAACTCTCTATTGCCCCAGGTACAAATAAGTACCTGCATATACTTTGCAAACTGCTTTGAATGAAGTTGCAAAAAAAAAAAAAAACCCAACCCACAGGCAGTAGTATATCAACGTGTAATTAAACTGTGGAATTCATTGCCAGAGAATGTGGTAAAGGTGGTTAGCTTAGCAGGGTTTAAAAAGGGTCTGGATGGTTTCCTAAAGGAAAAGTCCATAGACCATTATTAAATTGACTTGGGGAAAATCCACTGCTTTTTTCTGGGATAAGCATCATAAAATGCATTGATCTTTTCAGGGATCTTGCCAGGTATTTGTGACCTGGATTGGCCACTGTTGGAAACAGGATGCTGGGGCTTGATGGACCTTTGGTCTGTCCCAGTATGGCAACACTTATGTACTGAAGTCTCATTCCCCTTTATAACATTAAGGGCTTTAAAACAGTAATATTCCTGCAAAGCAAAGATGTCAACCCACTTTGCAACGCCTCTATACACAGAGGCTGAAACAACTCACAGAATGGAACATCTACTGCAGTTGGGTGAGGGGTGCACAGGGGGAATGGCCAGTCTCTTCGGAGAGATTTATTTTTTGTGTGCCATAGAAAATTCTGGCTGTTGCAGGCACAAAGTTTTGAAAGAATGAAAGGGAAGTTTGAATAGCGTATTAACAAGAAGGGACCGAAAGACTCTGGGAAAAATAATCAGACATTTCATCTCAGCCAGAAGGACTGCATTGACCAAATATAGAGGTATAAGTAAGAAACTCTCCCTCCTCCGCTGCCTCTCTGCCACGTCTCTCACTCATCCACACACACACACTTTGTCTCTCTTTCACTAACACACACGCACGAACGCGCACAAACAGCACTTCTGTAACTGTGCCAATTTTTCAGTGATCGAAATCAGGGCTGCAAATCAAAAAGCCATGTCATTGCAGTCAGCTGCAAATCTACAGCTCAAAGCTGTTCTCCTTTTTAAGCAAAGCACTTTACCCTCAATTTTGTTTGGCTTTTCCCTCCTTTCCCACTTGTAAAATTACCTCACCCTCTGGCTTTAGTTCACTGACAGTCCTTTTACATTCCTCTCTGGTGCAGGGAAGACTGAAGCGGTAACACTTTAAAAAATATATCTTTTATGCATTTTAAAGTCGTGGTTATGATGTGTATGTGTGTGTGGCTTGTTTTAACTTTAATGCAGGGGCGTAGCCAGACAACAGATTTTGGGTGGGCCTAGGCAAGAAGTGGGTGGGCACCAAATGTCCCCCCCCCCCCCCCCCCCCACCAAAAGATATCTCAGCTGACAGGAAAATGCTTCTTTCCACCTTGGCAGTCTGCAGCAGGCTTGCGCTGAAAACTGAGCATGCGCAGGTGCCAGTATCGTGGAGAGTAGCGTTTTCATTACCATCAGGGGGAAGTGTTCAGCTAGTAGAGCTTGGGATCTCCACCAGCTTCCGCTAAACATGTGCTACTGTTGGGTGGGCCTGAACCCCAGGGCCCACCCAGGCCCACCTGTGACTACGCCACTGCTTTAAGGGAAGGATTATCAAAGTGGTATGAGAAGCTCTTATTTAGATAACACTTGCTGACCAGGCCCCGGTGGGGGGGAAGGGGGGGATACTCAGAGGCACTTATCTGGATAGGGTACTGAATATCCGCTCTAATAGTTAAAGAGTAAATTGGCTAACGTGTGGGAGGTGCGGGGACGGAGTCTGGACTTAACTGGATAAGTGCCAATATTTAGCCCTGAATCAGTTAAGGGGTCCTTTTACTAAGGCGCGCCGAAAAATGGTCTGTGCTGTTGTAGGCGTGTGTATTGGGCATGCGCAGGTCCATTTTTCAGCGCACCTGCAAAAAAAAAAAAAAGCCTTTTTTATGGCCGAAAATGGATGTGCGGCAAAATAAAAATTGGCGCGCGTACGTTTTGGTCCTGAGACCTTACCGTTACCCACTGACTGAGCGGTAAGGACTCATGCGTTAACTGGGCGGTAATCGTCAGCGCACGTACACTGCCGATTACTGCTCGGTTAGCGCCACACAGTAGAAAATAAAAAAATATTTTGGACACGCGTATCAGAAGCTTGTAAAAGAAGGACTGACCGCCTGGGGCACACGGTAGCCGGGCACTAGTTCCAAATTGACGTGCACTGGATGCGTGTAGGCGCCTATGCGCCTTAATGAAAGAGCCCCTAAGTTAACCAAGCAAATAGGACAGCGTTTTATTTATTTATTTTATTTATTTCTTACATTTGTATCCCACATTTTCCCACCTATTTGTAGGCTCAATGTGGCTTACATAGTACCGGAGAGGCCTTTGCAGGCTCCGGTGTGAACAAATACAGGGTGACATTGTGGTAAGATCAAGTTCATGTGGCACAGCCACACTAGGGAATCGTACAACGGAAGAGTTGTGTTATGTCCATTACATACTTTAGTTTTGTTGTGTTGCAGAGATCAGGCATTTATGTTGGATCGGTAGGGTATGCCTTTTTAAACAGGTTAGTTTTTAGTGTTTTCTGGAAGTTTAGGTGGACGTTCGTAGTTTTCAAGGCTTTTGGTAATGCGTTCCACAGTTGTATGCTTATGTAGGAGAAACTGGATGCGTAAGTTGATTTGTATTTAAGTCCTTTGCAGCTTGGGTAGAGCAGATTTAGGTATGTTCTTGTTGATTCGGATGTGTTTCTGGTTGGTAGGTCAATCAAGTCTGTCATGTATCCTGGGGCTTCGCCGTAGATAATTTTGTAGACCAGAGTGCAGATTTTGAAAGTAATGCATGACTAACAGCCCTGTCTTTGTCTGATTCCACCTATTCGGTTAAGTGCCAGCCATCCACACATAGGGGTCCTTGAATAAAGGCGCTAGCATTCTTAACATGTGCATTAAATATGCACGCGCTAAATGCTAGAGATGCCCATATAGTCCTCTGGGCGTCTCTAGTATTTAGCGCATTCTAATCATTCGTGCGTTCTGAAAATGCTAGTGCGCATTTGTAAAAGGACCCCACAGCCAGATATTTAATGCCGGTACCTGGAAATGGCCCGGCACTGAATACCTGGGTGTAATTTCAGCGGTGGCTGAATATCACCCTCTAAGTCATCAGTGACATAGGAAGGAACAGATGTTTCTGTCAAGAAAGAACCCACCTATTCAATTCATGTGGAGGAAGTGGAATTTGAACCCTGACCCACAGACACACAGATGCACAAAATCTAACGGGCAACATGTTTTTTTTATACTGGCTGTAGCCGGTTAAACAAGCACAGAGCTCAGCAAGACATGCACAAAGGGGCTATGCGGGCTTTTTCCTGTCACAGTAGCAGCTGATAATTGCATGCTAAGTTATTTAAATGAGCTACTTAGCATTCAAATGTGCATTCAGAGTAACGCACAGCCATTTTTTCCTAGCGATGCACAGAAAAGACCACCCCTCCCCTAACAATGAATTTTTACCGGGTGGTCAGGAGCTGTTAGTACTGTCTGGCTGGCTGAGGAGAGCTGAGCTGTGGACTGGCCAGTCCTAGCCTCGGAAACAAATCTCTTCTTTTGTGTCCTTAAGCCTGGATCTCCCACCCTTACCCCATGATCCCTGCCATATTAAAAAAAAGCCATTGTGCGTGACACCATTCCTCCTCCCATTAGTGGAAAAGGAAGTGCCATTTTGCAGGGGGGATGAATAGAAAACAAATAGGCTCCAGACCTCTTTCATACACGCAGCTTGTATGCGTGTATGAAAGACGTCTGAAGCATGCGCAGAGAAGCTACGTTTAGCGATTGGCTGATCTGCGCAAGCTCAGCAGACCGATTGGCTCTCCCCCCCCCCCCTACTGAGCTGCTCGCTGGTTTTGCTTGCAGCTCATTTGCATGCAGTTTCCTTCATGCATGGTCCGCGTTTTCCGAATCGGTAAACTGCAGTGGGGATCGGAAAGGTACAGGCATTTTGCAGGGAGTTTCAGCCAGAGTCGGGCAGCCAGGAAGTATGATTAGGTATGCCTGCCTCCAGCATTGCTATTAATGGTTCATTTGAAATGTGTTAGCACACTAATTGCTAATGTTGGAAGGGTGGTTAATCCATAAATCCAATGACGTTTGTTGATGACATATTGTCAGTCACTTATTCCAAACCCAGTCATGCCTGGGTCACATACATAGTAACATAGTAGATGACGGCAGAAAAACACCTGCACGGTCCATCCAGTCTGCCCAACAAGATAAACTCATATGGGCTACTTTTTGTGTATACCTTACCTTGATTTGTACCTGTGCTCTTCAGGGCACAGGCCGTATAAGTCTGCCCAGCACTATCCCAATGATAACCACTGGGCAAACCACCCACCCCAGACGTGGCTATAGAAATGGTTTTGAAGTGTGCTGAGAATCCGCGATTGACAAGCGTAACTTCCCGGACCTTCACAAACACCTTTAATGTTACAAATATCCCTAAGTTCTTGCAGTGTGTTTTGCAAAGGAATCTGTGTCGCTCCTTCCTGGGATTCAGTGCTGCTCCGTTTACTATTATTATCATTATTACTCTTGTGATTAAACCCTTTAAAGCTTGCAAATTGGAAACTCATAACGTTAGTTCTAAACATGCTGATCTGGCGTTATTCAGGTATCTAAAGATGCATTTAATATTACTGTACATTTCCACAGCACTGCGTCGGTAGCTGGAGTGAGCAACTGACATCCCATGTGAAAACCAGAAATATAAAACGATACATCACAGACCAGGGCAATAAAAAAGAGAGGCCAGGGCGGAGAGACGTGTCAGAGCCTTAAATAACATCAACTCTAAGCTAGGATTAAGAAGAAAATAGGGTAATCCAAAATATTTAAAGAGTGAGCAGGAGAAATGGTCCCCCCCCCCCCCATACACACACATATACCCCCAAACAACACAACACTGCAGGTTGTGAAATATACACAGTTGCCAAGCCATTTTGACCTCTCCACATGGCCCTTCCAGTACCTCCAGCCCTTTCTCAGCTTAATCAGCCATTGAGTTGTTAAATCGGACTTGGGTCAGTACAGTTGAAGGTTTGCTTGGCTTCTCGCTACTGAACACCCCCTTCCCCTCCCCGTCCCTCATTCCTAGTATATTCTGCAGTGGCTCAAGGCCACTCTTGAAACTACTTTTGCTGCCGTCTTTCCATCTACTCTCATCAGAAGCCTTTTATGTTGGACTCTTAACGTTGGTTTGTCTGCTCATCAAAAAGAAGGGTGCAGGCCATAGCTCCAGCTGTCATTCCCTGTTTTAAAAAAATACTCTGACTTGGGTGCTCTGTCTATTTGCTGATCCTTGGCCTGTAATCCCAGCCGAAAAGGTCTTTCTGCTGACAGGTGCCCAGCCTGTCTCGGAGAATACACAGAGCCATCCATTTATCGCATGCCATGTGCGGGCCAAGAATAGAAGACGTCCTATTTGATCTTCGGTATAACTCAAAACCCAAGTTTCCCCAGCAAAGGAAATCACAGAAATCTAGGCCTCTGTATTCATGAGTTCACATTCGGTTCATTAACAAATCTTTTAAAATTTAGTGCATGCTCAAACGATTTAACACATGATTAACCTATGAATTAATGCACCTTGGGGCCGTTTTATTAAGCTAGGAGTGGCCTAGTGGTTGGAGCACTGGTCTTGCAATCCAGAGGTGGCCGGTTCAAATCCTGCTGCTGCTCCTTGTGATCTTGGGCAAGTCACTGAACTAGGGTTCCCATATGGCTCCAGAAAAAGGAGGACGGATTGAGCCAGCCGGGTTTTACTTCCATTGCTTTGAAAGCAATGGAAGTAAAACCCGGCTGGCTCAATCCGTCCTCCTTTTTCTGGAGCCATATGGGAACCCTTCACTGAACCCTCCATTGCCTCAGGTTCAAACTTAGATTGTGAGCCCTCCTGGGACAGAGAAATATCCAGAGTACCTGAATGTAACTCACCTTGAACTACTACTGAAAAAGGTGTGAGCATTAAGGCGGTGTACAGTAAGAACAGGTCAAACATGAGCAATCGGCAGTTACAGCAGTAAAAATTTTCAATTAACAATATGTAATTCCCTACTCCTCACAGTGGCGTATCAAGGGCAGGGTGGTGCGTGTGGTCTGCCTCGGCTGTCGGCTCTGCCAGTTCCCTGCTCCCTCTGATGTTACTTCCTGTTCTGGGGCAGGGAACCGACAGCCTCCTAGCTGCTGCCAGCACCCCCAGGAGGTAAGAGCAATGCACCCAGGTGGGGTGGGGGGGAGGGAGGTGATGCGCCAGGGGGGTGCTGCACCCACAAGGGGGTGTGCTACACCTGGGGGGGGGGGGGCTGTGCAGTGGCGATCCACCCCAGGTGACACCCGACCAAGGAACACCGCTGAGAAGCAGTGATGACTGGGAGGGGAACAAAGGACTCCAAAGTCCATCTTGGTTGTGAATATTTTATTGTAGGTATCTAGTATATTTTGTTAATCACAACAACCCAACACAGCCGTGTTTCAACATAGTCCTGCTGCAACAGGGGTCTAGGACTGTGTCTATGCCAGATTCAGTTAGAGGTTTCTTTTGCTACATGCTGAGGAAAAAAGGTATTTGTGTTTAATACTGGAACGATTCAGCTGCAGAGAATGGTCCCAGTGTGAAATTTGAAATGACCTTATATGAACTATGGCTGCCGCGGAACAGCTGTGGAGACTGAAGATGTAAATGAAACCTATGCAGACAAGGCTGGACCTCTAGGGGATAAAGTGGTGTTTGTAATGGAATTATTCTTCTTTCTTAGAAAGAAACTTCTAAGGAGTCTGGCATAAACAAAGTCTTAGACCCAGATGCAGGCGGACTATGCCGAAATAAGACCGTGTCAATTCACAGTGATTGCCAAGATACCACAGTTAAATGCTTATAAACAAGGTGAACTCTGGAGTCCTTTGTTAACTGAGAAATCAATAGGGTAATCAATCTGCAGACTCCAAGATGGCAACAAAAACAAGCAGTGAACCAGTGGCGTAGCCACAGGTGGGCCTGGGTGGGCCAGGGCCCACCCACTTAGGGCACAGGCCCACCCAACAGTAGCACACGTTTAGTGGTAGCTGGTGGGGATCCCAAGCCCTACCAACTGAAGACTTCCCCCTGATGCTAACGAGAATGCTATTCTTCACGATACCGGCACCTGCGCATGCTCAGTTTTCAGCGCATGCATGCTGCAGACTGCCAAGTTGGAAAGAAGCATTTTTCTGACAGCTGAGATATTTTTTTGGTGGTGGTTGGGGGAGGGAGAACACTTGGTGCCCACCCACTTCTTGCCTAGGCCCACCCAAAATCTGTTGTCTGGCTACGCCCCTGGAGTGAACAAATCTTTATTAGTGACATGGAAACCAAGAGAGCCTGACAATGACCATGTTTCACCCATAGAAGGGCTGCATCAAGGACTAAAAAATATTAAAACATACAAATAAATATTAAAAAAAAAGAATAACTTATCCATAAATCATAAAACATGTCATGGTTTATTTTTATCTGTTCTATCACATTATGATTTAAGGTCATCAGCACGTATTTGTGTTTCTTTGTTCTTTTGCGGGAACTGACTTCTCTTTTCCTTCTTCGTCACTGAAATATTAGGTCCTACGCATGCATTCCCTTTATAAAATGACGAGTACACGTATAGATTTTTGACCACCGGGCCATGCTCAAACCACAGCCTTAATACGCCCCTTACAATTTCTGTATATTCTAGACTTTCATGTGTAAATTGAGCGCTTTCTAAAACCACCATTCACATGGATGTCGTTTCCACGCGTAAATGCATGAATTTCCACATGGAGATTGTGAATAAGGGTTTGAAAATAATCTAGATATTTGTATACTTTAAAAAGTTCTAATGCACAAGAAATTTATAAAATCAAATGTATGTAACGAACTGGGAACAGTCTGTAAATCAGGGGGGGGGGGGGTGAAGGCCAAATGGACTGAAAATAAACCAAAAACGGTTCGTTTTGTGCATATTCGTACAAAATTGTTATTGAACTCGAAGCAAAATGAAATTCGCTTTAGTCAAACTTGGGCTTGAATCATGTCTCTGTTTCCCGCAGCCATCACACAGCTTAAACGCAACGTGAGACTTGAACAACGCAGACTTTTAGACTAAGAGGAAAATGGCTGATAGAGGGACCTTTCATGAGACCGTTGGTGGCCACTCCCTCATGGCCCCATCTCAGTCCCAACAGCAATGTAAGAATGTTAGAGCTGAGACTATAAAATTGTCAAGACAAATCATTATGAAATACCAGGCCATTTCTAACCCTGATCTTAAAATATTCCATTCATCGAACATCTGAGGAGATGAGTGATATATGGTGATGTCTCCTACTTATGATATAAGAGGTGTCATCAAACTCCAAGCAAAGCTTTCAGTTACATGCTATAATAAGTGAGCATATCTGATTGACTGCAGGAATTTTTCTCTCTCAAACCTTCGTCCTGACCCTGTAATCTCATACCTCAGACAAGAGCCTAGGACCAAAACAAGCGAGCTGCTGTCAGAACGCATTCTTCTAAAAGCTTTGGCCGAGTTGCTTTGTGACTGACCAGCTGTTCTGCAACTTTCTGGTAGAATCTGATCAGTTCACTATTTCAAATGGCCTCTTGTCCACTAAATTTCATGCAAACAAACAGAAGAAACCAGTCTTCGCAAAAAAACAACAATAAACAAAACAGCGAAGATGACTAACAAAAAGAAAAATAAAAACAAAAAAAAATAAAACAATGATGTAAAAAAGTATATAAATTAAGACAACACATATCATAAAAACTTAAAATTATTTATTAACCATAAAAAATGATACAAAAAATATTTTTTGTACCACTAAATTTCATACAATGCTATCGGGATTAAGCGCTCAGGGGCCCTTTTACTAAGACGCGTAGGTGCCCACGAGAGCCGAACGTATGTCGATTTTGAGTTACCACCCAGCTACAGTGTGGCCCTTGTGGAAATTTCATTTTTGTCGCACGTCCGCTACATACGCTGGAAAATATTTGTATGTTCTGTCACACGAGCGGTGATCGGCATTTTACGCGCGTAGACCATTACCGCCCGGTTACCGCGTAAGACCTTACTGCTAGATCAATGGCTGGTGGTAAGGTCTCAGACCCACAAATGGACACACGGCAGTTTTCATTTTGCCGCACATCCATTTTCAGCAAAACTGTAACAAAAAAAAAGACATTTTTTGCAGGCGCACTGAAAAATGATTCAGCGTGCGCCCAAAACACACATCTACACTTCCGCAGGCCATTCTTCAACGCACCTTAGTAAAAGAGCCCTTCGTACTGTCAGATTCTGTTTTTATTATCTTCACACGCTGCAACAAATTGAAGCCTATACTGTCTGAGTATAATTTAAAGAAGCTAATTTATGCATTTGTCACAAGTAGGCTTGATTATCGCAATTCTCGTTTGATTGGATTGAGTAAATCAAGCCTCCAACACTTGCAACTGGTGCAAAACACGGCCTGCATGTTTAGGAACTGCATATCACTCCTGTGCTTTTTCATTTGCATTGGCTGCCTATAGCAGCAGGCATTAGTTTCAAGCTGTTATGTTTGGTTTATAAATCGTTTCATTTTCAATGTTCAGTTTATCTTTGCAGTAAGTTACAGAAATATTTTCCTCAGTGGGAATTCCGTTCTTCACAGAAAAGTCTTTTGCAACTTTCCAATCTTGATGTTTTGAAAGTTTAATCCACTAGAAAGCAGGTGCATAGCTAGATCTCAGTTTGGCGGGGGGGGCAGCCCAAAATGAGGGGCAGGGCAAGTTTTGCCCCACATCCCCGCTGTTCTCTGCTCCTGCCACAACCCCAAATACGTGAGCTGGTGGGAGTCCCCAAGCCCCATCAGCAATGTTCACCACCATGCTGCCTGCTCTGCCCCCCCCCCCCCACCAGTGGCATAGCTACGGGGGGCCTTGGGGGCCTGGGCCTCCCAAATTGGCTCTGGGGCCCCTGTTTTGGCTGGTGGGGGTCCCCAACTCCTGCCAGCTGCAGCGTTTGTCCCACGCTGGTCTGGCTGCATTGCCTACCCTGCTGTTCTCAGTCACGCTGTGCACATTCGTTATCGTGAAACTGAGCATGTCTGACACTTTGTGCATGCTCAGTTTCATTAAAACGAGCGTGCACGGCACGACTGAGAACAGGACAGGCAATGCAAGACCAGCGCAGGACAAATGCTTCAGCTGTTGGGTTGGGGACCCCCACCAGTCAAGATACCTTTGTGCAGCGGTGGCAGGGGGGCAATGGTGGGTGTGAAGCGGTAGCAGGGAGCAGCGGTGGAGAGGTGAGCCAAAATGTGCCCCCCTCCCGTCGAGGTCTGGCTACGCCCCTGCCCCCATCCACACGGATGCTCTGCAACAGGGTGCACACCCTGGAGGGTGTGAATGACATTAGGAAGGACCTAGTGAAGCTAGAGGAATGGACCGATATTTGGCAACTAAGGTTTAATCCCAAAAAATGCAGGGTCATGCACTTGGGTCTCAAAAATCTGAGGGAATGATACAGTATAGGGGGTGAAGTGCTTCAGTGTACAAAGGAAGAGCGGGACGTGGGGATGATTGTGTCTGATGACCTTAAAGCTTCCAAACAGGTAGAAAAAGCGACGGCCAAAGCCAGAAGGATGCTTGGGTGCATAAAGAGAGGCATGACCAGCAGGAAAAAGGAGGTGACAGTGCCGTTGTATAAGTCTCTGGTGAGGCCCCATTTGGAGTACTGCGTGCAGTTCTGGAGACCGCACCTACGGAAAGATATAAACAGGATGGAGTCGGTCCAGAGGGCGGCTATGAAATTAGTAAGCGGTCTTGAATGCAAAAATTATAGGGACAGGCTTATGAACCTCAACATGTATACGCTGGAAGAGAGGAGGGAGAGAGGAGACATGATAGAAACGTTTAAATATCTCAAGGGCATTTATGTACAGGAAGAGAGCCTTTTCCAAATGAAGGAGAGCTCTGGAATGAGGGGGCATATGACAAAGTTAAGAGGGAATAGGCTTAGGAGTAACCTTTAAGTATTATTTCACAGAAAGGGTGGTAGAGGTGTGGAATGGCCTCCCGGAGGAGGTGGTGGAGTCGAGGACTGTTCCAGAATTTAAAAAGGCATGGGATAATCATGTAGGATCACTTATGAACAGGAAGAATTAGGGGTTACAGAGGATGGGCAGACTGGGTGGGTCATATGGCCTTTATCTGCCGTCATGTTTCTATGTTTCTATGCTCAGTTTTAATGAAATTGAGTATGTGTGAACACTCGATCATTCAATTTCATTAAAACAGAGAGCATGTACAGGGGAGAGGAAGCGGGGGAGAAAGCAGGGCAGGCAGCAGAGTGGCGAACATTGCTGGAGGAAGGCTTGTGCTAGCGGAGCTTGGGGACCCCACTAATCAAACCAGCAGACCTTAGGGGTGGCCTGAATCCAAATTGAGGGTCCTAGGCCCCCAAGACCCTCCTGTGGCTATGCCGCTGCTAGGAAACATGTACTCTCTTTCCCCATAGTATACTTTAATTTTTCATTTGATCCCAGAAATGACCTTCTATTTCAGATCCCTGTACTCTGGAGACATGGGTTCCCCTGCTCAGGCTTCCCCCAGCCCCAAACCTACAGCTGTTAGTACTAGGACTTCCCAAATCTGTCCTGGTAAGTCAAATTTTCAGGATATCCACAGTGAATATTTGCGAGACAAATCGACACATATACTGGAGACCCAGAATATGCAAATTTATCACCTGCATATTCCTTGTAAATAGCCTGAGAACTGCTTGTGGGGTCACCGGGACAGGTTTGGAAGGAAAACTCCATGTTAGTGCGTTTCAGTGGCGTAGCCACATGTGGGCCTGAGTGGGCCAGGGCCCACCCACGTTGGACTCAGGCCCACCCAAAATTGTGACACTCTTGCTATGACTGGTGGGTGTTCCCAAACCTTGCCAGCTGAAGATTTTCTGTCCTTGGGCAGCCAGCGCTCTTCCAAATGTCAGCCAGCAGCACTTGCCTTGACCTGACGCTGAGACCAGCCCTTCTACACATGCTAAGTTTTCGCACATGCAAAAGCACTGAGCATATATGGCCTGCCGGAAGCAGCATCAGTTTGAGGCAAGTGCTGCCGACTGCTGTTTGGAAGAGTGCTGGCTGCTCAAGGAGGAGGAGGAGGAGGAGGAGGAAATCTCCAGCCCATCATTTAACTGTACACTAGAGGGGTCCAGGTTATCACAGAAGGGGGTATGAAGATATTTTAAAAGAGGTGAGAAGACGTGGGAATTAGCTGGGTATTTACTGTTCAAACCCCCCCCCCCCCCCCCCCACACCAACCCTCCTTGTGAACTTCGGCAAGTTATTTTTCTTCTGTTGCCCCAGGTGCTCAACACAGATTGCAAGCTCTTGGAGTCAGGGACTTATTAAATCTAAAAATGCTGTATGCACTTTGTGCAAGGTGAAAATCCAAACCCACGAAAAAGCTGCAGCTTGGAAAACTCAGGTTGGATTAAGAAGTTAAGGTCTCTCCCTCCCTTCAAGGTGCTGGTGCTGTCTTTGGCCCTCCTCATCCCCCCCCCCCCCCCCCCCCCGGCTCTCTTCCCACTTCCCTCCTCTCATAGTTTATACTTTCTGTTGGTTCGTCCAGAGAATTATGGGGAAAAAACAAGGTTTTGAGACATCACAGGCCCCTTTTTCAGATGTGAAGGAAGGGAGACAGAGAAACACACACTTGTCAGCTTTAAACATTTTTTCCCCCCCCATCCGGAAGTCCCGTTGGAAATGCGATGTCTAAATCCAGTACTAGACAGTATCAACTGTAACCCAGCTACAGAACTCTCCCAGGCTCACCTCCTTCCTCCTCCTCTCAAAACGAATCTATCCAATTAAGAGAAAAGGAAAAAGGGAAATTTAATAATAAAAGAAGATGCAGTACAGAGGAAACAGACGTAAACTAGGCCACATCCATTTTTTTACAGAATCCTTGGGAGAGAAAGATGGAAGAAACAAAAATGGGAAGAATTCTGGCTTTCAGCCAAGCTAAAGCCGAGCATAAATCTTGGATCTTAATCTTCTCTGGAAGACTTCTCAGCATTTCCCTAGAGGTCTTTTTTGGGAGGGGGAAGCCCGGGCTAGCACATCAGTCCTCACAGGGTTCTTGTGCTTTGGAGGATTGCTGATCCAAAAGAAAGGAGCTCCCAGGCTGCCGCCAATCCCTGGCAGGACTGGGCAAAGCTGTAGAAAGTTTCATCCCATATTGGGCTCCCAACATTAGCAGTCTGGCTTTTCTTATGTTGTCCTCCTGAGCATTTAGGGAGGAAAGGCAAATGAACACCTGGGACCCGATATTCAGCCGGTGGTGATCAGTGTTTTGCTGACCACTACTGGCGTTAAACCTGGAAATGCAGTGCCTGAATGGTCCGGGCACTGGGATTGAATTTCTGGGTTTGCAATGCTGGCTAGTGTGATAGTCGGCACTTAACCGGCTATGGTTTTACCACGCAATGAAAGGACTGACTTTTATGCGGTCCCATTTGTGTGGTTAACCTGCCTGGATAAGTGCTGAATATCAACATTTAAGCGGTCAAGTGCTAACTTCGCCCCCAGAATTGCCCCCAAAATAGCCAGTTTTCAGTTTGGTGCTCACCGGTTATTTTCAGAAGTATTAACTGGTTAAGTGCTGCCGAAAATTAGTGGTTAGTCCTGAGCAGGAGATTTAATCAGGGCCGCCAAGGGGGGGAGGGCAGAGGGGGCAAAATTCCCCAGGCCCGGGCCTCCAAGGGGGGCCCAGCGCCGCAGTCCCCTCCAGCCGCCCCCCTCCGTCCACCACCGGGCCGGGCACCCCTGAATTCAAATTATAGCGCCTTACCTCAACCTCACTCCGTGTGAAAGAAGCGCAGAAGCGGCAGTCTGCAAATCGCCTCCCTTCAGGCCTTCCCTTCCTGTGTCCCGCCCTCGGGCTGGACACAGGGAGGGAAGGCCCAAAGGAAGGCAATCTGCAGACTGCTGCTCTTCTCTCACACGGGTCGAAGTGAGGTGCTATGATTTGAAGTCAGGGGTACCCAGCCCGGTGGTGGATGAGGGGGGGGGGGGGCGGTGATGACGATGACGACCTTGGGGGGGCGGTGGCAGTGGGGGCCCTGGGGGGCGGCCTTGCTCCGGGTCCGGCCCAGTCTCTCGGCAGCCCTGGATTTAACCAGCCAAGAGTCATTTCTGAGTGGTTAAATTGCTTTGAATATCAACCCCTAGAAGCGGCTGAGGGGAGATATGATAGAAGTGTATAAAATAATGAGTGGAATGGATCGGGGGGATGTGAAGCGACTGTTCACGCTATCCAAAAATACTAGGACTAGAGGGCATGAGTTGAAGCTACAGTGTGGTAAATTTAAAACGAATCGGAGAAAATTTTTCTTCACCCAACGTGTAATTAGACTCTGGAATTCGTTGCCGGAGAACGTGGTACGGGCGGTTAGCTTGACGGAGTTTAAAAAGGGGTTAGATAGATTCCTAAAGGACAAGTCCATAGACCGCTATTAAATGGACTTGGAAAAATTCCGCATTTTTAGGTATAACTTGTCTGGAATGTTTTTACGTTTGGGGAGCGTGCCAGGTGCCCTTGACCTGGATTGGCCACTGTCGGTGACAGGATGCTGGGCTAGATGGACCTTTGGTCTTTCCCAGTATGGCACTACTTATGTACTTATGTACTTATAACATTACTATGTTGTAAATGGGCATGTACAAAGTGGGAGGGCCGTGGGTGGGGCATGGGTTAGACATGTCAACATATGACTGTCGTAGACCTGGCATTAGTGGGCGTGTCTAAATGTAGGACTGTCAACGATGCCTTATGCTAGTATTCTATAATGGAATCGTGGCGCCTGGAGCTCGGTGTGTGGCATTGAGGTGCCAAGTTCTAGAATTGCCCCAGTAGCAGTGTAGAAACGTGCAATGCTCTTGCAGACATTAACCTCCTAACTCTATAAAGGAGAACGTCCAACTTTACTCATAGCGTGCCAAGTTGAACCTGCAAATTATAAGGGTAAGGTCTACTGAGCGCATAAGTTAATGCAGTGGTGACCGTAACATTAGGCCGCCTGTGGCGGGGGCTTCAAGCAGCACTCTCCAGGAGCGGCACTCTCCCCTTCCCTCCTCAACCCTCTTCCCCACGTTTTTTCCTCAAAAGACGGCAGCGATTCCCATAGGCTGCCCTGTCGCTGGCACCGGCATCTTCTCCCACTGCGGCCCGCCTCTTGATGTAACTTCCTGTTTCTTCAGAGGCAGGATGCAGTAGAGCGAAGAGGCCCGGTGCCAGCAGCAGGGCAGCCTATGGGAATCGCTGCTGCTGCCACCTTTTGAAAAAAATAAATAAGGTAAACACAGGGAAGAGGGCTGAGGAAGGAAGGGGGGAGATGCTAGACTGGACGCGGGTGGGGCAGGGCAGCAGATTGCCTTGGGCCGCCCCTGAGTTAATACAAAAATGAACCGATAATTGATGTTAACTACCAATAATAGTTATTAGCACCGATTAACCTTACACGTACAACCGATCTTTATTCAGAATTCAATAAATGTGTGTGCAAAATCCATAGCGTGTAACTGCACGGACCGGAGAGGGACAGGCATGGCCAGGACTTACACGCATGTGTCAAGGAACACATGGAGTTACGTACTTAACTGCCAACAGTTAGATGCAAGCACTTACATCAGCCTTTGAGCTGGTGCAAGTTCTCACGCCTACGTTAAACGTATAAATGCAGACTTAGGCTAGTATTTATTTATTTGTTACATTTGTACCCCACATTTTCCCACCTCTTTGTAGGTTCAATGTGGCTTACATAGTGCCGGAGAGCAGTTGCAGACTCCAGTGTATACAATTATAAGGTGAGGTTGTGGTAGAGTAAGGTTCATGTGGTAGGACCACAAAGAGGAATCGTTCGACAGGAGAGTTTGGTGATGGCCATTATGACCTTTTGCGTTGTTGTGTCACAGAGATCAGGCATTTACGTTGGATCTGTAGGGTATGCCTTTTTAAACAGGTGGGTCTTGAGCGTCTGTATTCTGTAAAGGCGTCAAATTTTAGGTGACATTTCTAGAATTACCCCAAGTGTGTATTTGCTAAATAAATCCATTCACCCCTTCTGCAGAGTCTGCTGCTCGTGTCGTTACTCCCTCTCCGCGTGCTTTTCTTTTCAGAAGATGCAACTGTATTATTGTGCCTGTGCCTGTATGCGCTTCGAAACTCTGAGGCCGATATCCAAAGCCTCAAGGGTCTGGTGAATCCCTGGCGTTATGGCAAAAATGCTGAACAACCAGACGGTTGTCAAAATCCTGGTTGTAAAATCCTGGATGTAAATCCTTATAATATCCTCAATAGGACAGTAGCGCTGAAAAGCAGTGGCCGTTCAGACGGCGAGAGTCAGTGCTGCAAAGTATTGTTTGTTTGTTGCTCACGTTCACGTGAGGTCTGCTCCTCCTTTTCGCCTTGTATTAAAATGTCAATTCTACAGCAGGGCGTCTGGCATTTAAATGCACATTACTCACATAAATGTATAATGATAGTTGAGGAGACATTTCTGAGACTCCCAGTGGCGTTCCTGGAGTCGCTGACACCCGGGGCGGATCGCCGATGCGCCCCCCCCCGGGATGCAGTGACCCCCCGGCGAAACGACGGACACCCCCCCCCCGGGTGCATCTTTACCAGCTGGAGGGGTGCCACGCGTCTGTCGGCAACACTCGTTCCCTGCTCCCTCTGCCCCCGAACTTCCTGTTCCGGGGCAGAGGGAGCAGGGAACGAGCGTTGCCGACAGACTCGCGGCACCCCACCCCAGCGGCGAAACAACGGGACCTTTTCCTGGCGAAATGACACCCCCCCGGGTGCATCTTTACCTGCTGGGGGGGGGGGTGCTGCGCACCTGTCGACTTCACTCGTTCCCTGCTCCCTCTGCCCCGGAACAGGAAGTAACCCGTTCCGGGGCAGAGGGAGCAGGGAACGAGTGAAGTTGACAGACGCGCGGCACCCCCCCCCCCCAGCGGCGTGCACCTAGGGCGGACCGCCCCCCCTTGGTACGCCACTGGAGACTCCCAAATACTAATCTTAGTTTCAAGGTTTGAGAAAGATGTATGCATGCATGCATGCATATAGGTGCACATTCATCCAGGCCAAGTGACTGGATTTCAAAAGCGAGCTTGTGTAATAGAGTTGCTTTAATGCTAGCTTTTTACAGCGTTTGATGAAATAAAGACAGTCGTTAGACAGTATTTAGTGGAAACTGCAGTGGGATAGATAATGCCAGAAATCTAGGTCGCTCGCATTCTGCATTCAGCGCTGCTGTGTTCCTCAGCAGTCATTATCTCGAATCCTTTGGGAAAGTGGAGCCATTTTCAAGCTAATGAAGGCTAAATCCTCTCAAGAAATGTACCGTAAATGCGTGGGTGCATTCCACTTCAGCCGTCCCTGTCCTGTGGTCGGGCAGCGTGTGTTGGTGTGTGGGGGAGACCAAAATGTGCCCCCCACCTCAGGCTCTGGTCCCCCTCTCACTGCAAGGGCTGGCTACGCCCCTGCATTCACGCGATGGTAATTTCTGGTTGCAGGAGCTGCCAGTTTTGCTTGACATTCAGGTGAGTTACCTGAAACCTCGGGTACAGAAGGCAGTGGAGCACCAGCAAAACGGAGTTTATGAGCTCTTCTTCACAGTCTGCCGCATTGCCTTCAGCGGCTGATTTTCCCCTCAGGTTTTGAAACCGAGCATGCGCGACCTGAGAGAAAAAAGCAGCCGCAGAGGCAGGCAACGCGGCAGAGAGAAGAACGGCAGTGCTGGAGGAAGACTCTTCTGCTGGCAGGGACTTGAGATCCCCGCCAGCCAAGGTTGCGGCGGGCAGGCGGGGCGGCGATAGCGACAATCCTTTGGGGAGGGCAGAGGGACGGCGATGATCCTGGGAGGGGGCGAGCCCAGTGGCAGCGGCCCTGACCCCATTAGGGACAGTGCAAAGTACCTGTAATAGAAATCTTAAACCGCATAGTCGCCTCAGGGATCACTCTCTGTATATCAAGTGTTGAAAATAAATAAATAAAATCTCTCACACTCCTGCTGAGGAGCTGGGATCTACTACTGCTACTACTTATCATTTCTATAGCGTTACTGGACATACGCAGCGCTATAGAAATGATAAGAGACAAACAAAACAAATAAAGGATAAGGAAATTACTTGAGGTGGGAACGATAAAACAGACACAGGTGCTGAACAAGTGAATAGGAGTTAAAAGCAGCCTTTTCTTCCAGTGGCAGCGGGAGAGAACTTCCTAAAACATCATCTCTGAAAGACTAATGCTGGTGCCATTGGTGTTCCTTGGTTGGCTACCACCACCACCACCACCCTTCCCCCCACTGGATGCAGCATTGACACACCCCAGGTGCAGCATCGTTGTCCCCAGTGCAACACCCCCTCCCTCGGATGCAGCATTGACACACCCCAGGTGCAGCATCGTTGTCCCCAGTGCAGCACCCCCTCCCCAGGTGCAACATTGACACACTCCAGGTGCAGCCTCATCGTCCCCAGTGCAGCACCCCCTCCCCAGGTGCAGCGTCATCGTCCCCAATGCAGCACCCCCTCCCCGGGTGCAGCATTGACACACCCCAGGTGCAGCGCCCCCCCCCCCCCAGTGCATCACCTCCAAACCCTTCCCACGGGTGCATTGCTCTTATCTCCTGGGGTGCTAGGAGCAGCCGTGCAGCTGTCGACTCTGCCGGTTCCCTGCTCCCTCTGCCCCGGAACAGGAAGTAACATCAGAGGGAGCAGGGAACCGGCGGAGCCGATAGCCAAGCGGCTGCTCCCTGCACCCCTCCTGCAGCGTGCACCCGGGGCCGACCGTCCCCACCGCCGCTGGCTGCTACCGCTGTGGGTGGGCTGGGCGGAGATGCAGGCTGGGCTGGGCAGAGTTATGGAGAGGGCAGGTCCTAAATCTCCCACAGAGGAGGTCGGCCCCCTTCGCAGCTCTGAGACCAGGTTGTGTCTCTTTTGACCCTATGGTGGGATTGCCTGTCTGCCACACTTCGCCATTTTAATCTCTCTTCCTCCAGCTCCGCAAACTCTTCTCCAAGGGGAGCCCTACCCCATCCAACCCCCTCGGGGATTTAAAATGTTTTATGTGGCCTTTCACTTGAAAAACCTAGGGACCCTTGCAAAAGAAAAACAAATAAAATTTCCACCTTCCAACAGGGTAAACTTTATGCCAGGGCTGTAGCGAATCCAACACCAACAGAAGGTGATCTCTCCACAGGAGAAATGACAGTAGCGAACAGCATTGTGTCGAGCAGTATTTGAAGGCCTGTGTTCAGGATGTGCCCTGCAAAAAGTGCAGAAGGAATGGATCCACAGAAGCTTAGCTGAAATTGGGTGGCGGGGTGAAGAGGGGTTGGTGGTTGAGAGGCTAGGATAGGGGAGGGCAGACCTATACGGGGTCTGTGCCGGAGCCGGTGATGGGAGGCGGGACTGGTGGTTGGGAGGCGGGAAATACTGCTGGACAGACTTATACGGTCTGTGCCCTGAAAAAGACAGGTACAAATCAAGGTAAGGTATACACATATGAGTTTATCGTGGGCAGACTAGATGGACCGTGCTGGTCTTTTTCTGCCGTCATCTACTATGTTACTATGTTACTGTTCCAGAGCCGATGGTGGGAGGCGGGACTGGTGGTTTGGAGGCGGGGATAGTGCTGGGCAGACTTGTGCGGTCTGTGCCGGAGCCGGTGGGGGGGGGGGGGGGGGGCTGATAGTTGGGAGGCAGGAAATACTGCTGGACAGACTTGTACGGTCTGTGCCCTGAAAAAGGCAGGTACAAATCAAGGGAAGGTATACACATATGAGTTTATCGTGGGCAGACTAGATGCACCGTGCAGGTCTTTTTCTGCCGTCATCTACTATGTTACTATGTATTACATATACTCAAAACCTTGCAAATAAGAACCACAAACTTGGAGGCTTAACATACTTACCAGAGTAGAGCTATTCAAGTTTAATTGAGGTTCATTTTCCAAGGCTGGCTGTGTCTGATTGTTCTATGAAGAGTAAATTCGGGCTCCCGTGGATCAGAGAGAATAATGGGACAGTGGGAGCCTCTCAACGTGGGCCTGGAACCATTTCACCCCATTAAACAGAAGTAATGTTGCACTTCCAGTATTTGTACTGGCACAGCCTGACATTGCAGGGACGAAGTATTCACGTATTCAAAACTGTAATTAATGGTTGATTGAAAACTAAAATCAGTCGATTGAGGGTTTTAAGGAAAATCAGCAGATTTCTTGGCGTGTTTTGTTCAAAGGTTATGTAATTGATAGAGAACATGACCCTACCACTATACAGACGTTCCAGGATAGTATATTAGGAAATCAAGTTTGTTATTGTTCATTTATTTAGGGGAGTAGCCTAGTGGTTAGTGCAGCAGACTTTGATCCTGGGGAACTGGGTTCAATTCCCACTGCAGCTCCTCGTAACTGTGGGCAAGTCACTTAACCCTCCATTGCTCCCGGTACAAATAAGTACCTGTATCTACTATGTAAACCGCTTTGAATGTAGTTGCAAAAACCACAGAGAGGCGGTATATGAAGTCCCATTAACAAGATTCCATGACAAGTCTCAAAGAGTAGCAACATTCCATGTAGAACCCCAAAGAATAGCAAGATTCCGGAATCCCAAGGAGTGGAGGAGTAGCCTAGTGGTTGCTACTATTTGAGATTCTACATGGAATGTTGCTAGTGGAGGAGTAGCCTAGTGGTTAGTGCAGTGGACTTTGATCCTGGGGAACTGGGTTCCATTCCCACTGCAGCTCCTCGTAACTGTGGGCAAGTCACTTAACCCTCCATTGCCCCTGGTACAAATAAGTACCTGTATCTACTATGTAAACCGCTTTGAATGTAGTTGCAAAAACCACAGAGAGGCGGTATATGAAGTCCCATTAACAAGATTCCATGACAAGTCTCAAAGAGTAGCAACATTCCATGTAGAACCCCAAAGAATAGCAAGATTCCGGAATCCCAAGGAGTGGAGGAGTAGCCTAGTGGTTGCTACTATTTGAGATTCTACATGGAATGTTGCTAGTGGAGGAGTAGCCTAGTGGTTAATGCAGTGGGGGATCCTGGGGTTTGATTCCCACTGCAGCTCCTTGTGACTCTGGGCAAGTCACTTAACCCTCCATTGCCTCAGGTACAAATAAGTACCTGTCTATACTATGTAAACCGCTTTGAATATAGTTGCAAAAACCACAGAAAGGCGGTATATCAAGTCCCATTCCCCTGTCCCTATTTGAGATTTTACATGGAATGTTGCTACTATTTGATTCCGTTGCAGTTTTTTTGTTAAGTCACTGTTCTCAATATCTAGGCACCATCTCACTCCTTGAAGACTCAACTCGATACAGGTAACTGATCTTTCTGAATCCTCCATCTTAGCGGGACTTTCCCACGTGCTAAGCCCATATTCAAAGTGGCAGTATTTAGGGCTTTTAAAGTTTTATTTTATTTTATTTTGCAGATCCCGTGCTAATCTCGCCATTAGCATGTACAACTTGCAAAAAAAAAAAAACATGCAGGAACACTTACCTACCTCCTATTCTGATGCACAAACCCGCCTGCGTTAACTCAGCATTAGCCAGTTAACGCAAGCGAATGTGAACTTCTGAGGGGACCAAACACAATTGCAGAGTATCAGATAGAGAACATCAAAACAAGGAAACTCATCCAACATATACGAAATGCAATAGTAAAGCTTCGGTTTTCAAAGTGCCGCCTGCGGTCTTTAAAATTTAAAGCCCAAGCAGTATATTCTCAGCACTGCTGCGCATAAACCAATGGGACGCGTTTCACCAAAAGAAGACAAACTCTGGTCGCGTCCGATATTGACTGGGTAAACGTAACGTCAGAGCATGCTAGGGAGGTAAAAATTCCTTGACGAAATCAAGGACTGCTTTACGGAGCAGCTGGTAGAGGAGCCAACAAGAGAAGGAAAAACTCTAGACCTAGTCCTCAGTGGAGCTCATGATCTGGTGCAGGAGGTAATGGTGCTGGGGCCGCTTGATAACAATGATCATAATCTGATCAGATTTGATATCATCTCTGGAGTAAGTACACACAGGAAATCCATTACATTAGCATTTGACTTTTAAAGAGGAGACTATGATAAAATGAGAAGAATGGTGAAAAAAAAAAACAAGATATGAGGGCCTCAAGCATAAATGGGAGCAAGATCTGGGATACTCCTTGACATCATGGAATGTGGAGGCTACTTTAATAGGATTAAGGCGGTTAGTAAAGGATGAAAGGTTAAGAGAATGTGGGTACAGGATAGTCCTTCGGGGTTATATGTCCACAGCGCAGCGGGCTCATGTGTTGGGTTTGGTTAGTACTGCCTGTTCCAAATGTGTGTGTGTGTGGGGGGGGGGGGGGGGGGGGGGTGGTTCCAGGCTCCTTCTACCATGCATTGTGGCAATGCCCAAAAGTGCGTGCATTTTGGCAGCGGATCCGAGGGTTTCTGATCAGACTAGGATATAAAATACAGGGAACGGAGGGCCAGTTTTTGCTTGATCGACCAAGAGCTTTTTCCCCTTTGTGTGCTCCAGCAACTCTGTTATGTAGAAAGCTGAGTTTGGTGGCTCGAAAGTGTATAATGCAATATTGGACCTCCCCGGAAGCGCCCGCCTACTGGCATTGGCGCAATCAGGTGCACCGATTAGCTTCTTGGGAGGCTAGAGATTCAAAATTATCGCCTAAACGTAGGAAACAATTTCTTCAGATATGGATGTCTTATCTTCAGGTGCTCAGCCCAAGGGGTAGAAGCTTGCTTATTAATGCTCATTGAGGATGGTATGACATGGTTCTGATGTATTTACTTGTAACCACTCAGTTAGCAGTAAGCAGGTTCCTGAGACTAAGTACTAGGGGGGAGGAGGGGTTGGAGGGGGTGTGGGGGGGGGGAGGGAACTTTACATGTTGTATGGTTCAACCGAGATATTCTATTGACTGTATGTAGGATGTTATGAGTATGTTCAGTTGTTTACCTTTGTTATAACAATAAATAAAACATTACATTAAAAAAAAACAAACAAACTTAGAGCAGCAGCTGTGAAGGTCAAAAACTTACATCAGGCATGGATGTAAAATACCGTCCTGGAAGTCCAGACCAGTTATAGTCCATGTATTACAGCTTTTTATTACTACATGAACATTGCTTTGCTGCTGTCCCAGATAGGAATCCTTGTACCTAGGCTATAGCCAGGCTGACCCCACTCTCCCTTCAACTCATGCTCATGGCCACTCCTTTGACCCCTTAGGTGTCACACAGCGGTCCCTTATTTTTTTGGCCAAAGGTTGAGTCATCTAAAACTGTGATGATGAGCAAGCCAGAAAGACAATCTTATATGAAAGCAAGAACATAGTAACATAGCAGATGACGGCAGAAAAAGACCTGCACGGTCCATCTAGTCTGCCCAACAAGATAAACTCATATGTGCTACTTCTTGTGTATCCCTTACCTTGATTTGTATCTGCCATTTTCAGGACGCAGACCGTAGAAGTCTTGCCCAGAACTAGCCCCACCACCCAAACACCAGCCCCGCCTCCCAATCTCGGCTAAGCCTCTGAGGATCCATTCCTTCTGCACAGGATTCCTTTATGTTTATCCCACGCATGCTTGAATTCCGCTACCGTTTTCATCTCCACCACCTCCCACGGGAGGGCATTCCAAGTATCTACCACTCTCTCCGTGAAAAAATACTTCCTGACATTTTTCTTGAGTCTGCCCCCCTTCACTCTCATATCATGTCCTCTCGTTCTACCGCCCTCCCATCTCCGGAAAAGGTTCGTTTGCGGATTAATACCTTTCAAATATTTGAGCGTCTGTTTCATATCACCCCTGTTTCTCCTTTCCTCCAGAGTATTCATGTTTAGTTCAGCAAGTCTCTCCTCATACGTCTTGTAACTCAAATCCCATACCATTCTCGTAGCTTTTCTTTGCACCGCTTCAATTCTTTTTACATCCTTCACAAGATACGGCCTCCAAAACTGAACACAATACTCCAGGTGGGGCCTCACCAACGACTTATATAGGGGCATCAGCACCCCCTTTCTTCTGCTGGTCACGCCTCTTTCTATATAGCCTAGCAACCTGGTTTTTATTAACCTCTTTGCTTGTTTTCTTTTTTATCTTACTTTTACTTGTCCCTTGGGGCTTCGAGAGATCACAGTTACAAAAAACCTCACTTCTAAAGTTCTTTGTTATAATGCTGTCAGCAGCAGTGCAGGGCCCCAGCTCCCCATCCCTGTAATCTCCGCTATACCTAGCCTCAGTCCATTGCCTGGACCCCAGTAGAACAAAAGCCTTTCACAGACTTTGTCATGAAACATTGAAGCAGCTTTTATTAATAGCTCACTCATTGACTTGATTGCATCCCTATTGGAAATGATAAAGTAAACAGAGATAAAACATACTTCAGGCTACCAGAAAGAACAATTTCCCTGCGAAGCAGCAGAACAGCCTGGTGAGAAGCTTGAGTGACGTAAACATCCGTTGTCATGTTGTATAGAAGGCGACTCAAAGTTTATTTTTCCGAAAAGCAGCTTTTTCTCCAATGGAATTAATCAGATCATAATAAATAAATGAATGCACTACATGTGTGCATACCTTGTGCACGGTTTTCATAGCTAGAACTGGTGAGCGTTTGAGTTTATCTGCAGGGAACAGAGCTGACAGGTCTTGGTGATTGTCAGCCTTTTGGCTAATGAGCTGCTTTTTCCTTGACACAGATACATTCCTCTGCTTGGCTGAAAAGAAGAGGAAATGAACACAAAACTTTTTCTCCGAGGTTCCTGAAATCCCCCCATGCATTTTTCATTGAGCTCATATTAGAGCAACTGTAATTCACCAGTTCTACTGTATCAAAAATGTGGTGGAAGGAGGTGTAATGCAAGGAGTCACTGACTTAAGAAAGGGAAATGGGACTTGATATAGCACCTTTCTGAGGTTTTTGCAACTACATTCAAAGCGGTTTACATATATTCAGGTACTTATTTTGTACCAGGGGCAATGGAGGGTTAAGTGACTTGCCCAGAGTCACAAGGAGCTGCAGTGGGAATTGAACTCAGTTCCCCAGGATCAAAGTCTACTGCACTAACCACTAGGCTACTCCTCCACTCATTCCACCAATAAGAGCCAACCTCATCAGTGATGTCACAATGGCTTCATTGCCCGATACTTGGCTCACTTCTGATATTGTGATGTCATAAGGGAAAGGGGGAAAGGGAAATGGGACTTGATATACCGCCTTTCTGAGTTTTTGCAACTACATTCAAAGCGGTTTACATATATTCAGGTACTTATTTTGTACCAGGGGCAATGGAGGGTTAAGTGACTTGGCTCAGAGTCACAAGGAGCTGTAGTGGGAATTTAACCCAGTTCCCCAGGATCAAAGTCCACTACACTAACTACTGGGC
This sequence comes from Microcaecilia unicolor, assembly GCF_901765095.1. Classification (NCBI taxonomy): domain Eukaryota; kingdom Metazoa; phylum Chordata; class Amphibia; order Gymnophiona; family Siphonopidae; genus Microcaecilia; species Microcaecilia unicolor. The sequence goes on from NC_044038.1 coordinate 6,669,078, forward strand.
TATGCCTCCACGCAGTCCACCAATAAGAGCCAACTTCATCAGTGATGTCAAAATGGCTTGGTTGCCTGATACTTGGCTCACTTCTGATATTGTGATGTCATAAGGGAAAGGGGGAAAGGGAAATGGGACTTGATCTACTGCCTTTCTGAGGTTTTTGCAACTACATTCAAAGCGGTTTACATATATTCAGGTACTTATTTCATACCAGGAGCAATGGAGGGGATTTTGGTGTCATTGTTGATGATACGTTGAAACCTTCTGCTCAGTGTGCGGTGGCAGCTAAGAAAGCAAATAGAATGTTAGGTATTATTAGGAAAGGAATGGAAAACAAACGTAAGGATGAATTATTAGAAAAGGGATGGTGAATAAGACTGAAAATATTATAATGCCTTTGTATCGGTCCATGGTGCAACTGCACCTCGAATATTGTGTTCAACTCTGGTTGCCACATCTAAAAAAAGGTATAGTGGAATTAGAAAAGGTACAAAGAAGGGCAACGGAAATGATAAAGGGGATGGGACAACTTCCCTATGAGGACAGGCTGACGTGTCTAGGGCTCTTCAGTTTGGAGAAAAGACAGCTGAGGGGAGATATGAATGAGGTCTATAAAATAATGAGTGGAGTAGAACGGGTAGAAGTGAAGCGTCTGTTTAGGCTTTCCAAAAATACTAGGGGGCATGCGATGAAGCTACAAAGCAGTAAAATTAATACGTATCAGAGAAAAATTTTCTTCACTCAATGTGTAATTAAACTCTGGAATTCGTTGCCAGAGAATGTGGTAAAGGTGGTTAGCTTAGCATGGTTTAAAAAAATGTCTGGACGGCTTCCTAAAAGAAAAGTCCATAGACCATTATTAAATTGGGGAAAATCCACTGCTTATTTCTGGGATAAGCAGCATAAAATGTATTGAATGTTTTTGGGGGTCTTGCCAGGTTCTTGTGACCTGGATTGGCCACTGTTGGAAACAGGATGCTAGGCTTGATGGACCTTTGGTCTGTCCCAGTATGGCAATTCTTATGTACTTACAAACAAAAAAACAGCACCACGGGCCTTTAAAAATGGAACACAGTTCTTTAATGAATGAGCCTTGACAAAAAGACCCAACACGGGCCGTGTTTCGGTGACTAGCACCTGCGTCAGGGGTCACAGTGATGACGTGGAAAACTTGGGGAATAACTCGAATATATTCCTCTACAATATATTATTCCTTACCCCACGTCTCATATAGTAAAAGCTACAAAGCAACAAGGCACTTTCACTTTCTGTATCCAAACGGATGGAAAAGTACCTGGCAGAAACCCAAAGAGTAGCAAGATTCCATGCTACTAATTCCGGGGCAAGCAGTGGCTTTACCCCATGTCCATCTCAATAACAGACTATGGACTTTTCCTCCAGGAACTTGTCCAAACCTATTTTGAGCCCAGATACGCTACATCCTCCAGCAACGAGTTCCAGAGCTTAACTATTCTGACAAATATTGACAGCTCATCAGAATTAATTAAGAAAATAAATCGGTATGTGTCACTAGCAAAGGCCAACCCCAGCTTGCTGCTCATTCTCTGGTGCTGTGAATGAGTCTAGTGGGTCATTCTTAACCTGCCACAGTAGCCTCACTCACTCGGGTTCCTAGAGCATGAAATCCATGAAGTAAATCTGTCAGCATGTAAGTAAAAGCCCTCTTTCCCTAAGCCAAGGTGTATACCTTTCTCACTAGCCATCTCTATGCTGATGACTCCCAAATCTACCTTTCTACCCCTGATATCTCACCTTGCATCCAAACCAAAGTTTCAGCGTGCTTGTCTGACATTGCTGCCTGGATGTCTCAACGCCACCTGAAATTAAATATGACCAAAACCGAGCTTCTCATTTTCCCCCCCAAACCCACCTCCCCGCTCCCCCCCGGTTTCTATTTCTGTTGATGGCGCTCTCATTCTCCCTGTCTCCTCAGCTCGAAACCTTGGGGTCATCTTTGACTCTTCTCTCTCCTTCTCTGCTCATATCCAGCAGACCGCCAAGACCTGTCGTTTCTTTCTTTACAACATCCGTAAAATCCGCCCCTTTCTTTCCGAGCACTCTACCAAAACCCTCATCCACACCCTTGTCACCTCTCGTTTAGACTACTGCAATCTGCTTTTTGCTGGCCTCCCACTTAGTCACCTCTCCCCTCTCCAGTCGGTTCAAAACTCTGCTGCCTGTCTCATCTTCCGCCAGGGTCGCTTTACTCATACTACCCCTCTCCTCAAGACCCTTCACTGGCTCCCTATCCGTTTTCGCATCCTGTTCAAACTTCTTCTACTAACCTATAAATGTATTCACTCTGCTGCTCCCCAGTATCTCTCCACACTCATCCTTCCCTACACCCCTTCCCGTGCACTCCGCTCCATGGATAAATCCTTCTTATCTGTTCCCTTCTCCACTACTGCCAACTCCAGACTTCGCGCCTTCTGTCTCGCTGCACCCTACGCCTGGAATAAACTTCCTGAGCCCCTACGTCTTGCCCCATCCTTGGCCACCTTTAAATCTAGACTGAAAGCCCACCTCGTTAACATTGCTTTTGACTCGTAACCACTTGTAACCACTCGCCTCCACCTACCCTCCTCTCTTCCTTCCCGTTCACATTAATTGATTTGATTTGCTTACTTTATTTATTTTTTGTCTATTAGATTGTAAGCTCTTTGAGCAGGGACTGTCTTTCTTCTATGTTTGTGCAGCGCTGCGTACGCCTTGTAGCGCTATAGAAATGCTAAATAGTAGTAGTAGTAGTAGTAGCCAGCCAAATTACCTTCACTTGACTATCAGGCACCTCCTTCTTGCCAGCTCCATCAGGTCCCTTTTTTGTCAGCGGCTCCTGCACTTGTCAGCCTTCATGTAGTTCACAGGAAATTCATTTGACCAGTTTGGCAGCCCTCCTGCTGTTTGCAAGGGACCTTTTGCATTGGCACTGAATAGTCAATAAATCCAGTACCTTTGTCCCATTAACCTAAGAGTAGCGTGCGTCAGGTTTCAAAGAAACATTATAAATCACCTATTTTTTTAAAGTACGGTCCTCTGGGTTTGGCGGAGAATTACACCACACTTCAGCTGAAGCATTATGTTCTGCTATTACAAGTCTTTCCTGAGAAAGAGATGGTGGAAGATTTTCTGGCCACAATTATGTTGTTTTTCGACTGGGAGCCTGGAGATTTATAACTGCATACAGAACGGAGGATAACCTGGGCCACGGTAGAAACAATGATATTTTAACTAAAAGTCTCATCTGGCAGTTACTCTAGGCAGTACTATTTCTTGCTTTAATCGCCCCTTGTTTTGACATAGGTGCATGACACCCCCATGAAAATTTATCTCAGCGTTTACCTACTAGGAGTTTCCATTAAAATGCAAGAAAGCTCTGCTCATCAATAACAAATTAAGGGGCCCTTTTACTAAGCTGCGAAACCATCTACACGCGCCCAACGCATGTCAAAATGGAGTTACCGCCCGGCTACCGCGTGGCTCTTGCAGTAATTTCATTTTTGGCGCGCGTCTAATACGCGCATCCAAAAAACTATTTTTTCCAGATGCGCGTATTGGGTGAGCGCCAAGTGGCATTTGACACGCATAGGTCATTACCGTCTGGTTACCGCATGAGACTTTACCGCTAAGTCAATGGCTAGTGGTAAGGTCTCGCACCCAAAATGGACGCGCAGTGATTTTCATTTTGCCGCATGTTCATTTTCCGCAAAAATAAGAACAAGTTATTTTTACAGGTGTACTGAAAAATGATTCTGCGTGCACCCAAAACACACGTCTATGCTACCGCAGGCCACTTTTCAGTGTGCCTTTGTAAAAAGACCACTGAAAGCAGCAGGTAGTTACAATGGATTAAAATCTGGCAATCTGTACAGGACATGCTAGCTGACATTGATTTTTATCTATATACTTTTCAGTTTGTGCATGCAACTAATACAACATTGTACAAATACACACTTGCAGCAAGATATCACCCATCCATTCCTGCATCTAAGCATTCCTCAATGCCCGTTTTTCCTATGGCACAGAATCTGAGTACATACAGTCATCAGCAACAGAAAGCTGTACGCATGAGCCGAAAAAACACATGGACAGAAATCAGCAAAGACACATCACACCTTTTTCGGATACAGGCAACAACATGCACATCCACACACCAACCCTTTCTGGGGAAAAAAAAACCCCACCACGAGGTGTATTTTCAAAGCACTTAGACTTACAAAATTTTGTGGAGGGGCATTTTTGATATGACATTTAAGTCGGACTTTGGACGTTTTGCTCTAAACGTCCAAAAGTTGAATAGGAAACATGGCCATTTTTGAAAAAGAAAAACATTTATCTTTTTGGTCCATTTTTGAAAAAAAAAAAAAAAAGCTTTCAAGTGAAAAATGCACAAAATCAAGTCAATGGGATGTAGGAGGAGCCAGCATTCGTAGTAGACTGGCCACACACAGACATCCCAGGAAAGCATTGATGCATCCTAGGGGGCGCTGCAGTGGACTTCACTTACAAGCTCCAAGGTACACATCTCACTGGTACTTCCTTATACTGTGTGCTGAGCCCTCCAAAGCCCACCAAAAACCTACTGTGCCCAACTGTAGACCACTACAATAGCCCTTATGGCTGCAGGCGTCACCTATATGTTGATACAGTAGGTTTCTGGTGAGATTTGGAGGGCTCACACTTTCCACCACAAGTGTAACAGGCAGACTGGGATATGGGTCTGGAACCACCACCTCCACGGTGCACTGAACCCAGCACTAGGCTACTCCAGGGATCTGCTTGCTGCTCTAACAGAACTGGCTATAACATCCGCAGCTGTCTTAGAGGCTGCTAAGTAATCTTTTTTATTCACATCTTTGGAGGGTGGGAGGGGGTCAGTGACCGCCGGGGGAGTAAGGGAGGGTCATCTGGTCATTTAGGATACTATTTTGTGCCTTATTCATTCTAAAAACGGGTCAAGACCAACACATTTAGATTGTAGCCCCTGGACATTTTTGTTTTGTTGCATTATGGCGAAAAAACGTCCAAGTATTAGTAACACCCAAATCCCGCCCTTAACACGCTGGCAAACTGCATACGGGTTTCAAAAAGAACAATTTGGACGTTTTTGCAAGAAAAACGTCCACGTCCTGCTTCATGACACTTTTTAAACGTTTTTCTCTTTTGAAAATGAGCCCCATCGTAACCTATGGACCTTTGTAAGTCTAAGTGCTTTGAGAATGAGCCCCCAAGACACACACACAATCCCTCCTGGTCTCACACACTCAAGCACGAACACAGTCTTTTCTGACACAGATATCAACACACAAAGGCATACAATAATACCATTATCTCATGCTATCTGCTGCAAAGCTCGTTTTAAGGAATGTCCTATGAGGCAGATAAGCTTTGCAGTACCAGGGCATAGTGGGGCAGAGCTGTGATGGAGAAATATTTGCACTAGGGGTAGTTGAGCACCTTTTTGGTTGAAAGCGCCTACCCACAGGTTCTCTAGCTGTTGGTGCTATTTTGGGCAAAATATTGACTAGGCCGTGTCCCCGGTGACCCACCTCTTGTACCGGCTGTGATAAATACACATAGATTATACAGATGCATTTACATCTTCAGAGCAGCTGTAATTCTATGCTAGAGATTTTAGGTGCTGTTAGGGATAATTCTGGAAGCCCCTGTCAGGCTTCTCACGGAAGCACAGGGTTTGTGAGCCCTTGGACCACTGCTGTGGAGCGGCGGTGGTAGGCAAAACCACCCCCAAACCAGAGGCAAGGCAGAACAGGACTGGAACCCTGGACTGGAGTTGCAGCAGAGGCAAACAAGCTGGGACAGGCAGAGCAGGAACAGCTAGACTTCACCTGTGCTTGACCGCCGTTCCCCAGGAGTTGAGCCCCTGGGTGCAGGCGGCCGGCAGGACTTACAGGACAGGGTAGGAACTGGATACCAACAGGAAACACACAACAGAGTCAGGACTGAAAGCTGCCAAGCAGCCACTAAAAAGGAACACAGATACAAGACAAGGAAATGCAGACTAGAAACAAGACTAGGAACTAAGCAATAAAACCAAAGCTAACTACACACAAACAAACTAGAACCAGGCAAGAAACTCAGACTAGAACTGGAGTAGGCAGAAGTGCACAGAGCACACCCACATACCAGGGACCTTAGATGATGCAAAGGCAAACACAGAAGATTCCAGGTGGCTAATAAAGCCAATCAGCAGCTGAGGTTCACTGCAAGAATCACAAGGCAGCTATGGGTGCTGTTCAGGCACAAACAAGAAAAGCAAGTCTGGCAGCCTGGAAGATCCGGACTGGACTGGGCTGAAGTCTGGAACGTGTGACAGTTCATAGCAGCCACAGGTTCAGGCCACCAGAGGACGAGGTGAGCATAGACAAGGAAACAGTCACCACCGTGACAGCCCCTTTCATACAGATACATACAGTGGGGGAAATAAGTATTTGATCCCTTGCTGATTTTGTAAGTTTGCCCACTGACAAAGACATGAGCAGCCCATAATTGAAGGGTAGGTTATTGGTAACAGTGAGAGATAGCACATCACAAATTAAATCCGGAAAATCACATTGTGGAAAGTATATGAATTTATTTGCATTCTGCAGAGGGAAATAAGTATTTAATCCCTCTGGCAAACAAGACCTAATACTTGGTGGCAAAACCCTTGTTGGCAAGCACAGCGGTCAGACGTCTTCTGTAGTTGATGATGAGGTTTGCACACATGTCAGGAGGAATTTTGGTCCACTCCTCTTTGCAGATCATCTCTAAATCATTAAGAGTTCTGGGCTGTCGCTTGGCAACTCGCAGCTTCAGCTCCCTCCATAAGTTTTCAATGGGATTAAGGTCTGGTGACTGGCTAGGCCACTCCATGACCCTAATGTGCTTCTTCCTGAGCCACTCCTTTGTTGCCTTGGCTGTATGTTTTGGGTCATTGTCGTGCTGGAAGACCCAGCCAAGACCCATTTTTAAGGCCCTGGCGGAGGGAAGGAGGTTGTCACTCAGAATTGTACGGTACATGGCCCCATCCATTCTCCCATTGATGCGGTGAAGTAGTCCTGTGCCCTTAGCAGAGAAACACCCCCAAAACATAACATTTCCACCTCCATGCTTGACAGTGGGGACGGTGTTCTTTGGGTCATAGGCAGCATTTCTCTTCCTCCAAACACGGCGAGTTGAGTTCATGCCAAAGAGCTCAATTTTTGTCTCATCTGACCACAGCACCTTCTCCCAATCACTCTCGGCATCATCCAGGTGTTCACTGGCAAACTTCAGACGGGCCGTCACATGTGCCTTCCGGAGCAGGGGGACCTTGCGGGCACTGCAGGATTGCAATCCGTTATGTCGTAATGTGTTACCAATGGTTTTCATGGTGACAGTGGTCCCAGCTACCTTGAGATCATTGACAAGTTCCCCCCTTGTAGTTGTAGGCTGATTTCTAACCTTCCTCATGATCAAGGATACCCCACGAGGTGAGATTTTGCGTGGAGCCCCAGATCTTTGTCGATTGACAGTCATTTTGTACTTCTTCCATTTTCTTACTATGGCACCAACAGTTGTCTCCTTCTCGCCCAGCGTCTTACTGATGGTTTTGTAGCCCATTCCAGCCTTGTGCAGGTGTATGATCTTGTCCCTGACATCCTTAGACAGCTCCTTGCTCTTGGCCATTTTGTAGAGGTTAGAGTCTGACTGATTCACTGAGTCTGTGGACAGGTGTCTTTCATACAGGTGACCATTGCCGACAGCTGTCTGTCATGCAGGTAACGAGTTGATTTGGAGCATCTACCTGGTCTGTAGGGGCCAGATCTCTTACTGGTTGGTGGGGGATCAAATACTTATTTCCCTCTGCAGAATGCAAATAAATTCATATACTTTCCACAATGTGATTTTCCGGATTTAATTTGTGATGTGCTATCTCTCACTGTTACCAATAACCTACCCTTCAATTATGGGCTGCTCATGTCTTTGTCAGTGGGCAAACTTACAAAATCAGCAAGGGATCAAATACTTATTTCCCCCACTGTAGATGTCTGTACCCTTCTCTTCTACTGCTAACTCCAGACTCTGTTCTTTTTATTTTGCTGCACCGTATGCCTGGAATAGATTTCCTGAATCAGTACGACAAGCTCCGTCTCTGGCCGTATTCGAATCTAGGCTAAAAGCCCACCTTTCTGAGGCTGCTTTTAACTCCTATTCATTTGCAGGCAGATGATCAAAAGCAAACACCGGCACTAGACACTGTTAGCGCCATAGTAGTGCCGGCGTTTGCTACCACCCCATGATCGGAGCCCTCGAGCGCGTGAAACAACGCGCTCGAGGGCTCTTAGTGCAAGTATCATGCAAATGCATGCTAATCAGCGCTTAACGCATTCATCCCCAATGATCAGCGTCCAGCGCCCCAAAGATTCTATGAGAAAGATGTCTTTCTCATAGAAACATCCAATTTTGGACGTCCTCAACTGCCCCGTCGCTATACCTCCAACACCCCCTTGAAGTTTGGCCGTCCCTGCAACAGGGCAGTTAAGGACGTCCATCTTCCGAATTTAAAGATGGGCGTCCTTCTCTTTTCATTGGTCTCCAGCCCGGACCTGTCAAACAAGTGCGGGAGGATTGTGCTGAGCGCATGCTCAGGCACAATTCTCCCGCACTTCTACCTCATGATCAGAGATAATTGCGCTGCTTAAATTTGCATGCATTATCTCTGATCATAGGTCTAATAGCGCCCCGCGCTGTTCCAGCGCTATTTTAGAGCGTGGGGCTTTTGATCATCTGCCTGTTGTTCAGTGGCCATATCTGTTTTTATCATTCCCACTACGCTTAATTCCCTAATCCCTTCTTTGTTCTATTTGTCAGTCTTGAATAGATTGTAAACTCTGTCAAGCGGGGCTGTCTTCGTACGTGTTTAGTGTACCGCGCTGCATGTGTTTCGTAGCGCTATACAAATGATAAGTAGCAATAGGCACCTTTTTTGACATTTCACACATGCCCCTTGCTATGAAATTATGCCTTTTGCGTTCTCCATAGAGCAACACTCTCCAGTTTAAAAAAATAAAATAAGCAAGAAGCAAGCAGTTTCCAGTTCTGTTGTACAGTGTCTGGGGGGGGGGGGCTTTATAATCTTGTGAGCTGAAATAGCATTTTCCACAAAGCATGATTTGCTACCTATTATGACAACAGACGCCTCAACAGCCCATCAGGACCCACTGAGCAACGAGTTACTTGATCTCCTCGTTATATTAAAAAAATATATATATATATTATTTAAGTCTGAGCACTGGCAGTTCAGTCGATGCAGTATCAAGGCATTATTGCTTAATTTTGGTATGAGAGATAAGTTTGAAGGCAGTAAGGTTTTTTGGCAGCTGAAAGTCATTTTGAGGCCAAGGTCTGGAGAGATCTCTGTGGTCCCTTGCATGTAATGGAGAGCATGGCAAACTGTTCTTCTGCTGGATTTGTCCTTGGATTTCCCAGTGAGAGCACCTCTGCCTCCTAGACATAATTCGGAGTGGAGGAGTGGCCTAGTGGTTAGGGTGGTGGACTTTGGTCCTGGGGAACTGAGGAACTGAGTTCAATTCCCACTTCAGGCACAGGCAGCTCCTTGTACGTGCAGGACGTCAGACTCACAGAAGCAGAAGCCTGCACGGCCACATTGGTGATCTGCAAGGGCCGACTTCTACATGGAATGTTGCTAGTGGAATAGCAACATTCCATGTAGAATCTCAAATAGTAGCAACAGTGGAGGAGTGGCCTAGTGGTTAGGGTGGTGGACTTTGGTCCTGGGGAACTGAGTTCGATTCCCACTTCAGGCACAGGCAGCTCCTTGTGACTCTGGGCAAGTCACTTAACCCTCCATTGCCCCATGTAAGCCGCATTGAGCCTGCCATGAGTGGGAAAGCGCAGGGTACAAATGTAACAAAAAAACAACAACAAAAATATAAGTGTCATGTAATGCAATATTAAAGCAGTGGTTCCCAAACCTGGTCCCGGAGGCACCCCAGCCAGTCAGGTTTTTGGGATATCCACAATGAATATTTATGAGAGAGATTTGCATGAACTGCCTCCACTGCATGCAAATCTCCCTCATGAATATTCATTGTGGATATTCCGAAAACGTGACTGGCTGGGGTGCCTCCAGGATCAGGTTTGGGAACCTCTGAATTAAAGTGAGAGTCTGTGATTAAAGATTTTAATGGGGGGGGGGGGGGGGGGGGGGGTAGGGAGGGACTCAGAATGTTGCCACTGCACCCAATGCAAATATGGCAGCAGACTTTCATGGTGGAAAGTGAACTAAGTGTCATTCTAGGTACTAGAAGATTTTGCTCTGGGCTGCAATTGCTCATCAACAAGTCGCTTTTTGTTGTTTTCAATAATATGTTTCCACTCAGGCTGATTTCAGATGTGTCACATTTGAAAGGGCAACATCTGTTGGCTTATTTAAGAGTGTGTTAGAAAGAAAAAAAAAACCCCCATAACAGCACATTTTAATTTCTTCCAAGAACGCATGCAACGGGGCACAGAATAGCAAATTAGTTGCTAAATGCAGCTCTGGAATGCAAAGCATTTTCCCTCCATTTCTGATGTTGAGAAGACGGTATCAGATACAATGAGCATCACGTTGGCCGCAATGCTTTGATAATTACAGACTAGGACATGCTGCCCGTCTCATCTTCCGCCAGGGTCGCTTTACTCATACTACCCCTCCTCAAGACCCTTCACTGGCTCCCTATCCGTTTTCACATCCTGTTCAAACTTCTTCTACTAACCTATAAATGTACTCACTCTGCTGCTCCCCAGTATCTCTCCACACTCGTCCCTCCCTACACCCCTTCCCATGCACTCCGCTCCATGGAGAAATCCTTCTTATCTGTTCCCTTCTCCACTACTGCCAACTCCAGACTTCGCGCCTTCTGTCTCGCTGCACCCTACGCCTGGAATAAACTTCCTGAGCCCCTACGTCTTGCCCCTTCCTTGGCCACCTTTAAATCTAGACTGAAAGCCCACCTCTTTAACATTGCTTTTGACTCGTAACCACTTGTAACCACTCGCCTCCACCTACCCTCCTCTCTTCCTTCCCGTTCACATTAATTGATTTGATTTGCTTACTTTATTTATTTTTTGTCTATTAGATTGTAAGCTCTTTGAGCAGGGACTGTCTTTCTTCTATGTTTGTGCAGCGCTGCGTATGCCTTGTAGCGCTATAGAAATGCTAAATAGTAGTAGTAGTAGTAGTAGTAACAAGGGAAATGGAGAACAGAGTGGCATTCTAAGGCCCTCTCCTTATGTCACTTCACTGGCTCCCTATCCGTTTCCGCATTCAATTCAAACTTCTCTTATTGACCTATAAGTGCATTCACTCTGCCGCTCCCCAGTACCTCTCCACTCTTGTCTCTCCTTACGCCCCCCCCCCCTCGGGTACTCCGTTCTGTGGATAAATCTCTCGTCTGTCCCCTTCTCCTCTACTGCTAATTCCAGACTCCGTTCCTTTTATCTCGCTGCACCTCACGCCTAGAATAGACTTCCCAAACCTGTACGTCAAGCCCCATCTTTGGCCGTTTTCAAGTCCAGACTAAAAGCCTTTGACGCTGCTTTTGACTCCTAACCACTACTCGCTTGCCCCGTACCCCTTTTATCCCCACCTCTTTAATTCCCTTACCTCTTAGTTGTTCTGTCTGTTTACCTGACTTATTTAGATTGTAAGCTCTTTGAGCAGGGACTGTCTTTTTGTGTATGATGTACAGCGCTGCATATGCCTTGTAGCGCTATAGAAGTGATAAGTAGTAATACTGGTAATGCTGGTCTTTTAAAAGAGGTGATAGTCCTGAACGATTCAACCTTTGTGGCTGTTTGCCTTACCTAGGAAAGGGGAAGATGGGAAGACAAGAGTCCATGCAGGCTGTGATAGCTTTTAAAAGCATGTAATGCCCCTGACCTGGGCACTCCTGGATTCGAGGGTCCCGAAGGCACTCTCCGTCAGTCTCTTACCCTCTTGGCGCTCGGTGCCTGCAACTGAGGAAAGAAGCATTAGCAGGTGGGATTACCCTCTTCTCCCCCAGGAACCACAAAATGAGTCCAAAGCCCAATAAATCAATAAATGCAAACTGTGGAAGTCAGCAGCTCATGTAATAGCGGGAATCTCAACAGTAAGTACTTTTAAAACTCTGATCCTTCTGGTGTTCCATGGGGGAAACTCCTGTATCCTCCTCCCTGGGATATATTTCCAGGTATTTTTTAGCAGGATTATTTACACTTTTTACAGACTCCTGTCCATGCCTATTCCAAGAGAATAGTTAGCGCCAGGGGCGTAGCCAGACAGCAGATTTTGGGTGGGCCTGGTCAAGAAGTGGGTGGGCACCATGTTCTCCTCCCCCCCCCCCAAAAGCAATAAGGCCAGTATTAGCAGCTTAGGAAGCTTAGACTGCTGAAGTGGAGAGCAGTGTTTTCAGCACCATCAGGGGGAGGGTCTTCAGCTGGCGGAGCTTGGGATCCCCACTAGCTAGCACTAAATATGTGCTGCTGTTGGGTGGGCCTGAGCCCTAAGTGGATGGGCTTAGTAAAAGGAGGGCTCACATTTACCACCACAAGTGTAACAGGTAGGGGGGGATGGGCTTGGGTCCACCTGCATCCACTAAAAACTGCTCCAGGGACTTGCATACTGCTGTCAGGCAACTGGGTATGACATTTCAGGCTGGCATAGAGGCTGGCAAAAAGGTTTTGGGTTTTTTTTGGGTGGGAGGGGTTGGTGACCACTGGGGGAGTAAGGAGAGGTGATCACCGATTCCCTCCGGTGGTCATTTGGTCAGTTGGGGCTCCTTTGTGAAGCTTGGTCGTGGAAAAAAAAGGGACCAAGTAAAGCCTACGAAATGCTCGTCAAGCCTGGCTTTTTTTTTCCATTATCGGGCGAAGCCGGCCATCTCGTGAGCACGCCCCTGTCCCGCCCCCGTCCTGCCTTCACTACCCTACCGACACGCCCCCTTGAAGTTTGGCCAGCTCCGCGACGGAAAGCATTTGACGCCGGCCAAACTCGGCTTTCGATTATACCAATTTGGCCGGGTTCAGGAGATCGCTGGCCATCTCCTGATTTGTGTCAGAAGATGGCCGGGGATCTCTTTCGAAAATGAGCTGGATAGGCGCCTATGCGCGCCGAACGCGTGTCAAATTGGAGTTACTGCCCAGTTACCGAGTGGCCCTTGCGGTAATTTCAATGTCGGTGCGCATCCACTACATGCATCTGAAAAATAGTTATTATTTTCTGGCACGTGCCAAGTGGCACTTGACGCCCAGATTCTTTACCGCTAGGTCTATGGCTGGTGGTAAGGTCTCGGACCCAAAATGGACACGTGGCAATTTTGATTTTTGCCGCACGTCCATTTTCGCCCCCCCCCCCCCCCACCAAAAAAAGAGGGCTTTTTACAGGCGCACTAAAAAATGGATCAGCGCGCGCCCAAAACCCGCGCCTTCACTACTGCAAGTCATTTTTCAGTGTGCCTTTGTAAAAGGTTTATTGTACTTGTCAGGTCCAAAGGCATCTGATATTGTCATCTTTTGCTTATATCGTCCGGACCTGAGGTTCTGGCCTTCGACTTGAACTGACCCAAGCAGACTGACAGGAGGATGCATTAACAGGCTTTAGTCCAGGTATCACATTTCCTGAACTTATGTTCAGGTGTAAGTCGCTGTTTTTCTTTCCTTACTCCTATCTTCTTCCCTGGTCTGGCACCTGTAACCCAGTCCTGACCTGCTTCTTTTGCCACCAAGTTCATCATCTCTTTTCTCCTTTCTCTTTCCTATGTCTCATGCTGTTCAAACATCAGATCTTTCATCCTTGCAGCTGTTTGTTTCTATGGAGCCCCCATGGTTCAAGCAGCTGCTTTTTGGAGCATGTAGGCCTCGGGGGGAAGAAGGAGCAGCCAAGACTGGGTTATCAGCACTGGACCATGGGGTCATAGGGGATGGAAGCAGAAGCCATAAACAGGTTTGAAACTCCTTGAGGGTGGGGGGCGGAGAGTAATAGTTTACAAGATTTGATATCTCATCTTTCTCACAAAACGAAAGTGGTTTACAATAAAAAAAATTTAAAAAGATAGAAACAGGAAAGGAATGCCATAAAATAATAGTAAAGACCAAACATTCAACTCTAAATAAAAGTAACTAAAATCGATCAAGTAATGTCTGTTTTGCAAAATTACTCTGAGCCCAGACTAAGCTTCCAATCCATAAAATAAGTTTTAATTTCCCCTTAAACTGCTTCAAAGGAGTCTCTAAACGTACTTTGAACTGCACTATAAAAATCAGCCCTGTCCCTAGTAACCATTGCATTATTTGGGACTGTAATCAAATTGGCCAGTTCCTCACCTCAAGTTCTTCCCAGGTGAAAACTTAGGGATTGAGGATTTATAGGAAGAATGGACACATCACATAGTAGGGACTCAAAGAGTGGGGATCCTGGGATTGAAGGAAGGGGGACGACAGGATGGCAATGTGAGACCTTGGGATTCAGAGGGGGAGCAGAAAAAAATGACGGCTTGGAGATCAGGGGGGGGGGGGGGGTAAGCAGGAAGATCCAGAGGAAGGCATTAGGAAGAGAGAAGAACAGGGCCTCTGAGATTTGAGAAGACTGAGGGGGAAGACAGAGCAGGGCAGGCAGCGTGGCAATGCCGGAGACCAGCGCTGGAGAAGGCTTCGGCTGGCAAGGGTTGGGGACCCCTGTCAGCCAAGGTATTTGCTGCAGCAGTGGGTGGGGAGGGTGTGGCAGAGCGGCGGGGGGGGGGGGAAGCAGTGGTGAGGGAAGGGAAGGGAAATGGGACTTGATAATACCGCCTTTCTGAGGTTTTTGCAACTACATTCAAAGTGGTTTACATATATTCAGGTACTTATTTTGTACCAGGGGCAATGGAGGGTTAAGTGACTTGCCCAGAGTCACAAGGAGCTGCAGTGGGAATCAAACTCAGTTCCCCAGGATCAAAGTCCACTGCACTAATCACTAGGCTACTCCTTCCTTGGGGCTGCAGACCAAAATTGCCCCCCTACCTCTGGCTCTGGCCCCCTCCCACCGCGAGGTCTGGCTGTGCCCCTGGTGTAACTACAGTTCTTCTCCGCTGATTCTCAGTAAGGAGAACAGAAAACATTTGGAGGGGCATAATCGAAAGGGACGTCCAAGTTTTCATGAGGACGTCCTCGCAGAACGTCCCACACCAGGGGCAGGGAAACCCATATTTTCGAAACAAGATGGACGCCCATCATTTGTTTCAATAATATGGTCAGGGACATCCAAATCCTTAAATTTGATCATCCCTAGACATGGTCATTTCTGATTTTCAGCAATCATGGAATCCAAGGACGTCCATCTCAGAAACGACCCAATCCAAGCCATTTGGTTGTGGGAGGAGCCAGCATTCGTAGTGCACTGGTCCCCCTGACATGCCAGGACACCAACTGGGCACCCTAGGGGGCACTGCAGTAGACTTCATAAATTCCTCCCAGGTACATAGCTCCCTTAACTTGTGTTCTGAGCCCCCCAAACCTCCCCAAAACCCACTACCCACAACTGTGAACCAGTACCATAGCCCTTACGGGTGAAGTGAGCACCTAGATGTGGGTACAGTGGGTTTATGGTGGGTTTTGGAGGACTTGCTGTTTCCTCCACAAATGTAACAGGTAGGGAGGGAATGGGGCTGGGTCCGCCTGCCTGAAGTGCACTGCCCCCACTAAAACTGCTCCAGGGACCTTATACTGCTGTGATGGACCTGAGTATAACATCTGAGGCTGGCAATCAATATTTTGAAAGATGTTTTTTGAGGGTGGGAGGGGGTTAGTGATTACTAGGGGAGTAAAGGTCATCCCCGATTCCCTCCGGTGGTCATCTGGTCAGTTCGGGCACCTTTTTGTGGCTTGGTCATAAGAAAAACATGACCAGGTAAAGTCGTCCAAGTGTTCATCAGGGACGTCCTTGTTTTTTTCATTATGGGTCGAGGACGTCCAAGTGTTAGGCACGCCCAAGTCCTGCCTTCGCTACGCCTCCGACACGCCCCGTGAACTTTGGCCATCCCTGCGACAGAAAGCAGTTTGGAACATCCAAAATCGGCTTTCGATTATACCGATTTGGGCGACCCTGTGAGAAGGACGCCCATCTCCCGATTTATGTCGAAAGATGGGCGTCCTTCTCTTTTGAAAATGAGCCCATTGGGGTCCCAGTACTGAGTTATGTCATATTGCAGAATGAAAAAAAAAAAAGATAAATTTTGGTCATAAATGACCAGGCATAAACTTTCAGTGAATGTTTAAACCAGCGCTGCTGATTGAAAGGTCATTAAATAATCACCATGGCTATTGGTTATCATAGCACCTCATCCTTTGATGCAAATCGCAACCTCGGTTGGGCATGTCTCATAAGCCGCTAATAAGCATCAGATCACTGTGTCCTCTAATGTCAGCTGAACGTCTCCTCTCCTCAGCAGGGGAATCCCAGACCACATCAGAGATGTGGCCCAGCTGAGCCGCAGCAACCAGAAAATCACAGACCTTCCCAAACTGTATAACCACGGGGGAAGAATTAATTTATCATATCAAAAGAGGCTGAATAGACTGGGCTACAAAAGAATTTTTGGAGACAGAAGGATGCATTAATTCAACGAAAAGCCGGGCAGCAAGGTTTTCTGCTCCCACGTGTAAGGAAAGGAATATACTAGCCTTATCTAAATAAATTATACAGCATGGAACTTGCTGTGCCTAGGAATTTTTTTAATGTTAAGATTCAAAGAGCCAATGAGGCAGACAGTGTGATATTAACATATTATCCACAGCTGAGTATTTACACAAAGAGTACATGGTGGCCATATTTTGGGAAAGAAATCATTTCTTTTCTCAGTGTATCGTTACTGGAGAGGAACTGTGTGTAATGAACGGCATATCATTTTGTGAATTATGGCTACTACAATCAGGGCAGTTCATGATTTGCACGCCAACTATCTTTTATACAAATGGACAAGTAGGGCAATGCAGGCACACTCCGAGGTGATGTCATTGAACAGAGCCAGTGTGCCAGAACTTTTCCTCCAGCTCAGAGAAGTCTAAGCAAGACCTCTATGAGCTTGTGCGGGGGCTTCTTGAGCTACTACTACTACTACTACTATTTAGCATTTCTATAGCGCTACAAGGCATACGCAGCGCTGCACAAACATAGAAGAAATACAGTCCCTGCTCAAAGAGCTTACAATCTAATAGACAAAAAATAAATAAAGTAAGCAAATCAAATCAATTAATGTGAACGGGAAGGAAGAGAGGAGGGTAGGTGGAGGCGAGTGGTTACAAGTGGTTACGAGTCAAAAGCAATGTTAAAGAGGTGGGCTTTCAGTCTAGATTTAAAGGTGGCCAAGGATGGGGCAAGACGTAGGGGCTCAGGAAGTTTATTCCAGGCGTAGGGTGCAGCGAGACAGAAGGCGCGAAGTCTGGAGTTGGCAGTAGTGGAGAAGGGAACAGATAAGAAGAATTTATCCATGGAGCGGAGTGCACGGGAAGGGGTGTAGGGAAGGACGAGTGTGGAGAGATACTGGGGAGCAGCAGAGTGAGTACATTTATAGGTTAGTAGAAGAAGTTTGAACAGGATGCGAAAACGGATAGGGAGCCAGTGAAGGGTCTTGAGGAGAGGGGTAGCTGCCTCAGGCGCTTCTCTCAGATATCTCACTGTCAAATCTTAACTTAAGTGTTCACATTCCTTCGTTGCCTACTAAACCAGACATGAGAATAACCAACAAATCACTCTAGGACAACCTGCATGTGGCAATAACCGGCCATAGCTTTACTGTTGTTACAACTTTCACGTTAACCATTCCCACCATTTTCCCCTTACGAGGCCCTCAAAGGAAATGGCCCTGTACCTGAAGAATAGGATGATCCTCTACACACCTTCAAGAACACTAAAGGTCCTCTCAAGGTCTATCGCTAACCACACCCTCTCCGAAAGACATTACACAATTAATAACCATTAACTACAGTGACTCAGAAAATATCTCCTACCAACCTTCTTACCCTCCATGCTCTTCCCATCTTCTCCTTAATCGCTCCACCGCTTTACCTATCCCTATCCTTTTTCTCATACCTCTTCTATCCCATTTACTCCTTGTTCATTTGTCCTATCACATACCCCCTTTGTTGATTCTGTTACTATAGATTGTATTCTCTTGTTACTGTGTAAGCTGCATTGAGCCTGCGATGAGCGGGAAAGCGCGGGGTACAAATGTAATAAATAAATAAATACCCGCAAGCAAGCCTTCTCCAGAGTAGATCCCACACTCTGGAATGCACTGCCTGACAGGCTCCGCTTAACACAAGACTATCTCTACTTCAGGAAGCAGGTGAAAGCTTGGCTCTTCAACCAAGCCTTTAATGGAAGAAGTAACTAACTTGTTAGTCTCGCTCACACACACAAGGAGTGACTCGGGCTGCACATACTGCAGCGGGACATGTTTATCCACTCCTACCCTAGCTGAGATAATATGAAACCATCTCTGACCTCATGTGCAACTTTCTTTAAATAAGTCACCTTACTTTCTAACTCTTCTTATTCTCTTACCTATCTATATTTTCCATCTTTGCTTTACCCTTCACTGTCAGTTATAATGTTCTATTACGTATTGTGTTGTCATTGCAAGTAGTACACCATGTCATATTTTGTATTGTTATTTGAATATTTTTACTGTTGTAATTGCCTATTGCTCATGTTTGATCTATTCTTACTGTACACCGCCTTGAGTGAATTCCTTCAAAAAGCTGGTAATCCTAATAAATAAATAAATAAATAACTTCATAACATTAAACATTAACAAATACAATTATTGGTTAGATGGTATCGAACTTAACCACAACTTCAAACGAGGTTGGAATAATTCCCCATCCCCTCCCAAGCAAGGTCTGAGATCATGCTAGACCTACCAACTCTCAGAATTCATGACAGTATCGAACATGAACCCCCCCCCCCCTTCCCATTTCTTCCCATTGGTACTGGTTTAGGCAACATAGCCCAAGTATCCCCTCCTATAGGAATGGTTCTCAAAACACTGCTGCAAGAAGGCTCAACAAATCCCACTCCTCCCCGTTCCCATCAGACTGACCCAGACCACTAGCACAAGGGGGAAGGACAGGCCAAGGAGGTTGGATGATAACAAGAGATAGGATGACGTCAAAAAGTTGAAGCCAGTTAGGTTAATCTCTCTTTCGTCTTGCCCACGCAGCCATCATCCCACAACAAAGCAAACAAACCTATGAGCTGCTGTATCCATGTTGTGGTTCTTTATTGCTCAGTAGCATTTTTATTTGATCATGCCAGCTTGTGCAGAGGGCAGGGGTAAATGTGTGAATGGGGGGGGGGGGGGCAGGAGTATGGTGGTCCGGTTACGTAATTTGGCTGCTTTGAGGGGGTGAGAAATTCAGATCTCAGGGTGTGTGTATCTAACTTCCAAAGTTAACTGCATAAACCTTTGAAGATCAACTTATATTTCTCTGTTTGTCTAACAACATCTGTATCCTATATTTTTCCATTTTTCCCATATAGGAGTAGATTCTACATATCACGCCTAAAAAATCGGAGCCAAAACAAAATACACTTATAAAGTGCTACTAAATTTAGGCATACTTTATAGAATAAGCTTAAATTTCCATGCAGTTTATAGAATACACCGAGTGCCCGTCCGCATGACTAAACTTTGTCGCTGGCAGTTATGCCAAGTAAAACTTGGTGTAAATGTCGATATCTAAATTACGCACAGACTGGGTGTATTCTATAACCACGTGCATAGATTTTAGAAACACCCCTGGCCTTCCCATTCCACGCCCATGGCCACGCCCCCTATGCAACTTAGAATTCATGCGCATCACGTTATAGAATACGCTTAGACAGTTCTGCACGTAACTTCTAATTAATGCTAATTAGTGTCAAAATTGCTTGCTAAGTGGCAATTATCAGTGCTGATTGGCTTGTTAACTAATTAAGTTTTGCACGCAAATCCAGAATATGACTGGATTTGCATATGCAACTTGAATCGCACTATATAGAATCCAGGGAATAATAACCTGAATTTCAAATTTTATTTAGGCACCTACCTTGTGTTTGATAATCAACTTGCTTTGTGTGGGTTTAACAGTACACATGAAACTTTTGGGTTAGGTTCTCTATTGAACTCTTAATTTTTACTGGTTTTGTTGGAGATATTCAGACTCTGGTACGTGAATTTTATCTCTGTATTCATCTGGTTCTCGACTTTTTAGCTGTACGGATACCTGCAGATTCATATTTATATGTGAATAATTGTAATATGTCAATAGCTTCAGAACTTTTAGTACAAGAGCAGTGCTGGGCAGAATTCTACGGTCTGTGCCCTGAGAAAGGCAAGGACAAATCAAACTTGGATATACATATAAATTATCACATAACATGTAAAATGAGTTTATCTTGTTGGGCCGACTGGATAAACTGTACAGGTCTTTATCTGCCGTCATTTACTATGTTACTCTTTGGGGTTCTACATGGAATGTTGCTACTAATTGGGATTCCGGAATCTTGTAACTCTTTAGGATTCCAGAATCTTCAGAATTTTTAGTACAAGAACAGTACTGGGCAGACTTCTACGGTCTGTGCCCTGATCATGACTGAATAGATACAGGTGGGCTTGAGCGTAAATTTTAAATTTTATCTGCCGTCATTTACTGTTACTATGTTAGTGTAAAACTACATTGGCAATGGGAATAGAAAGGACAAATCAAATTCGGACATAAAGTATCACATACCATGTAAAATGAGTTTATCTTGTTGGGCCGACTGGATGAACTGTACAGGTCTTTATCTGCCGTCATTTACTATGTTACTCTCTGGGGTTCTACATGGAATGTTGCTACTAATTGGGATTCCGGAATCCTTTAACTCTTTAGGATTCCAGAATCTTCAGAACTTTTAGTACAAGAACAGTACTGGGCAGACTTCTACGGTCTGTGCCCTGGGAATAGAAAGGACAAATCAAATTCGGACATAAAGTATCACATACCATGTAAAATGAGTTTATCTTGTTGGGTAGACTGGATGGACCGTACAGGTCTTTATCAGCAGAAGGGTGACAACAGCGTAGTGGTTGTATTATGTGGAAAATGCAATTGCCCACAAGAAGGGGACCAGGAGACTACTGGGCTCATTTTCAAAACAGTAAAATATATAAAAAGTGGCATAAAGCAGCATTTGGATGTTTTTCTCACAAATACGACCAAATCAGTATTTTCAAAACCTATTTTTAGATGTTTTTCTTTGAAGTCCGTCAAAAGTGCGTCCAAATCTCAAGAGGGCGTTTCAGGGGTGCGTTCAGCTCGGGACTTGGGCGTTCTTAAGCCTTAGACATTTTTCAGCTATAATGGAACAAAACAAAACCATCCAGGACTAAAACTAAGAAGTTTTGAGCTAGACCTGTTTTTATAACGAATAAGGCACAAAAAGGTGCCCTAAATAACCAGATGACCACTGGAGGGAATCAGGGGTGACCTCCCCTTATTCCACCAGTGGTCACTAAGCCCCTCCCATCCCAAAAAAATGTGATGAAAAAATGACTTGCCAGCCTCAGATGTTCTACTCAGGTCCATTAGAACAGCATGCAGGTCCCTGGAGTAGTCTAGTGGTGGGTACAGTGCACTGCAGACGGGTGGACCCAGGCCCATACCTCCCCCTACCCGTTACACTTGTGGAGGGAACTGTGAGCCCTCTAAAACTCACCAGAAACCCACTGTACCCACATATAGGTGCCCCCTTCACCCGTAAGGGCTATGGTAGTGGTGTACAGTTGGGGTAGTGGGTTTTGAGTGGGTTTGGGGGGGGGGCCTAGCAGACAAGGTAAGGGAGCAGTGTTGAGATGTGTACCTGGGAGCATTTTATGAAGTCCACTGTGGTGCCCCCTAGGGTGCTCTGTTGCTTTCCTGGGATGTCAGGGGGGCCAGTGCACTAAAAATGCTGGGTCCTCCTACATCCCAATGGCTTGATTTTGTCCGTTTTGCATTTGGACATTTTTTTTTTTTTTTCAAAAATGGAGCAAAAAACAAAACGTCCAAATCACAAAACCTTGTTCAAAACAGTAATTTCCAAAAAAAAGATAGACGTTTTTCTTTTTTGAAAATGACCTTCTAGACGTCATATCGAAAATGCTCCTCCATGTTTTTTAGGGACCTTAGATGGTTCGTGTTTCAGCAGATGCCTGCATCAGGGGTCAATCAACGATTATTCTGTCACTTTCGTCTCCAAGATGTATTGCTGCATTTTTTTTTCCTGCCATACTTGCTATCCTATATAATAATTCTCACCTCCAATGTTTGAAAGCTGCCTGGGACCATGGCTGTCTCGGATGTGGTCTGATTCCGTCGGTAGATCAGAGTGACGTCATGACCTTCTGTTTCAGCTGTTCCTGTGGTCCTGCCCTTCAGGGCGGGACCACAGGAACAGCTGAAACACAAGCAAAAAAAAATGTCGGAAGCGGCGTCCCTGCGTGCAGGAGGCTCTCTACCCCCTCCTCCTCCGCCTCTTACCGGGGTCCCGGCGGAAGCATTGAAGAGCGAGCAGGCTCAGCGAGTCTGCTGCCTTCCCTTCTCTTCGCTCTGAGCTCTGACTCTGGTCCCGCCCTTGCGGAAACAGGAAATGAGGGCGGGACCAGAGTCAGAGCTCAGAGTGAAGAGAAGGAAAGGCAGTAGACTCGCTGAGCCTGCTCGCTCTTCAATGCTGCCGACAGGACCCCGGTAAGAGGCGGAGGAGGAGGGGGTAGAGAGCCTCCTGCACGCAGGGACGCCGCTTCCGACATTTTTTTTTGCTTGTGTTTCAGCTGTTCCTGTGGTCCCGCCCTGAAGGGCAGGACCACAGGAACAGCTGAAACAGAAGGTCATGACGTCACTCTGATCTACCGACGGAATCAGACCACATCCGAGACAGCCATGGTCCCAGGCAGCTTTCAAACGTTGGAGGTGAGAATTATTATATAGGGGGATTGGCGATTTTGGAGGGGGGGGCGACGTGCCTGTTGGGGGATGGGCGGAGAGGGGGACTGGCACTCGGAGGGAGGACAGAGCGAAGGAGCATGACAGAGGGAGGAAGGGAGGGGGGACTGGAACTCGGAAGGAGAACAGAGTGAAGGAGAGTGACAGATGGAGGGAGGGAGGAAGCCATAGAAATCGGAAGGGAAGAAAGGGGGCCGTGGGACTTGGAGGGGACAGAGGGAGAGAGCGAGGGAGGGGGGAGGAAAACCTTGCTAGCGCCCGTTTCCTTTCATACCAAAACGGGCCTGTTTTACTAGTATTACTATAAAAAGAGTAGACGATCCTGTCCATTTTGAAGCTTTTGGTACCTAGAATGGTCTTGAGAACTTGTGTACAAATCAACGTGGGATGATTCTTCAGTGAGTGAAATACCAACCAAACAATCCTATGCAAGAAATTGAAAATAATTCCTTGAAGTTGTCAAAGTAAACTCTTCCGGTTGGCTTGGTGGATAAGAGTTCTCCGCTCGCCTACGCAAAACACTGCAGAGAGGCAGCACAGATAAGCCACCTGGGGTCAGATTCAAGGCGGTACGGCTTTACAGGTCAGCTGGACAGAAAGGCTTAAAACAGCCGATCTGATTGACTGGTTTAATCTTTTGTCAAGTTGGGCACAGTCTCTCTGTCCATCTGATTCCCGGAGAGATAAGGCGTCTTATTCTACTTCCAAGTATAAGCAGATTGGCATTCCTGTTACTCAAGAAAAGGAAGGGGTAGGACATTTGAGACTTATTGAGCTGTTTTGCCTGACAGACTTGAGATTCTTTCAGCAAACTGTGGCAAGATCTCTCTCAGGACCAGCATTTTTTAAATAAGTGACTGGTTACTAAGCAACCATTGTGAGAAGCCAGAGAGTCGATGGTGCAATTTCAATGGCTGATTTTAAGCAAGCAGTTATTAACTGTGGGGGATATTTATTTCATATTGATACAATGTGCCTCGTCATTGTGCAAACGCCACTGAAATTGAGTTGATGGAGGGCACCGGCTTTCTTTTGTTTCCAGTTGTAGATTTTTGTTTCCCGCCCTTAACGTTTATGACAAGCAAATTTTGCTTTGCTAAGAACAGATGGAGTTCTCCTAAGTGATCTGAAATAAAGAGATGTGCAGTTTTTTTTTTAATTTTGCTCACACCTTTTTCAGTAGTAGCTCAAGGTGAATTACATTCAAGTACATGGCATATTTCTTTGTCCCAGGAGGGCTCACAATCTAAGTTTGTTCCTGAGGCAATGGAGGGTTAAGTGACTTGCCCAAGATCACAAGGAGCAGCAGGATTTGAACTGGCCACCTCTGGATTGCAAGACCAGTGCTCTAACCACTAGGCCACTCCTCCACCCCGAAGAATCTTGTTACTCTTTGGGGTTCTACATGGAATGTTGCTACACTTTGAAATTCTGCATGGAATCTTGTGTTATTCTTTAGAATTCTAGAATCTTTATTTATTTATTTATTTAGATTTTGCTCACACCTTTTTCAGTAGTAGCAGCTCAAGGTGAGTTACATTCAGGGGCTGACAATCTAAGTTTGTACCTGAGGCAATGGAGGGTTAAGTGACTTGCCCAAGATCACAAGGAGCAGCAGTGGGATTTGAACCAGCCACCTCTGGATTGCAAGAGCAGTGCTCTAACCACTAGGCCACTCCTCCTCCACTCCACAGTTAAGTTTTCTTTTCCGCCCAGGTTAAGTCCTGCAACAGTCAAATTTAAAATTGCCTCACGTAATCATGAGCAGCAACAGCCACCCCCCCCCCCCCCCCCCCACCCCTCCTCCTCCTCCTGCCAGATGATGTAGCCTTGTATGAAATGCCTGGAAACATTTCAGCTTGCGTCTGTGATTATTTTAATTGACGCTGGGGTACCTTGGCTGCTCTGATAACTGAGGCCTGCAGTCTTGTTGAGCTAGGCAGGATTCTGCTCCCCTGCCGTGGACGCAGAGGTGAAGCACGGCCGGTTATAGCATATTAGCTGAGTTACCTACACCAGCACCTGACGTTTTTATTTTATTTTTTTTTAATTTTAGTTACATTTGTACCCTGCGCTTTCCCACTCATGGCAGGCTCAATGCGGCTTACATGGGGCAATGGAGGGTTAAGTGACTTGCCCAGAGTCACAAGGAGCTGCCTGTGCCGGGAATTGAACTCGGTTCCTCAGGACGTCAGAGTCACAGAAACAGAAGCCTGCGCAGCCTTCTACATGGAATGTTGCTAGTGGAATAGCAACATTCCATGTAGAATCTCCAATAGTAGCAACGTTCCATGTAGAATCTCCAATAGTATCTATTTTATTTTTGTTACATTTGTACCCTGCGCTTTCCCACTCATGGCAGGCTCAATGCGGCTTACATGGGGCAATGGAGGGTTAAGTGACTTGCCCAGAGTCACAAGGAGCTGCCTGTGCCTGAAGTGGGAATCAAACTCAGTTCCTCAGGACGTCAGACTCACAGAAACAGAAGCCTGCGCAGCCTTCTACATGGAATGTTGCTAGTGGAATAGCAACATTCCATGTAGAATCTCCAATAGTAGCAACATTCCATGTAGAATCTCCAATAGTATCTATTTTATTTTTGTTACATTTGTACCCTGCGCTTTCCCAGTCATGGCAGGCTCAATGCGGCTTACATGGGGCAATGGAGGGTTAAGTGACTTGCCCAGAGTCACAAGGAGCTGCCTGTGCCTGAAGTGGGGCTGTCACTTAACTTTAACTCTGTTTTTTCAACTTCCTACTGAAGGGGACTTTATTTTCCTCACTCTATGTGCTGCTTTCAGCAACCGATGAACACTGCAAAGTTGTTGCATGTAGCTCTTGCTTTGGACTTAGGTCGTTTGCGTGGTTATTGTTTTTCTTTTGCCTTTATAGGTGCATTAACTGTTTATTATATTGTTGTTTTGTTTACTAATTTGAGGTTGTTTTATGATGTTTTATTTGGTCCATGTTCTGTTTTGCGAAATGTTCAGGTTTCACCCCTTGCACTCTGGAAAAGGCACATGCTAAATACACAAAACTAACTAAATAAATGAATAAAGTTTATAAAAGGGCATCTATGAGAAGAGGGCAAGAAGGTGCCAACTTAGGCTCTATTTTATAAAGAAAAGTGGGGCATTTCTGATCTTCGTAAACTACTAGTGTAAGTAGCAAACACGGACTTTGACATTAACTGTAGACTCTGTAACAGTGGCGTAGCTAGGTGGGGCCACGGGGGCCTGGGCCCCCAAATTTACTCTGGGCCCCTGGTTGGCTGGCGGGGGTCCCCAACCCCCACCAACTGAAGACTTCGTCTAGCGCTGGGCTGCGGTGGTGCTGCCGCATTGCCTGCCCTGCTCTCTCTTCCCCTCACGTCGGGCACGGACATGAGGGGAAGAGAGAGCAGGGGACATGAGGGGAAGAGAGAGAGCAGGGGACATGAGGGGAAGAGAGAGCAGGGCACCCAATGCGGTGGTGCTGAAGACCAATGCTGGACAAAGTCTTCAGCTGGTGAGGGTTGGGGATCCCCGCCAGCCAAGATGTTACAGTGGCGGAAGTGGGTGGTGGAGGGGGTCAGTAAGGTGGCAGAGGGGGGGGGCGGCGGTAGAGGGGGTCGGCAGCGGGATGGTGACCAAAATGTGCCACTCCCACACCTTGGGCTCTGGCTCCCTCCCACCTCGCGGTCTGGCTAAGCCCCTGGTAAGGTGCCACCAGCCTATGTCATGTTTGCTACCCCAGATCAACCCCGCCACCACCTCTGAAAGTTTTTTCTTTCTAGTAAACATTATTGAAATTAGCATTTTTTTCTCTCTCTCACGTAAGGAAAGTGCTGGCACTCATTTTGTAAAGGTTAATTCAGAGTCTTCTGCTCTTTGTAAAGAGAAAGGATCCGAGCTGCTGCTTCATTTTTCAAAGCCTCACCTCTTGACCAAAAGAGAATGAATTTTTAATGCATCTTTCTGTTCTTTTGATTGCCCCCCCCCCCCCCCCCCCACTTTATTACTTGAAAAGAAAGAAGAAGGGAAGAGAAACAAATTAATGCTGCAAGGTAGAGGGTAACTGATTGGAAATTAAACAACAAGCACTACAGCTGAGAATATGCTGAAAATTAATGATCTCGAAAGGCCCGAACTGCAGCGTCTGTGTAATAGTTAATGGATTTTAGTGTACAACAGCTTGCTGTCATCATGAAATCTGTGCAGGCCCAGCTGGTGCCTTGGTATATGAGGAGTCATGGCAGGGTGCAGGGGTAAGGTTCTCCCTCCCAACCTAGGGATGGAGGATCACTGGTTTCCTGGAGGAAAGGAACTATGCCCTCAGCTGAGTTCAAAGGCAGTGGAAGAGTTTGTAATGAACGTAGATAGCCGGGAGATTGAAGAGAGGACAGAAGGAGACTTAGCTTGGAAACTGGAAAGACCTCCTAACTCTTAACCACCAGAACATGCGATGGAAGCTACAAAGTAGTACATTTAAAACCAATCGGAGAAAATCTTTCTTCACTCAACGTGCAATTAAACTCTGCGTTGCCAGAGAATGTGGTAAAGGCGGTTAGCTTAGCGGAGTTTAAAAAAGGTTTGGACGGCTTCCTAAAGAAAAAGTCCATAGACCATTATTAAATGGACTTGGGGAAAATCCACTATTTTTGGGATAAGCAGTATGAAATGTTTTGTATTTTTTCGGGATCTTGCCAGGTACTTGTGACCTGGCCACTGTTGGAAACAGGATGCTGGGCTTGATGGACCTTTAGTCTGTCCCAGTGTGGCAATCCTTATGTAGAAAACAAATAAAGGAAGCACACAAAAAATGAAACTTAAGAAAAGCTTTTCCATGGACAATTCTACACATTCCAGGCAGTGGCGTAGCCACAGGTGGGCCGGGGGGGGGGGGGGGGGGGGGTTGTTGATTCTGGAGGACTTTACTGGTGACAACCAATGTTATCAGCACAGACTTGGATTATACGGCCCAAAGGGATGGGTGATGGACTGGAGAAGTTGTATAATTGTACACATTTTGGGATTGCTACAGGAATCCATTTAATTAGTGAATACAATTGTTCCAAATGGTCTTGGTTGGACAGGAGAACCTCATAAACCAAATGGTGACTGTACAAAAGGATTTATTGAGTTTGGATTAACTGCCTGTTGCAGAGTTCAATAAAGTTTGTATAAAAGGTAAAGCAGAGAGTATTCCGAGAGAGAGAGAGAGAGAGAAGAACTTACTCATGCATAATTAAACTCTGGAATTTGTTGCCGGAGAACGTGGTGAAGGCAGTTAGCTTGGCAGAGTTTAAAAAGGGGTTAGACGGTTTCCTAAAGGACAAGTCCATAAACCGCTACTAAATGGACTTGGGAAAAATCCACAATTCCAGGAATAACATGTATTGGCCGCTGTCGTGGACAGGATGCTGGGCTCGATGGATCCTTGGTCTTTTCCCAGTGTGGCATTACTTATGTACTTATGTTCTATTTGAGGGTACTCAGATTAAAGCCCAGCTTAATATCCTATGTGTATGTTATCCGGTCCAGCCTACATCCAAGCTCAAAGGATAAAGACTGAGCTGTGTGTGAAGAATGAATGTAGTAAAAGTTTCTTTTTGTGGCCCGGGTTGTCCTGAGCAGCCAGATTCCATTATAGGACTGTAGCATAAGTCAGCATTTACGTAGTATCATTTAAGCACCCACTTACGCCATGTCAATAGCGGGCATAAGCGCATGCGCCTAAATGCGATGTCTTACATTATGCTTGTAAATGTGGGAGCCAGCCATATGTACACCCCCCACCCTTGCATTTACAGGCTAAGAGGCCCTTTTACTAAGCTGTGGTATAAGGGGGCCTGCGCTAGCATCAGCGAGTGTTGGGTGCGAGCTGAGGCCTCCTTTTTACCACAGCGGGTAAAGGCTGTCTTTTTTTTTTTTTTTAATAAATGGCCATGCAGTAAGTGAACCACTTACTGCATGGCCATTTCAAGGGGGAGTAAGGGCTCCTGGGCTAACCCGGTGGTAACCAGAAAGCGCTTGGCACTGCCCAATTGCCACCGGGTAAACACCAGCACTACAAAAATAGTAAATATTTTTGTAGCGCTGGAAATGGTGCATGCTGGGCGTAGGAACTATTGCCGGGCTGCTGCGATAGCCCGGTGGTAGTTCCTGCTTAATGCATGGTAAGCCCGCTATGCTCATATTAGCCCTCTCCTCAAGTCACTTCACTGGCTTCCTAACCGTTTCTGCACACAGTTCAAACTCCTCTTATTGACCTATAAGTGCATTCACTCTGCAGCTCCTCAGTACCTCTCCACTCTCATCTCTCCCTACATTCCTCCCCTTACTGGGTAAATCTCTCTTATCTGCACCCTTCTCCTCCAATGCTAACTCCAGACTCCGTTCCTTTTATCTTGCTGCACCATATGCCTGGAATAGACTTCCTGAGCCGGTACATCAAGCTCCATCTCTGGCCGTCTTCAAATCTAAGCTAAAAGCCCACCTTTTTGATGCTGCTTTTAACTCCTAACCCTTATTCACTTGTTCAGAACCCTTATTTTATCATCCTCACTTTAATATTCCCTTATCTCTTGTTTGTCCTGTTTGTCCTAATTAGATTGTAAGCTTTGTCGAGCAGGGACTGTCTCTTCATATTCAAGTGTACAGTGCTGTGTATGCCTAGTAGCGCTATAGAAATGATTAGTAGTGGTAGTTAGTAAAAGGGTCCCTAAGCACGTTGCACACCTATGTTTATAGAATACTGCTGAGCACACAGTTCACGTGTACCCGTGTGACTGTCACAGCCACGTGCATAAGTGAGATTATTCTATAATATATGTAATAATAGGCACCCGTTATAGAATGAGATGGCAAAAGTCCCAAGTGATCTGGAAGCTTCTGTTGAAGAATTCTCTACACCCCATGGACTGAGATCAATAATGGATTTAGGCCTTAATATCTCAGCGTTTCTAGTATGGATGTA
This sequence comes from Microcaecilia unicolor, assembly GCF_901765095.1. Classification (NCBI taxonomy): domain Eukaryota; kingdom Metazoa; phylum Chordata; class Amphibia; order Gymnophiona; family Siphonopidae; genus Microcaecilia; species Microcaecilia unicolor. The sequence continues at coordinate 6,699,060 of NC_044038.1, forward strand.
CCAGACCACTGAAATGGTACCATACGTAGCAGCACGTGGGCCTGGAGCAGTGTTGTATGGGCTAAATGAGTCCGGCCATGTTTTGCTGCATAAGAAGCCATCACGCTAATACACATATAATCAATCAAATGTTGAATGTCCTGACCTATGGCTCTGGAATGAATAGGGACATTGATCCAAGTTTGAGCACTTTTCTGTCACAAAGCACCGCTGAAAGAGCTGATGGACTGCTGGAGAGTTTCTATTTTCTAAGCAGTAATAAATATTGATTTTAGGGTTGGTTTGTTTCTTAAGATGAGTGAAATACTGTTGGAGGGAGGAAATGTATTATATATTTCATGACTTCCTCCTCTGATCAGTCGATTCATGAGTCTAGGAAACAGATGGAAATTACCGTGGACTTTGTAGGTTCATAGATTACATCGAGATGCCCAGTTCAGTCAACATCCCACCTAAGATTACACAGATGGCCTGGACATGCTAATAACACATCCAGCCAGAGACCAAGCAACAACATGAACATTGGCAATTAGAGCCCGGGTCTGCCAGCCAAGGACTCCTGAGATGGACAGTACAGCACAGCGGCTGAGTTACAGCCTATGAGGCAACATATGAAAGGGAATAGACTGAATGTCTCAGGAAGAATCCGGCATTCTGTTAAATCTCAACTGGATCGTAACTCTGCAGACTTTAGACTAAACAGTTTGGAGAATCTCCCTCTCTCCTTCTCACATTCTCTTTACCTTTCTCCAATAGTCCACCATTTGTCCTCGTCACAGTCGACTGACCTTTCAATAGAGTCTTTTTCTGCTATCATTTTCTCATTCATCTATCAGATCTCTGTCTTTTATCCAACAGATTGAAGCAGGATAAAACCTATTTGTCTCAACTTTACATTTACTATTTTACATCTTAAATTTACTGCATCGAGTTTGTGTGTTCGGCAGGTTACAAGTAAATAATAAAATGCAATATATAACACATGTAAAACAAGAAGTACAGGCATGATAAGAAGTACATAAGTACAGGGTACATAAGTATTTATTTAGTGCATTTTTACCCCACCTTTTCCCACAGGATGCGGGCTCAAAGCGGCTTACATTAGACTGGAATGGCGATCGCCAGACCAGCGGAATACAAAAACAATATTTAAACAAATAAATAGGCAGAGAGAAGAGTGCAAAAAGAATAGAAAGTAAGGAATCCAAAATTAGGTCTTGACTCGCTGAGACATATTATGGCAGCTAATCAGATCTCGACATCCGGCCACTCGCGATCTTCGTCGGAAACAGCTGACGAGTATAGCCATACTGGGACAGACCAAAGGTCCATCAAGCCCAGCATCCTGTTTCCAACATTTGCAACAGTGGCCAATCCAGGTCACAAGTACCTGGCAGAAACCCAAAGAGCAGCAACATTCCATGTAGGACCCCAAAGAGTAGCAAGATTCAAGAATTCTAAAGAATAACAAGATTCCATGCAGAATCCCAAGTACATAAGTGTTGCCACACTGGGACAGACCAAAGGTCCATCAAGCCCAGCATCCTGTTTCCAACATTTCCAACAGTGGCCAATCCAGGTCACAAATACCCGGCAAGATCCCAAAAACTGTGAATGCAAAAAAGGCATATGTACAAAAGTAGCTTCTGCTCAAGCATAACACAGTAAAAATGGTCTAATGTAGGCTGCATTAAAACATCCTGCAGTACTTTGGGCATTTGTCTGTGCTAAGTGCACAGTATTCCTTCTTTTGTTATTTTTTGAGGGGGGGGGGGGGTGTCAAAGACTGAGAGTGGGCGGAGAATGGGAGTGGAAGCAGTAGCCACTCATTACCGCAGGGTTAGCGTAGGAGGCCATAAGGGCTCTCGCATTGATTATTTTTTTAATGACCGCTTTGCTAATAGTAACATTAGTGTTCGGCCATAAATCAAACAAATTCAAAAATAAGCTTTTTTCTCAGCCATGCAATAAATGGGTTTAGCATGTGGGAAAGACCTGTGTAAAGGTGCGCCAAGTTAATTTCTTAGCGCAGCTTAGTAAAGATGACCCAAAGTTAGGAACTTAAATGCTTTATCAGGTCCAACATACCGCTAGTTGCAATTCCTTTAAGAAAATGCAGGAACCACAAGACCATGCATGGATACAGTGTCTGAAAACCAGGACTGTCTCAGTCTGCTCCTTATGACATGGGGTCATCTGACCACTTTTAATAGATGGCATTACACAAACGTGAGGTGCTGCACTGATTTCTGCCTTTAGTCTAGAAAGCAAAAGAAGCTTTCTCAGTCCCCAGATTTCTTCGAGTTTCTCTAAATGAACAGTCCATTCCATTATCAGTATCAAGCTCTTCAGAGCACATGGCATCGATTTCCTTTATACAGTGGCTGAGAGTAAGGAAAACCCAGGGAACATTGGTTTTCCAGACAGCAGCACATGGCCAGATTAATACATCACGAGGCTTCTAGCAACAGTAAGTACAATAACATGAAGGGTATCCAGGAAGCAATGTCACAGACTCCAAAGTGTTGCCTTCTTCTTCGTTATCTACTACTACTACTACTTATCATTTCTATAGCGCTACTAGACGTACGCAGCACTGTATACTGAACATGTAAGAGACAGTCCCTGCTCGACAATTAGCTTAGAATCTAATTAGGACAAACAAACAGGACAAACAAGGGATAAGGACAAAGAGTAGCAAGATTCCGGAATCCCAAAGAGTAGCAAGATTCCAGAATCCCAAAGACTACTACTACTACTTATCATTTCTAAAGCCCTACTAGACATACGCAGCGCTGTACACTTGAACATGAAGAGACAGTCCCTGCTTGACAGAGCTTACAATCTAATTAGGACAGACAAACAGGACAAACAAGGGATAAGGACAAAGAGTAGCAAGATTCCATGCAGAATCCCAAAGAGTAGCAAGATTCCAGAATCCCACAGTAGCAAGATTCTGTGCAGAATCCCAAAGAGTAGCAAGATTCCGGAATCCCAAAGACTACTACTTATAATTTCTATAGTGCTACTAGACGTACGCAGCACTGTACACTTGAACATGAAGAGACAGTCCCTGCTCGACAGAGCTTATAATCTAATCAAGACAGACAAACATGACAAATAAAGGATAAGGACAAAGAGTAGCAAGATTCCGGAATCCCAAAGAGTAGCAAGATTCTGTGCAGAATCCCAGAGTAGCAAGATTCCGGAATCCCAAAGACTACTACTACTACTACTTATCATTTCTATAGCGCTACTAGACGTACGCAGCGCTGTACACTTGAACATGAAGAGACAGTCCCTGCTCGACAGAGCTTACAATCTAATTAGGACAGACAAACAGGACAAATAAGGGATAAGGACAAAGAGTAGCAAGATTCCGGAATCCCAAAGAGTAGCAAGATTCCGTGCAGAATTTCAACAGTAGCAAGATTCTGGAATCCCAAACACTACTACTACTACTTATCATTTCTATAGCGCTACTAGACATACGCAGCACTATACACTTGAACATGAAGAGACAGTCCCTGCTCGACAGAGCTTACAATCTAATTAGGACAGACAAAAAGGATAAATAAGGGATAAGGACAAAGAGTAGCAAGATTCCGGAATCCCAAAGACTACTACTACTACTATTTATCATTTCTATAGCGCTACTAGATGTACGCAGCGCTGTACACTTGAACATGAAGAGACAGTCCCTGCTCGACAGAGTTATCTAGTGTGATTCCATGGTTCTCTTCTCCAGAGGTTTTTGTTTTTTTTCTATGAATACAGTAACAAAAATGCTTCCAAGAACCAGGGGAAGCCCTGTGAAAAACAGTCTTGACATGGGGTCAGTTGATAGACATAATGCAACAGCTTTGTGGGGATCGAGAGAAGAGATGGAGCATCCTGCAGATCTGGGGAGAGCTTATTCCAGTAGAAAAGAGGTCAGGAATGGAATAATGAACCCACTGCTGGCAAGGCAGAGTCTGTTGAATTGAAATCATTAATGCCGCTAACCACAGGCACTAGAGCTGCAGTCTTGACAGGTGAATATAGAAAAGATTTTAAATTAAATTTTTAGCAGTGGGATAAGGGTCTTTACTCCAGATAAGGGTTCTTCCAAAGACAGACCTACTGCATGCAGGCAGCATTGTAGGGGAACGAAAAACCCATGACACGTTCTTTCAGCGCTAATAATAGGAATCAGTACAGCTACAAGAACAGAATCCATTAATGTGAAAGAAATAAGACAAGACAGGGAGCGAAGGGGATAACAGCAGGCAGTGCCATTGTGGATCTTAAACTAGAGGTTGCTGAGACTTTTTATTCATCCAGGTGAGCAAGAGAGTGGAGGAGTAGCCTAGTGGCTAGTACAGTGGACTTTGATCTTGGGGAAATGGGTTCAGTCACTTAAACCTCCATTGCCCGTGTACAAATATATACCTGTATATATACTATGTAAACTGCTTTGAATTTAGTTGCAAAAACCACAGAAAGGCGGTAGATCAAGTCCCATTTCCCTTTCCCCCTTTCCCTTATGACATCACAATGTCAGAAGTGAGCCAAGTATCGGGCAATCAAGCCATTGTGACATCACTGATGAGGTTGGCTCTTATTGGTGGAATGAGTGAAGGAGGAGTAACCTAGTGGTTAGTGCAGTGGACTTTGATCCTGGGGAACTGGGTTCAATTCCCACTGCAGCTCATTGTGACTCTGGGCAAGTCACTTAACCCTCCATTGCCCGTGTACAAATATGTACATGTTTATACTATGTAAACTGCTTTGAATTTAGTTGCAAAAACCACAGAAAGGCAATATATCAAGTCCCATTTCCCTTTCCCTACTTGAGATTCTACATGGACTGTTGCTAGTGGAGGAGTAGCCTAGTGGTTAGTGCAGTGGACTATGATCCTGGGGAACTGGGTTCAATTCCCACTGTAGCTCCTTATGACTCTTGGTAAGTCATGTAACCCTCCATTGCCCCAGGTACAAATAAATACCTGTATATTCTATGTAAACTACTTTAAATGTAGTTGCAAAAAAAAAAAAACACAGAAAGGTGGTATATCAAGTCCCATTCCCTTTCCCCTCCTCATCCTCACAAAAGCATCTGTCCATCAAATGAGTTTAAAGAGCTGCAGTAATGAGACTGTGCTTCTGACACAACCTGAGGGGTTTCTTATAAGGTGTTTGGCATCACTGGGTCTAGCCATTTGCAGCCTCTAATAAATCAAACTGTTGTAGCTTCATGTCATCAACTGGTTTTGATCCATTCCTGGTTTTCTGTCTCTCATCTCAATTGCTATGACCCCATGTTTGTTTTATATAACTCCTAACCCAATGTATGTATTCATACTCTACGAAAACCAGAGAATAGGAAGAGAGTGGTGAGCATGGGAGTTTGTTAGGTCTGTACAGGGAGACCTAGATATGATTCGTGAACATGGCTTTAGTCATCCAGTCACCAGGGCCTGGGAATAATGCAGTGTTCACAGCCCCCAGGGAAGGAGTTCCAACAATTGCTCAAGGGCTACCCCTAGTGGCTGGTCTGCAGATGGAAGGAACCATGGCCTTTGGTGGGGTGGGGTGGGGTGGGGTGGGGTGGGGTGGGGGAAGGAAGGGAGGGAGGAAGACATACCTCTTCTAAAAGTTGGAGTTAGGGAAAAAATGAACGTCAGGGAGCGGGTATTTCTTTGTAACTCTGAATAAATATGGAGCTGTCTACTGGCCGCTCTCTGAGCACACAACTCTTCAAAAACACAAAAAGGATTCACATCCAAGTCATCATTTTTGGATTATCCCATTTTCTCAACATCCACTTTGCCAGCTTGTCACATCTGAGCCGCAATTCTTTATTGCTAATTAAAAACGGATTATGTGCTCCTGACACTTTCTCAGAAGAAGGACCAGTGTGTTCATTTATTCTCTGTTTTCAATCCACTTCTTTTCACGGCATCCTCCCTCCAGAATATAAGAGATCTCTCAAATTAATATCATTCAAAACTGGGCAACAACTGTGTTCTGTAGAACCCAGTAACTGTTCCAGGCTATGTTAATATCCAGACCAGAAAGTGTGTCTTTACCTGCTGTGTGACGTGTTCCCTCCCTGTGTCGGACACATTTAAATAAAGACAAATGTCATTGGTTAGCATCAGTTCACTGAACTCAGTTCTAATTGGGTGGTAGAATAATGTATGACATATACAATCCCAATAATGTAGTCTACTAATACATTAATACTTTTATTTGGTGGAAAGACTTCAGTATAATGGTGCTATTAATTATGTATAGCTACCATCTCGTATCACCAATCAAAAAAACTCCCCCTTTTTTTCCTTTAATATATACTTTGTAGATTTGTTGAAGTTTTTCAAATTTTTAGCCATTTTTCTTATAATAACAACTTTTACGTTTCTTTAAAATTATTTTACTTCATCAACCTTGTTGTGTTATTCTATATCCAGTCTACGCCATGACTTATCGGAAAATGCTGTTTGATAGCTGTCAAGTTCAAAGTTCTAATTGATATGTCTAGAGCTCTATGGAGCTTCTCCGTTTCACAACTGCGTGCTTCATCGAGAGATGCCAACGTGCATTCTGCGTCTTAAAATATTATTGGCTTGCTAAAATAAACACGGATTTAATGTATTAGTGATCTTTTATGGATTCAGCTTAGCCCTAGGATTTTCATGTATTTATCTACTCACTCAGCTCTGTCTCCGTTACTTCTTCCCGGATTTTACAGATGCCAATATGGCGCCAGCATTTAACTTAGATTCCGTCAGAACAATGGCCAATCACTTACTACTACGTCAAGTCCTATTCAGATCTTTAAAATCTCTGAGATACTCAAGTAATATTCTCCAAAGACTTACTCAGAATTTTGAATGGATCGCCTTTAAAAAAATGCTTTCCGTTCTATCATTATACAGTAATACCTTGGTTTTCGTTGACTTCGGTTATCATCGGTTTCGGTTTTCATCGATTTTTTTTTGCGAAAAATTTGTCTCGGATTTCGTCGGCGTGACCTCGCTGATAATTTTGCGAAAACGCGTTCTCCTGCTCAGTGTGGCGTTGTTTCTCGTTGTGTGAACATCACCCCGTGCATCTAGCCAAACAATTCCATTGCTTTCCAGTGTTTTTATTCATATGGAAATAATTGCCTCAGTTTTTGTCGGTTTCGGATTTCGTCGATTGTTTTCGGATGGATTATCGACGAAAACTGAGGTATCACTGTATTGAGACCTTTTGGTTCCAAGGTGTTTAAAGTATATATCTATCGTTGTTCTTTCTACAACAATATTTTTCTCCTGCCCGCCCTCTCTTGTTCTCTCTCACATGATCTATGACAAAACAGGTGAAGCAAGGAAATGCTCACCCAGGCTGAAGGGCCCTGATACCACTTCTTAGCAGTTTCCAGTACTACCTAAGGGCATCTTTTACTAAGACGTGCTCACGTATTTAGTGCGTGCTAAAATTGTGGGTGCGCGAAACATTAGAGGCGCCAATGCATTCCTATGGGCGTCTCTAACGTTTAGCACTCCCACAATTTTAGCACCAGGGGCGTAGCCAGACTTCGGCTGGAGAGGGTTCCAGAGCCTGAGGTGAGGGGGCACATTTTAGTCCCCCCGGCGCCGCCGCCCCTCCCCCATTCCTTTTGACCCCCTCCCACCACCGCCAACCCTCCCCCACCACCGCCAGGTACATTTGCTGGCGGGGGTCCCCAACCCTCACCGGCCGAAGTCCCCTTCAGCGCCGGTCTCCGAACCCGGCGTGTTCGGTGATCTGGATTCTGTTTCTGTGAGTCCTGACGTCCTCTGATGTCAGGACTCACAGAAACAGAATGCAGATCAGCATCGTTCCGGAGACCAGCGCTGAAGAGGACTTTGGCTGGTGGGGGTTGGGAACCCTCTGCCAGCAAAGGTACCTGATGGTGGCGGCGGGAGGGGGGGGGGTCGAATGTGGCGGGGGAGGGGCGGGGGGTATGAAAGTAGGGAGGCCGGGGCTAAATCTGCGGGGTCCCATGTCCAGTGGCCCCACCTAGCTACACCCCTGTTTAGCGCATGCTAAAAACATGAGCGTGCCTTAGTAAAAGACGCCCTTAGTGATGTTGTAGCCCTCAGCTTAAAAGCTGGACCCTTCAAGATTAGCTCTCTAATACCTAGACCATGTAGTCAGACGTCAGGGTGGTATTCAAGGTTCTTAAGCAAATGTTCACATTGTTCCTTTTCTTTTCACCTTTCTTAAGCAGGACCAGAATCATGAATTGGAATCTGCATCTTTCTTGACGTCTGTGAAGGCATCCATCTGTTAGGGATGTATTGGGGGCTTTGTAAACCTGATAGAACTAGGGTGATATTTGGCTTCTCTAGGCCAGAGAATAAATATGGGCCGGCACCAGCCTTGTTCTTTTTTTTGTGCTGTTGATCCTGTGATTTTCCTTTGCTGCTCTTATGAGAGCTGATGCAATAATGATGCTATAATTAGGGCAAGTTTACTTTGGGGTTTGCACAGAGTTTTTTTTTTTTTTTGAAGACTAATATAAATTCCAGTGCGGGAAGGGTTTAGCACACAAGGAATCTGTATTAAGTGGGGAAATAAGTCAAAGCACTTGTCTGAGAACAAGGAGCATGGTAATGCATGTTAATGAGGTACATCAGAATTATTTCTGGTGCAGTAAAGTTTTAACTTCCTGCTTAGCACTGAATCTTACATCAACCCCTGGAGGAGAAGTCAAGTTTAAAGTTTCAATTGACTTTAATGGGAAAGTTAATCCCAAATGTAAAAACCAGCAGCAAAGACTTGAGATCCCCAAATTGTAGATACCTGGAGAACTGGAAACAAGATTCCCAGGATCTTGGTTTAAGGACCTCTGCACCCTGAGCAGCCTGAATCCAGAAACCTTGTACTCCTTCCCTACCCTATCAGCTACTCCTACCCACTCACCTACCTACCTCCATCCATCTTCTGAGTCACCAACACCAATTCTGCTAATCTCTCACCTACCCACTATACTCTCTCACCTACTTTAGCCAAATCCACCCACTAACCTACTTCCCAGCCCACTCACCAATCCACCTATTAACCCACCCCTCATTTGCCCAACTCCCACCAACCAGCCCCTCCCCAGCCCCCAGCTATCTACCCCACTAGCCAGATCGTGCCCTTTCCATTTATCTACCTTCACTGATCTAGCCAACCTCAAGCCACCCACTTACCTACCCTAAGGGTAGATGGGTGGAGGAGGTGGGTATTGGAGAGGAAATATTTTAGAATGAGGGTGGGTGCTGGGGAGGATATAGGTGAATGAGAATATTTTAGAATGAGGGTGGGTGCAAACTAAGTATGTTGGAGTGTTTGTGTGGAAATGTCTATGAACCTCTCTGGTCCCAGGTCAGAGGCCTTCAGCCTCAGTGGTCCTGAAACATCCCAAGAAAATGTTTAAAAAATAACTTAAAAGTGAAAAAACAAATCCAAAACAAAATCTGCATTAAAAACATAACACAGATTTTTAGCAGAAGTTTATTACTACTACTACTACTACTACTATTTAGCATTTCTATAGCGCTACAAGGCATACGCAGCGCTGCACAAACATAGAAGAAAGACAGTCCCTGCTCAAAGAGCTTACAATCTAATAGACAAAAAATAAAGTAAGCAAATCAAATCAATTAATGTGAACGGGAAGGAAGAGAGGAGGGTAGGTGGAGGCGAGTGGTTACAAGTGGTTACGAGTCAAAAGCAATGTTAAAGAGGTGGGCTTTCAGTCTAGATTTAAAGGTGGCCAAGGATGGGGCAAGACGTAGGGGCTCAGGAAGTTTATTCCAGGCGTAGGGTGCAGCGAGACAGAAGGCGCAAAGTCTACTACTATTGGAGATTCTACATGGAATGTTGCTACTACTACTACTACTATTTAGCATTTCTATAGCGCTACAAGGCGTACGCAGCGCTGCACAAACATAGAAGAAAGACAGTCCCTGCTCAGAGAGCTTACAATCTAATAGACAAAAAATAAAGTAAGCAAATCAAATCAATTAATGTGTACAGGAAGGAGGAGAGGAGGGTAGGTGGAGGCGAGTGGTTACAAGTGGTTACGAGTCAAAAGCAATGTTAAAGAGGTGGGCTTTCAGTCTAGATTTAAAGGTGGCCAAGGATGGGGCAAGACGTAGGGGCTCAGGAAGTTTATTCCAGGCGTAGGGTGCAGCGAGACAGAAGGCGCGAAGTCTGGAGTTGGCAGTAGTGGAGAAGGGAACAGATAAGAAGGATTTATCCATGGAGCGGAGTGCACGGGAAGGGGTGTAGGGAAGGATCTACCCTGTTCTGTTGCGGAAATAATTAATACATGGTTTGTGCATCTTCTGTATTATTTTGGACTTCTTGTCTCTCTCCTCTTTGGCTCTGCAGTTTAAACAATGCTTTTATCCATTATTTTTAACTCTTACATGGCCGTATGACCACTGTGAATTCAGTCAGCACACACAGCTGGGAGAGGGGCTACAGAGGGGATACTGGGAACCCCCCCCCCCCCCCCAATAAACTGAGAGCAGATAAAGACTTCCGGGGCCCTGCCACTCTGTCCATTTCCCCTTTGGGCTCTAATATGACATACTGTACCTAATTTCTGACTACCACAGTTTCCCCATCACCTCAGCTAATGAACATCGTCTTATTCTACTACCAATCGAAGTCTTTTCTTGCAGGCCCCACCTGGATTTATTGGCAGAACCATGCTTTAAGAAGTTGAAATCAGCTCTTAAGGTCCATTTCATTCAGTTAGCATTTGCTGGCTGGACCTGGTTCCTGAGATTTTAGGAGGTGTGGGTTTACTTAGTTTTATTTTGTTTGTTTTTTTACCTTTGGATTTCTTCGGACCTTTATTTTGCCCTGTGCATGCTCGCTCCGTCTTCTATCTCTGCGTCTGTCCTCATACCCTGGTGTGACTGTTAAATCTGACCTATCCATATTGCACTTCCTTTCCACCTCTCCATTATATTACGATTGTGAACCACTTTGACCTGTGCACCAGATAAGGAGGGATATCAGATCTCAACAAACAGAATCAGAAGTGACTGTTCTTGTCAGTTATGATAAGGAATGAAGTTCTCCTAGCAGGCAAAAACTTTTTAAAGTCATTCCTTTAATATAACATTTCTTACGCCGAGAAAGACTTATTATTGGAATAGCTGACTGTACAGATGGCTTCTTTAAATCACAACCTGAAGAATTCTGAATGTGTAATTACCTGCATAATTATCACCCTGCGAAAACGTTGAAGCAGAGGTGATAAAAAGTTCCCACCGTGTAGTAATATTTTTCACGTACTAGCGTATGAAATAATTATTTCTTCTTTGTAGTTGCGACTCCGTAGCTGAGCTGTTTCAAGAGCGGAAGGAGGGCCAGGTTGAAATAATAAATAATAATTAACACAGATGCAAATCGCCTGCAACTTCAGCCATGACATCTGTTCAGCACTGAGCAAGTTCAAATGTTGGAACATGCTAGTGATCCGTTTAATCACCGAGGAATCCATTTATTAAGATGTGTTATTGCCATAATGCACTTTCAACTCATTCAACAAGAGTGAAAAGGCCAACACATGGGCGAATCAGGGCAATTTGTGTTGAAATTAACGAGCTGTATCGTTGGCAAAGGCATGCAAAACAGCTCATTAACACGTAGCTGCAATCACCTGTTTGTACTAACATTTGAACTGCACTATTGCATGAAAATTAACTGCATTTCTGGAGATACAGGGAACGCATTCCTGGGATCATTAGCTGACTAATGCACAAGTGTTGCTCCTGGGGACTTCCTTAAGAGGACCTGGCCTTTGTTAAAAAGAAAGAGAAGACTTCCCGCCAGGCTGCTTAGATTAAGAAATCCCTGATGGCCTGGTGGTAAGCGAGAGGAAAATGCCACCAAGAAGGTGGAGGTACGCTAGGATCCTACGCAAGGAAACGCACACAGCAGGGAGTAGGAAGGGAAGGCTCCTCCAAGAAACTGGGGAAGACGTATATTGTAAATCAAACCTTTATTCCAAGTTACACAGTGAAAAACTCAACTCGACACAGCTGTGTTTCGGCGCTAAAAAGCGCCTTCCTCAGGAGACTTATGGTGTACAGCTGATTTTGTATTTTCTATTATCTGTGCTATATTGGTGTTACGTAATACCGGATATAGGTTTTGTATCCGATGTCTCTGCTGCAAGAAACCTCCGTTATGTGTTGATTGCTTGGAATAAAGGTTTGATTTACAATATACGTCTTCCCCGGTGGCCTGGTGGTAAGCCACATGTCTCCAGTCTCCTCACCCTCACCCGGTACCTTAATGTTGAAAAAGGTGGCCCAATATGTCCCATCCCCTTGTGAGAAGCTCTAAGCACCTCTTGCCAGACCCCTGCCTTGTACCCTTTCCTGACTTTCTTGCAGAAGTGGTTTTCAGGCAATCTTGTCCCAGCAGTGTCTCTTTTTTCAAAATGGCACCATGGCAGTATTTTCAGAAAATGTCAACGCCTGACCCCTAGCAGCACATTCTGATGCATTCCTAGTGGTCAGATATTTGGAAAATGGCATTGCTGGATCAGACGCAGCAGAGATCACTTCTGTCACAAACAGACCTCCAGGGATATTGCCATAAGCATCAGATGTGGGGGTCAAGGGATAAGTACAGGCATCCTACATTTTTCACCAGGGGCTGAGGCTTGGGTGTACCTTTTTCCACTTTAAAGAACTGAGTGGGGGTGGAGGTAGGGAGGACATGGGTTTACAGCTAGCGACTAGGAATTCCAGAATTTAAGCTGGGGGGAGGAGGATAAGGGGTGCTTTATTATTCTTATTAAGAGAAGCTTCATAGTAACATAGTAACATAGTAGATGACGGCAGAAAAAGACCTGCACGGTCCATCTAGTCTGCCCACGATAAACTCATATGTGTATACCTTACCTTGATTTGTACCTGTCTTTTCCAGGGCACAGACCGTATAAGTCTGTCCAGCAGTATTTCCCGCCTCCCAACCACCAGTCCCGCCTCCCATCACCGGCTCTGGCACAGACCCCGTATAAGTCTGCCCTCCCCTATCCTAGCCTCTCAACCACCAACCCCTCTTCCCCCCGCTTCAGAAGCATCGACTCAAGGTTAGGAAGAAAGTCAGCCACCTCAGAGATGTTGTTATCTTTCATGCAATAATGCTGCTTGACAAGATTAATCCAAACCATATCACTGCATTTGCATATTAAGGGGCCTTTTTACTAAGCCGCGTAAGCGTCTACGTGCGCCCAACGTGTGCCAAAATGGGGTTACCGCATGGCTACCATGTGGCCCTTGCGGTAATTTCATTTTTGGTGCATGTCCACTTTGTGCGCTCAAAAAAATATTTTGTATTTTCTGGCGCTCGTCAGCTATGCACGCTAAGTGGCATTTGGCGCACGTAGGTCATTACCACCCGGTTGCCGTGTGAGACTTTACCGCTAGGTCAATGGCTGGCGGTAAGGTCTCAGACCCAAAATGGACACGTGGCAATTTTGATTTTGCCGCACATCCATTTTCGGCAAAAATTGTAAAAAGGGCTTTTTTTTTTTACAGGCGCACTGAAAAATGGATTGGCGCGCGCGCCCAAAACTCACTACCGGACCTGTCACTCCGCCTAATGTCAAACTTTTTCCCTTGTTAAATAAAATGTCAGGTGGTGTCCCTCATACGGAGTACACCCCACTTTCGGCTGTTGAATTAAACTACCCAAGCCATTGTTCAGCACACCTTAGTAAAAAGACCCCTAAGAGCTGCTTGTGGCTCAACTTATTACTTTTAACAGGAGCTGGACCCAATATTTTATTTTATTTATTTATCGCACATTTTCCCACCTATTTGTAGGCTCAATGTGGCTTACATAGTACCGGAGAGGCGTTACAGACTCCGGTGTAAACAAATACAAAGTGATATTGTGGTCAGATAAAGTTCATATGGCACAGCCACACTAGGGAATCATACAACGGAAGAGTTGTGTTATGTCCATTACGTTCTTTAGTTTTGTTGTGTTGCAGAGAGCAGGCATTTATATTGGGTCGGTAGGGTCTGCCTTTTTAAACAGGTTAGTTTTTAGCTTTTCCACTGTGTTAAAGCTGCATTGTCAAAGTATAACGTACGGTGTATTACAGATCAGTACATGAACCCTTCATGTTCTAGTAACTACTAAATCGCCTTTCTCCTGAATACTGCAGCTGGTATTTGATAATAATACATTGCATGGTGAACTCATGCATTCTTGGGTCCTACCATTGTGGAAGGTGGGTATATAATATGCTAATGCACTTGGATACACTAAAGAAACTCTGATGGACACACTTCCAACACAGTTAGATGCAGTGGTCCTTAAAGCACATGTCAGTGATGCTGTATTAACCTTCACTGCTTGACGGAAGAGCAAGAACTTAAAGTCTGAAATCTTTATTCCGAGTCTTCAGTGTAGAACTTGCAAGAGAGTTTCAAGTCATTGACAACATTTAGCTGTGAGTTCTTTGATTTTAAAGACTAATGGGTATAGTTTTCAATGTGGGCTGCTGTTAAGATGTATTATTTTACCTCTAGCTCCAGAAAAGGTGCAGAGAAGGGCGACGAAAATGATAAAGGGGATGGGACGACTTCCCTATGAAGAAAGACTAAGGAGGCTAGGGCTCTTCAGCTTGGAGAAAAGGCAGCTGAGGGGAGATATGACAGAGGTCTATAAAATAATGAGTGGAGTTGAACAGGTAGATGTGAAACGTCTGTTTACACTTTCCAAAAATACTAGGACTAGGGGGCATGTGATGAAGCTACAATGTAGTAAATTTAAAACGAATCGTAGAAACTTTTTCTTCACTCAACGTGTAATGAAACTCTGGAATTCGTTGCCAGAGAATGTGGTAAAGGCGGTTAGCTTAGCGGAGTTTGGACGGCTTCCTAAAGGAAAAGTCCATAGACCATTATTAAATGAACTTGGGGAAAATCCATTATTTCTGGGATAAGCAGTATAAAATGTTTTGTACTTTTTTGGGATCTTCCAGGTATTTGTGAACTGGATTGGCTACTGTTGGAAACAGGATGCTGGGCTCGATGGACCTTTGGTCTTTCCTAGTAGGGCAATATTTATGTACTTTAGTACTTATGATATTTTAGTACCGACCTCATTTTATGCAATGAGACCTGATTACTAATAAATGTGGTTAACAATAAAATACCACATCTTAATGGTAGCCCACATTGATAACCTCCCCCTTAATTAAAGAAAAAATAAATGTCTCTAGAAATTGAAATCACTACAAGTAATAAAAGAGTCAAATACAGGCCAATCAAGCCATTGTGACATCACTGATGAGGTTGGCTCTGATTGGTGGAATGAAGCATTATGACATCACAATCTTAGCTCTGGTTCCCAGAGACTGAAACTCTTCACATTAAGAAGGGAAGTTATCAATATGGTCTACTGTTAAGATGTGTTATATTACCACTAACTTGGGCTATTTTAGCATAAGACCCGTTTTATGCAATGAGACCTAGTTACTAATAACTGGGGTTAACAGTAAAAATAACATGTCTTAACAGCAAAAAAGATGCCGATACTCAAATGCCTGGTCCCCTATCGGGGGTGGGGTGATCACTGAGGCACTCATCCCACATTAGCCAGACCCCCTGCAACCAGTCACAGAATCTATGACAAGGCAGAATTGGTGTGTAGAGCCTGAGCTCTTTTACTATAACTTGGGGCCCATGGGTCAATTTTAGCAGACAATGGAAAAGGTGCTGGTACTTAGTACCCCCAAGTACCCCCTCAAAAAAAGCCCTGATTAAAACTAAAATGTTTAATACAGCAACACAAATATAATCATCTGCAGACTGCAATTACTTAGGCTGAACTTCTCAACCAATCCCACTGCCACTAAGAGCCTCCTTTCATTTTGTGACCATAATCACATCTTTAGTGTAGAGTTTTCCACTAAAATGTTGTAGAATCCGTGGTCATTCTCTAATCTATGGTTCTTGGTGTATTTTGTCTAGTGAAAAAGGTGCCGATACTCAAATGCCAGGCCACTCTTTAGGGGTGGTTGATCTCGGAGTGACCCACCCCACAATAGCCAGGCCCCCTGCAACCAGTCACAGAATCTATGACAAGGCAGAATTGGTGTGTAGAGCCTGAGCTCTTTCATTAAAACTTGGGGACCATGGGTCAATTTTAGCAGACAATGGAAAAGGTGCTGGTACTCAAATGCCAGGCCACCCTTCTGGGGTGGGGTGATCACTGATGGACCCACCCCACAATAGCCAGGCCCCCTGCAACCAGTCACAGAATCTATGACAAGGCAGAATTGGTGTGTAGAGCCTGAGCTCTTTCATTAAAACTTGGGGACCATGGGTCAATTTTAGCAGACAATGGAAAAGGTGCTGGTACTCAAATGCCAGGCCACCCTTCTGGGGTGGGGTGATCACTGATGGACCCACCCCACAATAGCCAGGCCCCCTGCAACCAGTCACAGAATCTATGACAAGCTAGAATTGGTGTGTAGAGCCTGAGATCTTTCATTAAAACTTGGGGACCATGGGCCAATTTTAGCAGACAATGGTGCCGGTACTCAGTACCCCCAAGTACCCCCTCAAAAAAAGCCCTGCTTAACAGGAGCCCACATTGATAACTTCCCACCGAGTCAGACATTTGTAGTGATGAGGCAAGAATCTGCCATGTCACCCACAGCAAAATTACTATTGTTAAAATGCCCCCGATGGGTGACATTAGGTGAAGGATGCCAGCTGACAGCTCACCAACTAGGATATCAGCACCTGAGATCTCCAGCTGCCTTCTGCACGTTTCTTCATCGCCTTCTTCATTACTGCTCATTGGCTCTATTTAGAAACGGCAGCAGCACACCTGGAATAGGTCAATGGGTGATATTAATCCACGTAATGCTGTTTCCAAAACATCTCAAAGCTCTGCCACTGTTCCGCTTAAGCTTCTTCATTGTCTGCCTTTTTGTATGGAATCAACAAAGCAAATTCTCATCAGCTGGACAAAAGAAGAGGAAGGAAAAAAAAACCCTTTTGTTTCTGTTAATTGTAGAATTACAGCATTTATCCTCTCGGGCAGCAGATTGGAAGGTGGATGAGAATAAAAATTAGTTGAGTCTATTACAATTGGTGCCAAAGCACTTTAATTAATGCTCTGTAAAATTACAGTTTGATGAGGGATAACTTTAAAGATATAATTATGGTGTGCATGGTAATTAAAGTCATTCTATCCTGTAGCAAATACCTCAGGCACACAGCCAATGGAAGGCTGCCTTCCTTGGCGAAGAAGGACCAAGTATCATAAACTTGAGAGACAACATCGCTCAAATCAGCTGAGATCATTCTTTATTTATGTTCCGTTAAAGATGTTAAAAAGAACCAGCTATGAAATTTTGATGAAGTTGCATTTTGTTACGAGAATGACCTCAATTAGGTGAAGCAGAGGCAAAGTGGTTATGAATGAGCTTGGTGTGGAGTACGATTCTCCCAGTTATGCAGTTCCTTCTGATAGAAGACGTCTTCTGAACACCAGCCAGCAAGATCTTTCCCGCCCATACTGCCTAGAGCAGGGGTTGGGGTTCTCAAACCTGTCCTAGGGGTCCACAAGTCCTAGGGTTTCTAGGATACCCCTAATAAATATGCATTAAATACTAAATGAGTAAATATCGTAGAACTTAGTACAACAATCAATAAAATACCTCACGTACCAGTCTTTTGTTTTAAAGCTACTTCTTAATGCAAATTTTATTAATATCAATATTAACACATCAGTTTAAATCATTAATATTTTCAATGTGGATATACCTCCTGCTTATACTGCATACCTTAAACCACAAACTCACTAATCATTCATACCTATACACATAGAGCATATATGCACCACTTAGCTCAATAATAACCCAGATGTATACAAATACATTCCTGAACATAACGTTTCTTATCACAATTCGGTTATCATTACACAGTGCATGTAGCAAAGATCATCCTTGTAGGTAGTCCTCATATAATCATAGACTGTCTTTTAATCAGCAGTCATAAATTCAAACCAAGAATGTCTCATAAGCAAAGTTCAACCGTTGTACATGCTCCTCATATTCTCTTGAGTGGTGTCATAAGAACTCTTTCGTATCCATAGGTTTACTAACATAATCAATGCAAGCCCATCAGAGCATCTTGTAAGACAACGTTGTTAATCCATGCCCTCGCAGGCGTGATCGCTCTAAGCCCGACGCGTTTCGCACTAAGCATCTTCAGAGGCTCAAGATCTACACACAGTAACAAAGCAAGTGTATCAGTTCCATCCCTGTCTTAACAAAATACATCCATTATTATAATACATCAACTAATTTACCTCAGCTATTATGAGTGTTCAAGCTCTTCAGGCTATTGCCAAGATGGCTCCCTCCATGGAATACCGGAAATTAGATCAGCGTTACCGCTCTGCCTTATGCAGGAAAAAGGTGTAATGGCTTCCTGAGTCTGTTGCTACCCACTGGTACGTGAGGTATTTTAATAAATATGCATGAGAGAGATTTGCATGCCTGTCACCTCCATCTTATGCAAATCACTCTCATGCATATTTATTAAGGATCTCTTGAAAACCTTACTGGCCTGTGGACTCCTTTGAGTACCCCTGGCCTAGACTGACCAGATGAAGCAACCTTAAAGTATACAATATGCAAAAACAGTAAAAAAAAAAAAAAAAATCACTCTTATTGTCCCTTTTACACCCCTGCTTGCTTTGAGACCACTGTTAGGTGGTGTTAGTTTTTGCTGATTTTGAACACGTGGCCCCACTACATTACACACAAAGCAGCAAAGATCTGATTGCCTTATGAACATGGAAGGGTGCACTCAGATTGGCCACACGCAGCTGAAACCTGGATAATATGATAAGGAACATTTTAGCACTCGAGTCACACTACAGTTTAACCCAGTCTAGTTTTCCTTGGAGTCTCATTAGCACATCTAATTTTCCATTTGCCAAGAGGTTGCTCAGGGTTTTCTTCATGCAAAAGCTGCTGGACTGCCTCAAATTGCTGGGCAGTGGGAGTCTTAAAGTATTCTGTGCTGATTGTTTGACAGGTTATCTTATTGATAGTCTGGTGCCTTTGAATGACAGGTGAGCTAAACTACAGATTTATTTGTCTACGGTTTCAGACCAGAACCAAATGGCTAACATTTGACGGCCTAAAAAAGTCGTTACCTTTTGAAATTACCCAAACAAGTCTCCCCTTTGGAACACAAGTCTCAACTCACTCCTGTCCCCGCCATTTATATCAACACCAGGTCTGTGGGGAACAAGGCTCTCTTACTCATGGATCTGCTAATATCTTTAGATCTGGGCTTTGTGTTTATCTCAGAAACATGGCTCACTAAAGTTGATAGTCCGATATTACCTCACATCTATCCACCCAGTTATGGTATTCTTCACTCTCCAAGACAGGGTAAAAAAAGGCGACGGACTTGCTCTTATATTTAAGAGTTTTTTCCACGTGTCTTTAGTTAGTTCTAGGGTTTTCCCTGAACTGGAATATACACTGTGCAAATTCTGTGATGATTCAAAAGAGGCAAATCATATTGCCCTACTCCTCATTTACCATCCTCCGGGAGCTTGGTTCAAGGCAGAACCTCGACTTGTAAAGATTACTTCCTCTGCCATGTCCTAATTTTCTAGGATTATCTTCCTGGGGAGACTTAAAATGGTATGGAGACCAACGCCTACAACTTCAAATCATTCCTGAAGGACTGAAAACTAACTACATTCTCTGAGGGTGCAACTCATGAAAAAGGCTATACTTTAGACTTCATGGCTTCCTATCCTAATAGCTTGATCAGGTCATTTAAGAGGAAGCCAGTACCATGGTCTGACCACTTCCAACTGGATTTCACCATTGATATCTATATGCTAAGTGGAACCAAGCACGAGTCCTCCGATCTCATCTCCACCAGAAGTAAAATCAACGAGGTCACTTTCTGGTCTGAGCTAACAGATTCCCTCACTACCTCATCTCCTAGACATGGTTCAATCAAATTCCACTGGGATACCAAGGTGAAAGCCATAGTAGACAAAATTGCTCCATTTACCACTAAAAAGGTCAAGATGTCCAGAAATTCGCCATGGTTTACAGAGGAACTATCCACCCTAAAAAGGGAATGTTGACACCTTGAAAGCAATGGAGAAAGAACAAAGATACTACTGATAACTCCAAATGGAAGTTAGTCTTCTGATACTACAAAAAGAAGGTAGCTGATTCAAAACGCCAGTACTATAGCAACCTTGACAACAAAAAAACGTTTCTCCTTAGTTTAAAAAAAAAAACTAGCTTCCACTAATGATGATGAACATTCACAGAAAACATGTCCCACCTTCCAAGACTTAGCTGATCATTTCGCCAATAAGATCCTCCAAATTAAGTCTGAACTATCTAAAGCTACCCCAACAGAGGAAAATAGTCCAACCCATAGTTCAGCCTCAGTCGCCAGAGATCCTACTATCCAAGGACTCAAAACTGACCAAAACTGAGAATCTTTTCAACCACTAACAGTTGAGGATTTAAGGTCACTTCTGTTAAAATTTCCCCGAGCCAACTGCTCCCTGGATCAATGTCCAAAGTACCTACTACTACTGCTACTTATCATTTCTATAGCGCTACCGGACGTACGCAGCGATTCACACTTGAACATGGAGAGACAGTCCCTGCTCGATAGAGCTTACAATCTAATTATGACAGATAGACTGGACAAGTAAGGGATAAGGGTTAGGACAGACAGGACATATCAGGGATAGGGAACAGTTGAAGGGTTAGGTTTAGGAGCATCGAAGAGGTGGGTTTTTAGCCTAGATTTGAAGATGGCCAGAGATGAGGCTTGGCGTACCAGCTCAGGAACTTTATTCCAGGCATACGGTGCAGCAAGATGAAAGCAGTAAGTTGGTTACTCAATTATCTCAACGAGCTGTTAAAAACTGTCTCTTTTCCCCTGATAAGGGCAAAATTGTTCTCACTCCATTGTTGAAAGGGTCTGAGCTAGATGTAACATCGCCTTCAAACTACCTTCCAGTGGCAAGCATACCCATTTTTACTAAAGTATTAGAAACCTACATCAGTAAACAACTCTCTTTATATCTGGAAGTTTTTTCTGTATTACACTGGTCACAATTTGGCATCAGGTCGTAACATAGTACAGAAACATTGCTGCTAGTTCTAACTGTATATGTCAAACATCACCTATGCGAAGGCAACCAAGTAATTCTTCTCCAATTCAATATATCAGCAGCATTTGATGTGGACAGTGGTGTGCTGGAGCAGGCTCTCACAGGCTCGCAAGAGCCGGTTGTTAAGGTTTTAAGAATTTTGGGAGCCGGTTCTTAAAGTAAGGCCCTCCATGGCTACTTTAACAACTGGCTCCCAAAATGTGGGCTTGGGTCCCCTGCTGAATTCTTTTTTACTTTGCTGATGGGGATGCTGAGCCCTGCCAGCCAAGTAAATAGACTACTGCTGCTCCCCGCTCCTTGTTTCCAGCTCTGGGCAGCAGGCTGAGACTTCTGGAGCATGTGAGAGAAGTTCCAGCATGCTGCTCAGAGCAAGACGTTGGGAGTGGTGGCTGCCAGCAAAGGTATGCCTAGCGTGGAAGGGAGAAGGAGAGAGAGAGACAAGTGTTGCTCCCCCCCCCCCCCCCAGCCCTTCCAACTGCAGAGCTGGCTACGTCCGGAGAAAGAGCCTGTTGTTAAAAATTTACCAGCACACCCCTGGATGTGGATAACCACACATTGCTATTCGAACACCTGGACCAGATAGTAATAACAGGGACTGCGACCAAATGGTTCAGTGAATTCCTTTCAAATCGAAGCTATTCTGTCAAGCAAAACAACCAACTTTCCAACTACTGGTCTCCTAACTGCGAAGTCCCACAGGGATCTCCTCTCTCACCTATCCTGTTCAAGCTCTTTATGTCATCCCTTGCCTCAATACACCTGAGTCTTGATGAACTACTGTCATCCTACCCGGATGACATCCTGCTTCTTTTACCAGTGACCGCATCAAAGATCCAACTCAGTCAAATGCTATCATGCGCAGGAGCTGGGTTTGATTTCTGGATTGGTCTTCTCCTCCCTGGGTCAACTGGGGCTAGGATGCTGTGGCAGCAGTTCACAGCTCGCTGGTGGGAAGGTGCAAAATGGTGGCCATCATCTAGCACGGACGCAACCATGAAAGTGGAAAGAACGACGGTGTCCCATGAGACGCCACAGGAGCAGGAAAGGAGTGGCAACAGAATCAGGCTCTTCAAAAAACAGACCAGAGGCATCGAACATTAATATAAACTCTTTATTAGAGTATAACAATAAGATATCGCTAAAAGGTGCTGCTTCAGACGCCTTTTAGCGATATCTTATTGGTATAGTACACAAAGGTCTTTTTAAAGACCACAACCCTTTACAGCTCTATTTTAAAGGTATTATCCATAAGGATTTTTAGACATGTTTACTAAGACTCCTGAAGAAGGCACTTTTTAGTGCCGAAACATGGTACCCTGCTGAGTCACCCTCTAATAAAGAGTTTACATTAATGTTGGATGCCTCAGGTTTGTGTTTTGACGAGCCTGATTCTGTTCCCACTCCTTTCCTGCTCCCGGCCATCATCTAACAGCCAGATTTGGGGTTCGTGGTAGAATTCGGTGAGGCCCCGGTCTACATGTCAGACCTCATAGACATACCAACCAGGAACACTAAAAGATCAGCACGCACATTCCTGAATCTCCACTACCCCAGCTGCAAAGGACTTAAATATAAATTAACATATGCATCCAGCTTCTCCTACATAAGCACGCAACTATGGAATGCGCTACCATTTGCCACAAAAACAATGCATGACCTAACTAACTTCCGAAAATCACTAAAAACCAACCTGTTCAATAAGGCATACCATAATAATCCATCCTAAATGCCAGACAGCGAAACTCATACCAGAACTGGACAAAACCGAACTCTCTATTCTTGACTGCCTCAGTTACTCTGTCACTTATGAACATTAATGCCATACCACTTTGTATTTCCCATTCTGGAAATGGCGATCGCCATTACGGAATAATGTAAGCCACATTGAGCCTGCAAGTAGGTGGGAAAATGTGGGATACAAATGCAACAAATAATAATAATGGTTTGTGGGAAAGCTTTATCTGTGGCTCCTGTAATTCTCTGTTGATAGGGTTGCCATTTTCATCATTGTGTGTGCTTCAAGCGGCACAAAATACAACTGCTAGTTTAGTTTGTAATGTTCGTCGATTTGACATTGGCTGCCGATAAAACAGAGAGTTCCATTTAAAGCTTTGCTGTTAGTTTTTAAAGTATATAAAAAAGAGTGGGAAATGGACCAATGACTCCAGGAAAACGGGAAGTGAAATGCCAAGAAATCACTTTATTAAATGACTCGACACAAAAAACTGTGTTTCGGCCAGAAGGCCTGCTTCAGGAGTCTTGAAAAAGACCTTTGTAGAGTCTTGTTAGCGAAGCGTTTCGTTATACTTGAAATGACTATGGAAGAGGAAACGTATATTATAAATACTGTGTTTGGCGCCAAAAAATAAATAGAGACATATTGCGTGAGTATGCTGATGCATGATGAGACGCCTGTCTGTATGGTAAAGTCAGTTGCAAACTCATACTCCAATACGTAACTTGCAGTCTGCTAAAAAAGGGTTGTTGGATGTGCCATCTTTTAAGCAATTAAGATTATATATTTTCGGGAAACTATGGTTTGCGGACCAGCTCTTTAGAATACTTTGCACTTCACTCAATTCCTACATTGTTGACATTTCGAAAACATCTTAAAACACATCTTTTTCAAGTAGCATTTTCAGACATATGGAGATGGTGAATTACTATTGTACAACACATTTATACTTTTTGTATTGTCTTGTGAGTATGTGAGCTGTTAAGTTGTGTACAAATGTTTTGTATGTATTTTGTGAGCCACCTATATTGGTAGATAAGAGTGACATATAAGAATTTTTTTAATAAATAAAATAAAACGCTCATCTTTACAGTGGCTGGGTTGACTTGAGATGAAAGCCGATATACGATAAAGGAAACTCCCAGGGTAGTTGTGATTGAAACCTCATGTCAATATAACCCAGAGAAGGCTGGTTCCTGAGCTCGAGAAAAATGTCAGGACATGGAAGAAAGTTTAGAAACTGGGCACTACAGTTTTTACTGTTGATGTTGATAATCCATGCAGTGTTTGGACGAGATTTCTATCTTGTTGCCTTCAGCTGAGATGCTGAGCACATTCGTATTGGACATTTGATGTCAAACGACCCCTTGATGCAAGTGCTGTGCGAAGAAACACGGTCCATGTTGGGTCATTGATGTTCAAGATTGATCTATGCTGTGGAATAAAGGACTTGCTCTGTTTTTGAAGGCTCTTGGTACTTTTTGTCCTTTGCTTCCACCCTTGTACCAGCAAATGCATTTGCACTCCTGCAGTTATCTTAGAAAAGGCTCTGCTTCAACGAATCTTTTTCTCAATTACCACCAGGACTGAGCACATTTGGCATCTACAAATGATACAGAATGTTGCAGTAAAACTGACGTTGGGAGGAAAGAAATACGACCACGTTACTCCTTTATTAAAGCGGGAGTACTTGCTCCCTATACAATTTCGTATTCAATCTAAAATCTTGACTAATTCACAAGACTGTTATATCTGGCCAACCACCAATCCTCTCTCAATACTTACTGCCATATTCGCCTACTCGGGATTTGTGTTCTGGGGCCCAACACCTTTTGGTGATGCCAGCTCCTGTAAGATCCCATGAATTACTTTGCAGAAATCAGTGTTTTCTGTTGCGGGATTGGTTCTTTGGAACTGTCTTCCCACTGATATGCGTAAATTACAATCCCATTCAGAGTTCAGGGCAGTCCGGAAAATGTATTTGTTCAGGCAAGAGTATGGGGATATGTTCTGACTTTTGGATTTTATGAGCCCTGTTCCTCTTTCTCTATTGTTGTGATCATTTCCTCATCAGGTTGTGAGCTGTGGCTATCGTGTGCCTTGGCCTGTTGGATTGTTCATTTCCCCTTTCCCTTTCTCTTTCCTACAGTTTTTTGGAGTTGATTTCCATAACCTCTCCAATTAACATTATAATAATGTGAACCGCTATGATGGCATACCCTTAACGATATATCAAGAATAGAGTACCTTGAACCTTGGATATCCCAGCCTGGATGTCTCAATTCTGATCTATGTAAAATGGGGGCTTTTAATACTTTAATCATCTTATATTGTTAAGTGTATAAGATTTATAGCTCTATATAGCCATAAAGGGCTAGATTCAGGAAATGAATTCTGCCAGATCCATGCACTAATGTTATAATGCCTTTGTATTGCTCCATGGTGCAACCACGCCTCAAATATTGTGTTCAATTCTAGTAACCGCATCTCAATAAAGATATAGAGGAATTAGAAAAGGTGCAGAGAAGGGCAACAAAAATGATAAATGGGGATGGGATGACTTCCCTATGAGGAAAGGTTAAAGTGGCTAGGGCTCTTCAGCTTGGAGAAAAGACGGCTGAGGGGAGATATGATAGAGGTCTGTAAAATAATGAGTGGAGTGGAAAGGGTAGACGTGAAGCATCTGTTTACTCTTTCCAAAAATACTAGAACTAGGGGGCATTCATTGAAGCTACAAAGTAGTAAATTTAAAATGAATCAAAGAAACTTTTTCTTAACTTGTAATTAAACTCTGGAATTCATTGTCAGAGAATGTGTTAAAGGCGGTAAGCTTAGCGGGGTTTAAAAAAAGGTTTGGACGACTCCCTAAAGGAAAAGCCCATAGACCATTATTAAAATGGCCTTGGGAAAAATCCCCTGCTTATTTCTAGGATAAGCAGCATAAAATGTTTTGTACTTTTTGGGGATCTTGCCAGGTATTTGTAACCTGGATTGGCCACTACTGGAAACAGGATGGTGAGCTTAATGGACCTTTGGTCTGTCCCAGTATGGCAATATTTATGTACTTATGTACTGATTATGCGGTAATATAGATGTGCTAACCAGTTAGTGAAAGAAAGCCCATTCTTTGCCCATGATATGCCCCCTCAAAAAAAAATGGTTTAGCATGAGTTATCATCACAGATCGCAAAGATACCACAGGACACCTTATTCAGTAAGTGTATCCTATCATTAAGGACATGGTTGCTGGTGCCAGAAATAACTTCTGTGGTTTTTATCTGCTTGTTACGGACAAGAAAGGACTATAGCTTAATACAGAAACTGCAGTGAATTAAATAACAAGGCAAATAAATGGAGACAGGATCTGACTGCCTGTGACAGCTGAGCAGTGAGATAACATGAGGAATCAGCAAGGTTGTTCCCAGATATTAACATCACCAAGGTCTCTTTCAACCAGTCAGAAGCACTCTGCTATACTTTATTACAATTCATGTGTAAATGATAGCTTCGGGTTTGTAGACAGAGAACAGAACAGATGACGATGGCTTAGTTAATGCTTTATCCATGAAAATTACCTATGTAATTTCTCCTGGAGTGTTCTATACAGCAGAAACGTACCCGCCAGGGCAAGACTTAAAAAGAGAAGCCATTCAAATTGTCCTTAATATAAGTATTTGTGTATTATTGTTACATACATAGTAACATAGTAGATGACGGCAGAAAAAGACCTGCATGGTCCATCTAGTCTGCCCAAGATAAACTCATATCTTGAATTTGTACCTGTCTTTTTCAGGGCACAGACCGTATAAGTCTGTCCAGCAGTATTTCCCGCCTCCCAACCACCAGTCCCGTCTCCCATCACCGGCTCTGGTACAGACCGTATAAGTCTGCCCTCCCCTATCCTAGCCTCCCAACCACCAACCCCTCTTCCCCCCACCTGCTCCGCCACCCAATTTCAGCTAAGCTTCTGAGGATCCATTCCTGCTGCACAGGATTCCTTTATGCATATCCCACACGTGTTTGAATTCCGTTACCGTTTTCATCTCCACCACCTCCCGCGGGAGGGCATTCCAAGTGTCCACCACCCTCTCCGTGAAGAAATACTTCCTGACATCTTTTTTGAGTCTGCCCCCCTTCAACCTCATTTCATGTCCTCTCGTTCTACCGCCTTCCCATCTCCGGAAAAGATTTTTTTGCGGATTAATACCTTTCAAGTATTTGAACGTCTGTATCATATCACCCCTGTTCCTCCTTTCCTCCAGGGTATACATGTTCAGGTCAGCAAGTCTTTGGTCATACGTCTTGGAACGCAAATGCCATACCATTCTCGTAGCTTTTCTTTGCACCGCTTCCATTTTTTTAACATCCTTTGCAAGGTACGGCCTCCAAAACTGAACACAATACTCCAGGTGGGGCCTCACCAACGACTTGTACAGGGGCATCAACACTTCCTTTCTTCTGCTGATCACACCTCTCTCTATACAGCCTAGCAACCTTCTCGCTACGGCCACCGCCCTGTCACACTGTTTCGTCGCCTTCAGATCCTCGGATACTATCACCCCAAGATCCCTCTCTCCGCCCGTACCTATCAGACTCTCCCCGCCTAACACATACGTCTCTCGTGGGTTTCTACTCCCTAAATGCATCACTTTGCATTTCTTCGCATTGAATTTTAATTGCCAAACCTCAGACCATTCTTCTAGCTTCCTTAGATCCCTTTTCATGCTTTCCACTCCCTCCCTTCCTTTGAGTTGATTGTTGTTTGTAGACAAGTGATTCTCCATACATTTATTATTATTATGGTTCATTATTAATTGATATACCGCACTTCCTGGATAACCTTAACGGAGCAGTGCACATTAACATCAATAAAATTAAATATAAAAGAAAGGAACGCCATATAAAACATAGGAATGGAGCCATGGAATCTTATGAGAGATTGGGTGATGACGCTGGTAATTGGGAAGCATAACCGATGCTGGTCAGACTTCTATGGTCTGTGCCCTGATCGTGACTGAATAGATATGGATGGGCTGGAGTGTAAGTTTTAAGGGGCTTCAACGTTAGCTTCAGAACTTAGTACAAGAACAGTGCTGGGCAGACTTCTATGGTCTGTGCCCTGAGAAAGGCAAGGACAAATCAAACTTGAGTATAAAGTATCACATACCATGTAAAATTAGTTAATCTTGTTGGGCAGACTGGATGGACCATACAGGTCTTTATCTGCCATCATTTACTGTGTTACTATGTTACTCTTTGGGGTTCTACATGGAATGTTGCTACTAATTGGGATTCTGGAATCTTGTAACTCTTTAGGAGTCCAGAATCTTCAGAACTTAATACAAGAACAGTACTGGTCAGACTTCTATGGTCTGTGCCCTGTTCGTGACTGAATAGATATGGATGGGCTGGAGTGTAAGTTTTAAGGGGCTTCAACGTTAGCTTCAGAACTTAGTACAAGAACAGTGCTGGGCAGACTTCTATGGTCTGTGCCCTGAGAAAGGCAGGGACAAATCAAACTCAGGTATACATATAAAGTATCGCATATCATGTAAATGAGTTTATCTTGTTGGGCAGACTGAATGGACCGTACAGGTCTTTATCTGCTGTCATTCAATATGTTACTATATGTTACTATGTTACTCTTTGGGGTTCTACATGGAATGTTGCTACTAATTGGGATTCTGGAATCTTGTAACTCTTTAGGATTCCAGAATCTTCAAAACTTTTAGAACAAGAACAGTGCTGGGCAGACTTCTATGGTCTGTGCCCTGATCATGACTGAGTAGATATGGATGGGCTGGAGTGTAAATTTTAAGGGGCTTCGACGTTAGCTTCAGAACTTAGTACAAGAACAGTGCTGGGCAAACTTCTACGGTCTGTGCCCTGAGAATGGCAAAGACAAATCAAACCAAACTCAGGTATACATATAAAGTATCACCTACCATGTAAAATGAGTTTATCTTGTTGGGCAGACTGGATGGACCGCTCAGGTCTTTATCTGCCGTCATTTATTGTGTTGTTATGTTAGGACAGTGAAGAAGAGAAAGAAGGGAAAGAAGGGGAGAGGGGGAAGGAGAAAAGAAGACACACTGTACCATCCACTATTCATCTAATCACCATAAGCTTTTTCAAACAAGTAGGTTTTTAAAGCTGACTGAAATTTCATAATAGATTGTTCTGTTTACAAAGTCAATGGAAGGGAATTGCAACGACGGGATGCTGAACACAAAAAGGCGCCGTTATGTATCGATTCCAGATGGACTTGACGAGGAGGAGGTGAGTTCAGGCGACCATCATGCAAGGAGTGAAGACCCCGTCGAGGTGTATCTAAAATTATTGTGGAAGAGAAGTAGGAGGGCAGCTCAGAATACAAAATCTTAAGTGTTGATGTTAAGATTTTAAACTGCATGTAAACGAGAAGCAGAGAATACAGAAGGATTTTTCGAGATGACTCATTCAAATAGGAACGGACGCATCGAAATTGTCTCAAAATCCAAAAACATGTTTTAACCAAAGCAGAGATTTCTGCTTCAAAAGAAAGATGTTGGTCAATAATGATCCTCAAATATTTTAATTGCAAGAGTAGATAAGTACATAAGTATTGCCATATCGGGACAGACCGAAGGTCAATCAAGCCCAGCATCCTGGTTCCAGCAGTGGCCAATCCAGGTCACAAATACCTGGCAAGAACCCAAAACAGTACAATACATTTTATGCTGCTTATCCCACAAATAAGCAGTGGATTTTCCCCAAGTCCATTTTAATAATAGTTTATGGACTTTTCCTTTAGGAAGCCAGCCAAACCTTTTCTAAACCCTGCTAAGCTAATGGCTTTTACTGCATTCTCTGGCAACGGATTCCAGAGTTTAATTACACATTGAGTGAAGAAATATTTTGTAGAATACGCCAAGTGCTTCTTCACGAGATCAAAGTTAGTTTTGGCCATATATGCTATATTTTACTTGGCATAAATCCTGACGCCTAAATCAGGCATAGAGCGGGTGCATTCTATAACAAAGCAGTGGTGGGGCTAATGTGTGCCAAATTGGCACTACCACTGGGGCAGCATGGGCATCCAGTGGTACTTCTGAAGTTGGCACATGCTGTTTCTCACTGTAGTGGGGTGTTCCCAGCGGTAATCGGCAGCATGGCCACTTGGCTTACACTGCATGATTACCACGTGAGTAGTGTGTAAGACCTTACCACTAGGTCAATAGGTGGCGGAAAGAGCTCAGGCATTACAGCACGGCCATTTACTGCCCCATTAAAAACAAGCCTTTTTTCATAGCTGTGGTAAAAAAAAATGACACAGTGCATGCTAATTTCATGCATCCTTACCAGGGCCGTGCCAACGCGGTAAGTGAGGTAAGCGTGGCAGGGGGGCGCCGTCCTCTGGGGGGCGCCCCACGCACCATGCTTGCCTCGCCCTCCCGGTCCCATGTCCCAACTGCCCGCCCTCTTCTCCCCCCAACAAAATCTCTTTTAAATTTACCTCCGTCCGGCTGGCAGGGCAGCGAAGGCGCAGCGTAAGTGAAGGAGGCAGCGCTCCCGAGTCCCGATGTCTCTACTAGTCTTCCCTTCGCTCAATGTCCCGCCATCTTCTGACGTCATTTCCTTGACGCCAGAAGAAGGCGGGACATTGAGCGAAGGGAAGACTAATAGAGACGTCGGGAGTGCCGCCTCCTTCACTGACGCTGCGCCTTCGCTGCCCTGCCAGCCGGACGGAGGTAAATTTAAAAGAGATTTTGTTGGGGGGAGAAGAGGGTGGGAAGTTGGGACATGGGAGCGGGAGGGCAGGGGAGAGAGGACAGCGATCATCTTCACGGGGTGGGGGGGGCACAGCACCCGATCCCCCTGGTCCTTACATTGCCTGCCCTGCTTCCCTCTCATCACGTGCATGTTTGGTTTTAGTGAAACTGAGCATGCGCAGCACTGCGCATGTTCAATTTCATTAAAATCGAGCATGCACAATGTGAGGGTAAACAGCGCTGGAGAAAGGAAAAGTCCATAGACCATTATTAAATTGGACTTGGGGAAAAGCCACTGTTTCTGGGGTAGTGCCAGGCAGTGCACACCAATTGGGAAGTT
This sequence comes from Microcaecilia unicolor, assembly GCF_901765095.1. Taxonomy (NCBI): domain Eukaryota; kingdom Metazoa; phylum Chordata; class Amphibia; order Gymnophiona; family Siphonopidae; genus Microcaecilia; species Microcaecilia unicolor. The sequence goes on from NC_044038.1 coordinate 6,730,120, forward strand.
ACCGTGGTCCCGTGGTAAGCCCTTGTAAGTGCACGCAACTAGTACTTACCGAAACAGAGTAAAAGGACCTCTAACCAGTGGCATACCAAGGGTGGGGCGGTCCATCCCGGATGCGCGCTGCAAGCGGGTGCAGGGAGCAGCCATGCAGCTGGCGACTCCGTCGGTTCCCTGCACTCTCTGAAGTTACATTTATTTTTATTTTTATTTATTTACGTCAATTTATATACCGTATCTTATTGCTACTGCAAGACAGAACAGTTTACAATTTATAAAATAAAAGAAACAATACAATATGTACAGGTTGGACAAACATTAGAACTCCAATCGTTACAGGAAAGCACAGCAAAACCACAAACTAGCTACATAAGATGAAAAACAGTATAACTCATGATTTAGTACACAGGAAAGCACCGCAAATACAGGATTAAGTACATAATATGATCTACACAAACATAAACAGTACAGTTTTGATTTAATATACATTACAGATACCCATTTATAACCTTTCTTCCATTATTCTAAATTCTGTTCTACATAATCGATAAAGTAGAAGGTTTTCAAAAGTTTCCGAAAATGAAAGTAAGATTTCTCAAGTCTGATCTCTTTTGGAAGGCCATTCCAAAGAGAGGGAGACAAATAGAAAAAAGCCGAATTCCGTGTAGATTCCCATCTAGCCCTAGCGAGAGGAGGAATCACTAACCTGTTGTCTGTCAGGAATCTAAGGGTTCGTGTGGCAGTGTAAGGAATAGTTAGATTTGACAGATAGTCAGGGTTTAGTGTATAAAAAGCCTTATGGGTCAAAACTAAGGCTTTAAACCAGGGGCGTATCTGCGTGGGGCCTCAGGGGCCTGGGCCCCCGCAGATTTTGCCCTGGCCCCCCCTCCCGCCATCAACCCTCCCCCGCTGCCGTTCTTACTTTTGCTGGCGGGGGACCCCAACCCCCGCCAGCCGAGGTCTGCTTCCACCTGCCGCTGCCTTCAAAACTTCTTCTTCAGCCGGCGGGGGACCCCAAACCCCCGCCAGCCGCCCCGCGCTGTTTAAAATTCATCTTCGGCCTCCGTGGCCGTGCTGCTGGGATAGGCGGCGCTGTTGAAATCCACTTCGGAGTCTGACGTCGCAGCACGTACAACGTACAACGACGTCAGACTCCGAAGTGGATTTCAACAGCGCCGCCTATCCCAGCAGCACGGCCACGGAGGCCGAAGATGAATTTTAAACAGCGCGGGGCGGCTGGCGGGGGTTTGGGGTCCCCCGCCGGCTGAAGAAGAAGGTTTGAAGGCAGCGGCAGGTGGAAGCAGACCTCGGCTGGCGGGGGTTGGGGTCCCCCGCCAGCAAAAGTAAGAACGGCAGCGGGGGAGGGTTGGCGGCGGGAGGGGGGTGGAGAGACTAAGTCATTGGTGGCGGTGGGGGCTCGGCGGCGGCGGGGGGCGGCGGGGGGGGGGGCGCTAAAATGTGCCCCCTCCCTCTGGCTCTGGCCCCCCCTACCGCCGGAGTCCAGATACGCCCCTGCTTTAAACTTAAATCTTGCTTCAACTGGAAGCCAATGCAGTTGATGTAGTAAAGGTGTTACTCTGTCATCCCTCCGGGTTCTACAAATCATACGTGCCGCTGTATTCTGTATTCTTTGTAGTCGTTTCAAGCTAGCTTGAGTGATCCCTGCATATGTGATATTACATAGTAACATAGTAACATAGTAGATGACGGCAGAAAAAGACCTGCATGGTCCATCCAGTCTGCCCAACAAGATAACTCATATTTGCTGCTTTTTGTGTATACCCTATTTTGATTTGTACCTATGCTCTTCAGGGCACAGACCGTATAAGTCTGCCCTGCACTATCCCCGCCTCCCAACCACCAGCCCCACCTCCCAACCACCGGCTCTGGCACAGACCGTACAAGTCTGTCCAGCACTATCCCCACCTCCCAACCACCAGTCCCGCTTCCCACCACCGGCTCTGGCACAGACTGTATAAGTCTGCCCAGCCCTATCCCCGCCTCCCAACCACCAGCTCCACCTCCAAGCGTGAGGTAATATAAGCAGATGTCAATGTTGTAAGGGAATCCTTACATCCTGTAACGGGGCAGGGAAACAGTGGAGCCGACAGCTATGCGACTGCTCCCTGCACCTACAGGAGGTAAGAGCGATGCACCGGGGGGGGGGGGGGGGGGGGGGAAGGTTGTTGGAGGTGATGCACCAGGGGGGTGGGAGGAGAGGGGTGTTAGAGGTGATGCACCAGGGGGGTGGGAGGAGAGGGGTGTTAAAGGTGATGCACCAGGGGAGTGATGCACCCGTGGAGGTGTGCAGCGGCACTCTGCCCCGGGTGACAGCCGACCTGGGACCGCCACTGCCTCTAATTGATAAGGGTGGATTATTAATTCTTCTTGTGCGTGCTGGTCCAACATTGCAGAGTGCACGAAGCCTATTGTTTTCTGTTAGTTTTAGCAGTACCAAGAGCACAATAAAATCTATTGCTTCGGGGAGAAACTTCTAAGAACTGCTTCATTCTCCCTACAGACTCCCTCCACATTTACGAATATTAGAGCCAGCCCATAATGCTTGTTCATCTAGGGGCCAGGCAATAAATCTTGTCAGATGAAAGTCTTTTTTCCTTATTCCAGGACATTTCATCAAGAAAGCAGCCATATCTCAAATTGCCGTCCCGGAATGTAATATTCTTACATCAGCTAACTGTAGTCAAGCGTGATTTATAAAACCTGCAGTTTTAATATATCGATTTTTTTTTAACTGGATCACCTTGGCTGACTGATCACACTGAGGGCAGTTTTCAAAAGAGCCGCATAGTTAGACCCTCTGAAAATATAGCACATACTTTTTATGCAATATTAAGGTAATTTTATTCAAGGTGCTTGGTTGAAGAGGGCAAGTAGGTACTTGGGTACCTTTATATAATAATAGAATGAGTGGCAGAAATCGTTACCTACCTTGCGGGCACAGACTCTACAAATTGAGGCTTGGAAGCAAAGTTCAAATTAGTTTGAAAAACAAAGAGTTCATTGCATCTGGTAACATAGTAGATGATGACGGCAGAAAAAAGACCTGCACGGTCCATCCAGTCTGCCCAACAAGACAACTCATGTGTGCTACTTTTTGTGTATACCCTACTTTGATTTGTACCTGTGCTCTTCAGGGCACAGACCGTATAAGTCTGCCCAGCACTATCCCTGCCTCCCAACCTCCAGCCCCGCCTCCCACCACTGGCTCTGGCACAGACCGTATAAGTCTGCCTAGCACTATCCCTGCCTCCCACCACCGGCTCTGGCACAGACCGTATAAGTCTGCCCAGCACTATCCCTGCCTCCCAACCTCCAGCCCCGCCTCCCACCACCGGCTCTGGCACAGACCGTATAAGTCTGCCCAGCACTATCCCTGCCTCCCAACCACCAGCCCCGCCTCCCACCACTGGCTCTGGCACAGACCGTATAAGTCTGCCTAGCACTATCCCTGCCTCCCACCACCGGCTCTGGCACAGACCGTATAAGTCTGTCCAGCACTATCCCCGCCTCCCAACCACCAGCCCCGCCTCCCAACCACCGGCTCTAGCACAGACCGTATAAGTCTGCCCAGCACTATCCTTGCCTCCCAACCTCCAGTCCCGCCTCCCACCACCGGCTCTGGCACAGACCGTATAAGTCTGCCCAGCACTATCCCTGCCTCCCAACCTCCAGCCCCGCCTCCCACCACCGGCTCTGGCACAGACCGTATAAGTCTGCCTAGCACTATCCCTGCCTCCCACCACCGGCTCTGGCACAGACCATATAAGTCTGCCCAGCACTATCCCCGCCTCCCAACCACCAGCCCCACCTCCCAACCACCGGCTCTAGCACAGACCGTATAAGTCTGCCCAGCACTATCCTTGCCTCCCAACCTCCAGTCCCGCCTCCCACCACCGGCTCTGGCACAGACCGTATAAGTCTGCCCAGCACTATCCCTGCCTCCCACCACCGGCTCTGGCACAGACCGTATAAGTCTGCCCAGCACTATCCCTGCCTCCCAACCTCCAGCCCCGCCTCCCACCACCGGCTCTGGCACAGACCGTATAAGTCTGACCAGCACTATCTCTGCCTCCCACCACCGGCTCTGGCACAGACCGTATAAGTCTGCCCAGCACTATTCCCACCTCCCAACCACCAGCCCCGCCTCCCACCACTGGCTCTGTCATAGACCGTATAAGTCTGCCCAGCACTATCCCGATACCTCCGAAAAGAGAGGCCCAAATGAGGGTAGAACCAAGGACTAAGGGTGTGTATAATCTAGTGAGGGGGCAGGACAGATCCGAGTGTGTTGGAATGGCCTAGAACTTTCCATTGGCAAGACTTTCAAGTACAGTTTTCGTCTGATGAGCAACAGGAAAGCATCTTGTACTCTCTCTCTCTTTCTCTGCAGCCTACGTGACCAATTCAGAACAAATTATGATGGAAGGCTACTATATCAGCTTTTAATATGCAGTGAAGATAAAAGGGAAGGTTTCATCTGTGCTTCGCTTTGATGGTTTGCAGCGTTGTGAGAACTGCGTCACTGCTGCTGCTGCTCAGAAAATAGCAGGAATTCTCCTCGGCTGGAAACCCAATTTGGAAACACTACTCAAAAATTAATCTACAATGCTAAAAAATGTAATCGTGTGACACCTCCCATATTGGAACAACACTGTTACATATGTAACCCGGGTCTCGCTCACCGCCACTAGCTCAGTTCCCCTCTGGGGCTTGGACACCCCTAGCAGACCTGGGCCACAGGGATATGGTTTTCTTTTTCGGTCTCTCTTCAACTTACACAGTCGCAAATGCCCCCATCCAAGCTTGAGCATGGGACAGGGTTGGAATCGAGTTCCGGAAAACGATGGGGAATTAAGTGGGGCTTCTCAATGGTACTCTGCAAGCGTCCTCATTCCCACTCCAAAGACCACACTGAGGGGCATAATCGAACGGGGCGCCCAAGTTTTCATGAGGGTGTCCTCGCAGGATGGCCCCGAGAAAGGGCGCGGAAACCCGTATTATTGAAACAAGATGGGCATCCATCTTTTGTTTCGATAATACGGTCGGGGACGCCCAAATCTCAACATTTAGGTCGACCTTAGAGATGGTCGACCTAAATGTTGAGATGGTCGTCCCCGGTTTTCGGCCATAATGGAAACCGAGGACGCCCATCTCAAAAACGACCAAATCCAAGCCCTTTGGTTGTGGGAGGAGCCAGAATTCATAGTGCACTAGTCCCCCTGACATGCCAGGACACCAACCGGGCACCCTAGGGGGCACTGCAGTGGACTTCACAAATTGCTCTACTGTGCATAGCTCCCTTACCTTGGGTGCTGAGCCCCCCCAACCCCCCCCCCCCCAGAACCCACTCCCTACAACTGTACACCAGTACCATAGCCCTAAGGGGTGAAGGGGGCACCTACATGTGGGTACAGTGGGTTTCGGTTGGGTTTTGGAGGGCTCACATTTACCACCACAAGTGTAACAGGTAGGGGGGATGGGCCTGGGTCCGCCTGCCTGAAGTGCACTGCACCCACTAAAACTGCTCCAGGGACCTACATACTGCTGTCAGGGAGCTGGGTATGACTTTTGAGGGTGGGAGGGGGTTGGTGACCACTGGGGGAGTAAGGGGAGGTCATCCCTAATTCCCTCCGGTGGTCATCTGGTCAGTTCGCGCACCTTTTTGAGGCTTGGTCGCAAGAGAAAATGGACCAAGTAAAGTCGGCCAAGTACTCGTCAGGGACGCCCTTCTTTTTTCCATTATTGGCCGAGGACGCCCATCTCTTAATCACGCCCCAGCCCCGCCTTCGCTACAGTGCTGGCACACCCCCATGAACTTTGAGAAGCAGTTGAGGACCCCAAAATCGACTTTCGATTATGCCGATTTGGGTGACCCTGAGAGAAGGATGCCCATCTCCCGATTTGTGTCGGAAGATGGGCGCCCTTCTCTTTCGAAAATAAGCCTGACTGTAATCCAAGGATTTGACTTTGTGCAAATTCAACTTTCTGCAACAGGCAGATAAACCACTTTGTAACTCCTTATTTACACCAGGCATTTCCTTTAATTCTTTCTTCCAATCAAGATCATGTACTACAGTCTCAACCACTTCTCCAAAATTTCCAGTAGGGATCGTCAATATATGTGTGAACATTTACAGCACCTCCTGTCCATTACCCACCCCTTTAGGCATTCAATAATCAAAGGCTGCTCTCGATAATTCTGATCACAATCCGGTTATCCTAGGGTTACCGTACTCAAGATTTCCCCCAACATGTCCTCCTTTTCAAGGGACTGTCGGGGGTCCAGGCAGTTTTTATCAGTCTGCCCACTTGGCTTGGTTTCTGGGCAGGTAGACGGGCTGGCTGGCAGGTGGGCCTCAGGGTGCCCTCCCCAAATGCACCTTAACGTGCCCTGGTGGTCTAGTGGCGGCCTCTTCGGGGCAGGAAAGAATCCCACTCTTTCCTGCCGCTTCCACTGACCTGCTAGCTGCTGCCACTTCAAAATGGTTGCCAAGACTTCAAGGAGCAGCCTCGCGAGACTTCCATGCAAGCAGGGCAGCGGCAAGGGGCAGGAAAGAGGGGGATTCTTTCCTGCCCCGAAGAGGCCACTAGACCACCATGTTAAGGTACAGTTGAGGAGGGCACCCTGACTCAGGGCGGGAGGTGAGGGGAGGTGGATGGATGGATGGATGGAGTTGTATGGGTGGGTAGAGGGAGGGAGCTGTAAAAAGGTGGATGGAGTGTGGGTGCAGGGAGGGAGGGAGGGCGGGCTAGAAAATATATTGGTGAGGAGGATGTACTTTGACCTATAAGTGCATTCACTCTGCTGCTCCCCAATACCTCTCCACTCTTGACTCTCCCTACGCCCCCTCTTGGGTACTCCATTCTGTAGATAAATCTCTCTTATCTGTCCCCTTCTCCTCTACTGCTAATTCCAGACTCCATTCCTTTTATCTTGCTGCACCTCTCGCCTGGAATAGACTTCCCGAGCCTATACGTCTGGCCCCCTCTTTGGCCGTTTTCAAAGTCCAAACTTAAAGCCCACCTCTTTACCACTGCTTTTGACTCCTAACCACCACTCACCTGCCCTGTCCATTTATCCTCACCTCTTTATTCCCTTACCCTTATTGTTCTGTCTGTTTACCTGTCTTAACTAGATTGTAAGCTCTTTGAGCAGGGACTGTCTTTCTGTGTGTAGTGTACAGCGCTGCGTATGCCTTGTAGCGCTATGGAAATGATAAGTAGTAGTAGTCCTTGGGGGAGAGAAAAGATGGAAATACAGCACATAGATAGAAGGGGACGGAGAGGACAGGGGTGCATGATGGTCACAGATCTTTCCTTTTTTAGAAATGCACATCTTTTCTAATTTTGCATTTAGCAGTGTACAGAAGAAAAAAATATTTCTGTTGCTTTTACCAGTACTTTCACTTCTGGCTTTCTTGGGATGTCAAGGTGACCGTGCGCACAGGTGCAACAGGGACGGGGCGGCATTTTCTAATTCCACGATATCTTTTTTGGCAAACAGTGACCAGAATCGAACGCAGTACTCAAGGTGAAGTCACACCATGGAGCGATACAGAGACATTGTAATATTCTTGGTCTTATTATGCGTCCCTTTCCTAATAATTCCTAGCATCCACAAAGAAATATAACCTATTACTTCTTGTTATATTTTCCTACGTGCAAGATACCAGTTATAAAACTCAATGCCTCCTTCACTTTGCAACTTCTTTTCTAGCCAGAATAAAATCATTAAGTCCTGATATCTGTGAGATTTACTGGAAGGTTTATTTTCAGAGGGGTGGAGGTGCATGAGGTAGGAACATAAAAAGCAGACAACATCTGAGCAGTAAGTGAAGCATTGGATCTAATTACTTACCTCATCCCAAATCTGTGCTTAAGGTGAATTACATATGTTCAGCTACAGGAGGTATTTGTCTCTTTCCACAGTGTTTGCAATCAGAGTTTTTCCTGAGGCAGTGGAGGTGAAATGACCTGCCCAAGGTTACGTGGAGCATCATTAGGAGAAGTAGGACTTGAACCCTGGCTTCCCTGCTGCTGTGACCACAGAGCACTTGTCTCCTCAACATTATACCTTCCTCAGCTCTTCAGTGGCCCCTTATGTTCAGTTAAATTCAGCCCCAGGCTCGAAGGTTTGGCAGCCCTTGAGATAAATGAAAGAATAAACCTGGAACACCAGGTGGGTCGTGCAGGGAGCTGCTACAAAAGCCAAATATATAGACATAACTGAATGGTCAATAGATTTAACAGGAGAGATGGTTTTATTGCTAATTAACAGAAGACAGAGTTTATAGCTTGGCTCTTCTTTTGGCTGGTTCACATCTCTTCGGAATCTTTTAAAAAATGAACCGTGCTCAGCAGCAGCCGAGCCTCCGCATTTCACTTTAATCGCACTGCTTCGCGCTCATCTGCCGGTAATAAAAACTTGACAATTATTGACCTTCAAGTTATCAGTTCCAGTTTTTGAGACAATTGGCTCGGATGGGGATGTTCTATCCCAATTTTATTGAAACAAAAATTAGATTTTAGCCATGGAATTCAAGAGCACCCAAATCTTGTACACCAGCTTTTGTTCACCAAGACCTTTCAGGCAATCGGTGAAAAACTTGCAAGAGACATTGAGGTGCAGGCCAGTGGACTCTGATTAGCTTTTTCATATTAACATACCTTGCCATTCAGATGACATTAAGGAGCTATTCCTGTGTCAAAGACATGAGAACAGTACAAAGGGCATTTTAAAAATGGCGGTCCATGTTACATTAAGGCCACATATAATGCAATGATGTCATGGAGATGCTACTCAGGTATTGTAAAATGCATCACAACCATCACAAATCCTCTCAACATCATTTTTATCAGACGTCTTTAACTTGTCCTTTGGAAGCTCAGCAGTGATAGTGTCTGAGGATCTCAAGACGGCAAAACAATGTGACAAGGCGGTGGCTGTTGCTCGAAGAATGCTGGGCTGCAAAGAAAGAGGCATAACCAGCAGAAGAAAGGAGGTGTTGATGCCCCTGTACAAGTGGTTGGTGAAGCCCCACTTGGAAAATTGTGTCCAGTTTTGGAGGCCGTATCTTTTCAAGGACATAAAAAGGCTTGAGGTGATTCAAAGGAAGGCAACAAAAATGGTACAGGTTTTGTGCCATAAGATGTATGAGAAGAGACTGGAGGACTTGAATATGTAGTCGCTAGAGAAAAGGAGAGATAGAGGTGATATGATACAGACATTTAAGTACTTGAAAAGTATTAATATACAAACAAACCTCTTCCAGAGACGTAGGGAGGTAGAACTAGAGGACATAAATGAAGGTTGCAGAGAAGTAGACTTAGGAGTAACATCAGGAAATATTTTTCCACAGTAAGAGTAGTGAATGCCCTTCCAAGAGAGGTGGTAGAGTCAAAATCGGTGAGTGAATTCAAAAATGCATGGGATCGACACAGGGGAAGTTGATGGAAACACAACATGGCCGTTGAGGTATTATCTTGGGCAAGAGAAGTGGGAACAGAGGTTCATGCCGGACAGACTTCTATAGTCTGTGTCCAGTAAATGACGAAAGACAGGTGAAGCTTCTGCAACTCTACCCTACATACTTACTTTGATGCTTAACCCCTTATTGTCCTACCAGACCCCTTTGTTCTTCATAGAACCACTTACTGCAAGTTCCTGCTAGAGCAGCAGGCTGGGAATGGGAGGGTCTTGTGGCTCTTTGTGGTCGTGGGCAAGTAACTTAACCCTCCATCGCATTGGTCAGGGGCGATGCTGGCAACCTTCCCTCTCTCCATTTAGGGCCTGCCGTTGAAACCATCATACCTGTGCGGTGGCCCCAGAAGCCTTTCAAGGCTTCCTGCTTGTGGACAGCAGAAAAGAGAGAGAGAGAGTTATCAGTTTAATTTGCAAAGTTGACCAGACACATTGTTGGAATATTGACCCCATAATCCTTTGAAAAGAGGGACTATAAACTATGAACTTAGAGGGGTTGACACTGGTATAACCATCCTTAAAATCTCCACTCATTATGCTAGAAAATCCCGCTTTGAAGCATGTGAAGTATTACTCTGTACCTCCCGCTGTTATACAACAGTTCTGCACCAGGTGATCCTGCAGTTTCTGCTCTAACTTCGCCTTCTGTCATCAGTGATTACCGTCACTTTCCTGTTTCCTCCAGGAGGTACAATCAGGCTGTATGCTCCTGAAAATCTTAATTATATTACACTGCTTATTTAGCCTTCTTTTTGGGCCCAGGTGTTAATTGCTTGGGGGGAAGAAAAGATGTAAGTGGCTTTTTTCCTCGCCAAATTGGAATGGAAACAGTGTTTTAGCCTGCAGATCTTTTGCCATTAAAATACAATTTTCTATTAAAATTACATTTATTTGCCATTAAGAATAAAAGGCAGTTGATTCAAATGAGTGTCCCTTGTGCCCATAGAAGCGATCCGAGAGAGGGACTTTCCTTGAGCGACTTTATAATACCAATTAAAGCCATAATGAAGCCGTAGCAAACGGAGATGGCTTTTATGAGTTATCGTGAAGGATGTATTCAAGAAGAGTTGATTTCATAACAAAACGAACTGGGGTGGGGAGGGGGTCATTTCTGCCTATCAGAATGAGCAAAATCTATTATTCTAGTGAAAGCTGTAGAAGTCACGAATTCTCATTGTTTTATCAGCCTGGCGCTTGCTCTGTCATAGACCATTTTTAGTTGCCCTCTGTGTTTCTACCGTTGCCCAGCTGTGCTGCCAGTTTCCCACGTTCCCCCCCTGCTGCCCATTATCACTGCACCATGACCTTCTGTGGCTCTTCATGAGCATGTATCTCATCTCCAGTTCTGGAGTCACAACCCCTGCACAGCTGCACAGTTCAGCAGCTTTCTTCCCAGGACTTTCCGAAGGCCAGTTTCCCATCTGTGACATGTTCTGGACAGCACTTGCGAAAAAAAAGATAATTTTTGCACTCTCTAGAACTAACCCTTTCTTGACATATAGCGGTTGCCACAAATGGAATTACGTCCTCAAAGTGCCAGCTGTAGAATTTATTTATTTATTTATTTGTTGCATTTGTATCCTACATTTTCTCACCTTTTTGCAGGCTCAATGTGGCTTACGTAGTACCGTAAACGGCGTTAACCAGTTCCGGTTTGAACAAATACAGGTATGAACAATACAAGGTGAAATTGTGGTAGAATGGGTTACATGTATGGTAAATACAATTTGAGGAACTTAGAGAGGGAGGGGAAGAGTTAGGATATGTCCATTACGGTCTTTGGTTACGTTGTGTCGCAGGTATCCAAGTTTTTTATGTTGGGTCGGTGGGGTATGCTTTTCTGAACAGGTTTTGTTTTCTAAGCCGTGCTGTAGACGCGCTGTTTTTAGCGTGTGCTAAAAATGATCACACGTTAATGCTACTGACGCCCATATATTCATATGGGTATCTCTAGTGTTAGTGTGCGCTAATTTATAACGTGCTCTAAAAACGCTAGCGCGCCTTAGCAAACAGGGCCCTTAGTTATAGAGTCTACAGTGATAAAATCTATTTATATCAAATGTCTTTCCTAGCAGACTGCTTTTGGGTATTCCGATGTCAAAACCGAATTCTATCATAGTAATTAATGTGAGCTGTGGGGGAGAGAATAGTGTGATAAGCTTTGTAATGTGTGTGTACATCCTTTCAACTCTAAAACAAACAGAGAGAGTATACAGCATACATAGAGAGTATACAAACCAAAAAATGCAACACTGGGCCTTCGAGGCTGGGACAACAGGAGTATTTTATTGAAAAATGACCCGACACGGGCCGTGTTTCGACATTAAGTAACGCCTGCCTCAGGGGTCAGAGTTTAGTTGTAAATTATACAAGATGTATAAATGTCCAATGCCTCTGAGAATAAAATAAAAAAACTTCTGAGCCAAGCTATCCTGTCGGGACAGACAGCCACGGTCAACTCCTGTGTTAGCCGTTCCTTTGATAAAAACAATTTGCAATTTTATTCTCAGAGGCTTTGGACATTTATACATCTTCCCTCTATGTCTCTATCCACCCTGTCTAGTATTTCTCCTGTGTACCTGCTCCCATCCTCCTACCATGTTGAGCATCCCCCTTCTCTGTGTCCTTATTCTTGCCATGTTCATAACCCCTTTCTGTATCCCCATCCCCGCTCATGTGTCTATCATCATTCTTCTAGTGCTTATTCCCTCCCCCCAATCTGACTGGCATCATCATTTTGTGTCCTTATTTGCTCCCTCTACTACTACTACTATTTAGCATTTCTATAGCGCTACAAGGCGTACGCAGCGCTGCACAAACATAGAAGAAAGACAGTCCCTGCTCAAAGAGCTTACAATCTAATAGACAAAAAATAAATAAAGTAAGCAAATCAAATCAATTAATGTGTACAGGAAGGAGGAGAGGAGGGTAGGTGGAGGCGAGTGGTTACAAGTGGTTACGAGTCAAAAGCAATGTTAAAGAGGTGGGCTTTCAGTCTAGATTTAAAGGTGGCCAAGGATGGGGCAAGACATAGGGGCTCAGGAAGTTTATTCCAGGCGTAGGGTGCAGCGAGACAGAAGGTGCAAAGTCTACTACTACTAGAGATTCTAGATGGAATGTTGCTACTATTGAGATTCTGTTGCTACTATTTGAGATTCTACATGGAATGTTGCTACTACTACTACTACTATTTAGCATTTCTATAGCGCTACAAGGTGTACGCAGCGCTGCACAAACATAGAAGACAGTCCCTGCTCAAAGAGCTTACAGTCTAATAGACAAAAAATAAAGTAATCAAATCAATTAATGTGTACAGGAAGGAGGAGAGGAGGGTAGGTGGAGGCGAGTGGTTACAAGTGGTTACGAGTCAAAAGCAATATTAAAGAGGTGGGCTTTCAGTCTAGATTTAAAGGTGGCCAAGGATGGGGCAAGACATAGGGGCTCAGGAAGTTTATTCCAGGCGTCGGGTGAGGCAAGACAGAAGGCGCAAAGTCTACTACTATTGGAGATTCAACTGGAATGTTGCTACTACTACTACTACTATTTAGCATTTCTATAGCGCTACAAGGCGTACGCAGCGCTGCACAAACATAGAAGACAGTCCCTGCTCAAAGAGCTTACAGTCTAATAGACAAAAAATAAAGTAAGCAAATCAAATCAATTAATGTGTACAGGAAGGAGGAGAGGAGGGTAGGTGGAGGCGAGTGGTTACAAGTGGTTACGAGTCAAAAGCAATATTAAAGAGGTGGGCTTTCAGTCTAGATTTAAAGGTGGCCAAGGATGGGGCAAGACGTAGGGGCTCAGGAAGTTTATTCCAGGCGTAGGGTGCAGCGAGACAGAAGGCGCGAAGTCTGGAGTTGGCAGTAGTGGAGAAGGGAACAGATAAGAAGGATTTATCCATGGAGCGGAGTGCACGGGAAGGGGTGTAGGGAAGGACGAGTGTGGAGAGATACTGGGGAGCAGCAGAGTGAATACATTTATAGGTTAGTAGAAGAAGTTTGAACAGGATGCGAAAACGGATAGGGAGCCAGTGAAGGGACTTGAGGAGAGGGGTAGTATGAGTAAAGCGTCCCTTTTCTCATGAAGGCCATTGACCTTCCTTTAAGCTTTTCTGATTGCATTTTGTCTAAGTAGCTGTGTGACGTTTTGCTGTGGAGAATTAAGCTGAGCTGGCAAGTGGAAACCCCAGCCCTGTTTGTGGGGGAAGACAGAACAGAATTCACTTTGCTGCTTTCACTGGAGAATTATGATAGCAATCAAGGTCTGACTTAAGTGGTACAAATGTGAGGGAAGAGCAGGGACTCGGGAGACACAGAGACTCCTTTCCCCAGGCTAACCACATTCCCCATCTTAAGCAGGACTGAGGTATTATTAAAAGACTGCACTGCTGCCCAGTTATTCATCATTTGCCCAGGCATCTCTGCTCTGTTCAGAGTCTCTTGTGCTGTGTTAGGAAATCAGCTGGTTATGCTACACTGGCTTTATCTTTGGAGGAGAGATGAAAGAAATTCAGATCTCTCTGAAAAGGGCTTGAGGGGTCTCTTAAACTCCTTTATCTGCTTAGCTCTAGGCATACCTGATACCTTCACTATACTAGTACACCCCACAGTTTCCCTATCATTTCAGGCTTTCAGATGTGTCGCATTGTCATTGCTGTACACTTCTACCAGGACAAGCCAGACCCTTTTAATAAGTGTGGGAAATCGATCCATAGCAGACCTGAATTATGATATATTTCCCTCAGCAGGAAACTTCTTACTGTGTGAGGCCCAGTGAATGCAATGGAAGTTTAACTCTACAGATACTGTGATGACAAAAACCGACCTACTCTGCATTAAATGCACAATTATTTCAGCTATGTGGCTACCAATCCCCATCGTCAAATGGGGAGGTCAGCTGCTAAGCAACTGTCCTGGATGTGAGGTAGAATCATTACAGAAAAATCTGACCACTATCATCCACACTATCCAATTGATATTTTGGGCCATAACTAGGGTTACCATGGGGCTCATTTTCAAAGCACTTAGACTTACAAAGTTCCTATGGGGCTCATTTTCAAAAGACAAAAACATTCAAAAAGTGGCATAAATCTGCATTTGGACGTTGTTCTCACACCAATGTCCAAATTGTTATTTTTGAAACCAATTTTTAGACATTTTTATATGATGTCCGTTAGAAGTGCATTCAAATCACAAGGGGGCATGTCAGGGGCATATTAAGGGCGGGATCTGGGCGTTCCCAACACATGGACGTTTTTCTGCCATAATGGAACAAAACCAAAAAATCCAGGGCTCTGCTGGGATGCCTGTGTGGCCAGTGTACTAGGAAAGCTAGCTCCTCCTATATCCCAATGGTTTGATTTGGTGTGTTTTTCACGTGGATTTTGGGGTTTTTTTTTTTTTAAGATGGTCCAAAAAGATAAACGTACTAAGCACAACAACATCTAGGAAATGGTCATTTTCAAAGAAAAAAGATAAGACATTTTTCTGGGTTGAAAATGGTCATTTTCACTAATTGATTTTTTGACGTTTTCAGCAAAATGTCCAAAGTCGGATTTAGACGTCATATTGAAAATGGCCTTCCACGTAACTTTGTAAATCTAAGTGCTTTGAAAATACACCTCCATATGTCCGGATTAGGACATGTCTGGGCAACCGGGCGGGTTTTGACAAACGGGGCAGGCTGGTGGGCGGGACGTCCTATAGGACGGCCCACCCGCCAGCCTGCCCATTCGTCCAGAAATCCGGACAAACGGGCAGATTGCTAGCCTCCCCTCCCCTTACTTACTACTGCCCTGGTGGTCTAGTGACCTCTTCGGGGCAGGAAAGAGCCCCCTCTTTCCTGCCCGGAGCGCTGCCCTGCATGCATCCTTCCTGTTGGTGATCTCGGCGCCGATTCAAAATGGCCGCCGAGAGTTGAAGTGACCTCGCGAGACTTCAACTCTCGGCGGCCATTTTGAATCGGCGCCGAGATCAGCAACAGGAAGGATGAATGCAGGGCAGCGCTCCGGGCAGGAAAGAGGGGGCTCTTTCCTGCCCCGAAGAGGTCACTAGACCACCAGGGCAGTAGTAAGGTAAGGGGAGGGGGTGACGGGGTATGTGACGGGGGAAGGGGAAAATGTGACAGGGGCGGAGCGAGGGCGTGAAAGGGGGCGGGGTGTGTGATGGGGGTGGAGCATGGGTCCTCCTTTTTGGGGGACAAAATATAGTAACCCTAGCCATAATGGTATCCACAACTTTTAAGAGCGAATGGGTAGTGACAGGTTCTATGTAGAGGTCCAAGAAAATACAAAATCGTATCTGTGCATGACCTGGAAATTGTTCTATAGATAAACATCAGCATTGCAAATATTTTAAGCAATGTTCCCTCTAAGCTGAGCGGGAGATCTCCAACTGCATTGCCGCCAGTAGGGGGCGGTGCTTCAATATTGTGTTTTCAATCACTAGGGGCAGGCAGGTTCCCCGGAGTCTGTCAGAGTTTGCCTGTCCCTCACTTTTGAAAATGTGATAGAGAAATAGCGCCACCCACTGGCAGAACTGTAGGTGGAGGACTCCCGCTTAGCTTAGAGGAAACTGTGATTTTAAGAGCAAGAAAAGTTTGCAGTACTGGTATTTATCTGCTGAATAACATTCCAGCACATGTGCACATTATGTGCTGATACTTCCATTTTGTTCAGACATGCACACGGCGTTAGCTGCCCTAACCTTTTAAGCTCTCTGGGGAAGAGAAATACCTACCGTAAACTGACCTTGAACCGAGGCTTAGAAAAGCCCTTAATTAAATCCAGAAGATGGAGACGCTGATTCAATAGCACACATTTGGATCTTTAGTGTGTCCAAAATCATTATAATGTGCATTAACATACGAGGAAAAAGAACTCACATAAACGTGATCAGCAAACAAAAAAGTGAGGTAGATTTAAAGAGGATATCAAGAAGTCCTTAATGTAAACAGCATAAGCACATAAGTATTGCCATACTGGGAAAGACCAAAGGTCCATCAGGCCCAGCATCCTGTTTCCAGCAGTGGCCAATCCAGGTCACAAATACCCGGCAAGATCCCAAAAATGTACAAAACATTTTATACTACTTGCCCCCGAAATACTGGATTTTCCCCATGTTCATTTAATAACGGTCTATGGACTTTTCCTTTAGGAAGCCGTCCAAACCTTTTTTAAACTCCGCTAAGCTAACCACCTTTACCACATTCTCTAGCAACAAATTCCAGACAGGCAACCCGACACAGTCGTGTTTCGGCACAAAGGCCTGCCCCAGGGATCAGGTAAATCTCTTATGCTATGGCGAAAACACTTAACAAAAGAGTAAAGTCAAAGTCCAGGCTGTTGAATTCCTGTGATATCCTCAGTAGGACAGAAATACTGAGCTGCAAAAAACCTCTGACCGGCAAATGTCAGTGATGTAGATTATGCCGGTCAGACGTTTTTTTGCAGCTCAGCATTTTTGTCCTACTGAGGATATCACAGGAATACAGCAACCTGGACTTTGACTTTACTCTTTTGTTAAGCGTTTTCACCATGGCATAAGAGATTTACCTGGCCCCTGAGGCAGGCTTTTGTGCCGAAACACAGCCCTGTCGGATCATCTTTCTGCTGTTTACATTAAAGACTTACTACTACTACTACTACTACTTATCATTTCTATAGCGCTACTAGACGTACGCAGTGCTGTACACTTGAAGAGACAGTCCCTGCTCGACAGAGCTTACAATCTAATTAGGACAGACAAACAGGACAAACAAGAGATAAGGGAATATTAAAGTGAGGATGATAAAATAAGGGTTCTGAACAAGCGAATAAGGGTTAGGAGTTAAAAGCAGCATCAAAAAGGTGGGCTTTTAGCTTAGATTTGAAGACGGCCAGAGATGGAGCTTGATGTACCGGCTCAGAAAGTCTATTCCAGGCATATGGTGTAGCAAGATAAAAGGAACGGAGTCTGGAGTTAGCAGTGGAGGAGAAGGGTGCAGATAAGAGAGATTTACCCAATGAACGGAGTTCCCAGGAAGGAATGTAGGAAGAGATGAGAGACTGTTGTGGATATAATTAGTAATAGGGGACAAAAGAACCACAGACTGATTTTCAAATAAAAATTATCTACTCAGTATTTCTACATGTAGGAACCATGAGGCATATGGGTGATAACAAGCTAATTATCAACACTAATTAGCTCGTTATTCAATTACATTGTGCACGCAAATTGGTCGGGCCCAAATTTTAGCAACTTTAATAGAATTAGGGGATTAGTGTCTATTGCTGAAAATCAGTGCTAAGCTCCTAATTTTTTTTCCATTCGAAATCCACTCTAGAGCTATCCAGATGCCAATATTCAATGGGACATAACTGCTATAAGTGAAGTTGGTGACTGTCTTACTCTGCTTCAGTAACCTAATGGTGAGAAGAGTGAGCTGAGAGCCGGAGGAACCAGGCTCAAATCCCACTAATGTCCCCTGTGGCCTTCAGTAAGTCATGTCCCGCCACCCCCCCCCCCCCCCCCCCCCCGGGGCCATGCTAACACGGTAAGCGAGGTAAGCATGGCAGGGGGGCGCTTCCCTCTGGGGGGCGCCGCCGCACCATGCTCTCCTCGCTCGCTCGCCCTCCCGCAACATCCCTTTTCTTTTTTTTTCTTTTTAAATTTACCTCCGTGGTGGCGGTTCCGGCAGCGCAGCGTCAGGGAAGGAGGCGGCGCTCCCGACGTCTCTAGCCTTCCCTTCGCTGTGTTCTGCCTTCTTCTGACGTCAAGGATGATGTCAGAAGAAGGCGGAACACAACGAAGGGAAAGCTAGACGTCGGGAGCGCCACCTCCTTCCCTGACGCTGCGCTGCCGGAACCGCCACGGAGGTAAATTAAAAAAAAAAAAAAAAAGAAAAGGGATGTTGAGGGGAGAGAAGAGGGCGGGCAGTTGAACAATGGGAGCGGGAGGGCAGGGGAGAAACGAGAGCATGGATGCGAAGGGGGGGCATGGATGCGAAGGGGGGGGGGAGAAGAGGGCGGGCCAGGCTGGGACATGGGAGCGAGAGGAGAGAGAGGAGCATGGATGCAAGGAGGGGTCATGGAAGGGAGAGAGGGGAATTGCTGGATAGGGATGAATGGAGGGGACAGATGGGCATGGATGGATATGGATTGCAGGGCAGGGCTCAGGGAGAGAGGGGAATTGCTGGATAGGGATGAATGGAGGGGGCAGGTGACAGAGGAGCATGGATGGGCATGGATTGGGAGAGCAGGGCTCAGGGAGAGAGGGGAATTGCTGGAAAGGGATGAATGGAGGGGGCAGGGGACAGAGGAGCATGGATGGGTATGGATTGGGAGGGCAGGGCTCAGGGAGAGAGGGGAATTGCTGGATAGGGATGAATGGAGGGGACAGATGGGCATGGATGGATATGGATTGCAGGGTAGGGCTCAGGGAGAGAGGGGAATTGCTGGCTAGGGATGAATGGAGGGGGCAGGTGACAGAGGAGCATGGATGGGCATGGATTGGGAGGGCAGGGCTCAGGGAGAGAGGAGAAATTGCTGGACATAGAGGGGAGGGAAGAGAGATGAAGGAGATGAAATGAGGGAAAAGGAAGAGAGGAGAAAAACTGCACATGGATGAAGAAAATAGGCAGAAGCTGAGGACCAGAAATGAAGAAGAAAGTCTGCAGGGGGGCGCCAACTGATAGGCTGCAGGGGGGCACCAGAGACCCTAGGCACGGCCCTGTCCCCCCCCCCCCCCCCCCACCTCAGGCACAAAACTAGACTGGGAGAAGGGAAATACAAGCAGTTCCTGAAGGTAACTTGCCTGAACCGATACACTCATACCACCCCTCTCCTCAAGTCACTTCATTGGCTTCCGATCAGGTACCGCATTCAATTCAAGCTTCTGCTACTAACCTACAAATGTACTCGATCTGCAGCCCCTCCTTACCTCTCAACCCTCATCTCCCCTTACATTCCTACCCGTAACCTCCGCTCTCAAGACAAATCCCTCCTTTCAGTACCCTTCTCCACTGGTTTCAGTTTGGAACAAGTTGATTAGGTGCCACTGAAAATGACCTGTTAGCCCGAACAAGCAATTTAACTGGCCAGGAGCCGTTTCTGGCCAGTTAAATCACATTAAATATCAACCGTACAGTAATTTGTATTTTCCACACTGCAGCATGGGAGGAGCAGCCGACTAGCAGAGCAGAACGGATGGTAAAAAGGTAGGCGTCCATTTTACCGCAGGTGCAGGGGCTATTACCACTGCCATGTGGTGGGGAGAAAACTGCTGCTTGCATC
Source organism: Microcaecilia unicolor (assembly GCF_901765095.1). Lineage (NCBI taxonomy): Eukaryota > Metazoa > Chordata > Amphibia > Gymnophiona > Siphonopidae > Microcaecilia > Microcaecilia unicolor. Next base: position 6,749,886 of record NC_044038.1, read on the forward strand.
CGTGGCAAAACTCTGAAATTTTCTGCTGTTCCTGCGGTTTTGCTAAGGATTACCGCGGTTTACCGCATTTACCTGCTCCTGTGCCATTCTCTAGTATACACCCCCCCCCCCCTTTCAATTTTGCACTATAGCACTTATGTGATCTTGTAAAAAATAGTGGTTAGGGTGCTCTCACGCGTGAAAATTTTCTTTGCACGTACATGCTGGGCAGACAAAAATGAAGACACAGTTATAGAGTTGACCTCAATATACACTATACTGGCTCAAGCCATCATACTAACAGTTCCAAAGGCCAGTGAATCACATCTCTTTACCACCTGCCTCCTTTCAGCCATCAAAGACATTCCCATTTAGAGTGTATCTCAGATGGAGATAAATGTGGGTATGTCCCAGGCTCCTGCAACAAAATGAAATGATGCTGCCTTCAGCCCTTAAGGATAAGTCCTGCTTACTGGTCAAGGATGAAGCATTACTTTCCCAGGTGACTGAAATGAGGACAGATCTTTCCTGATAGAATTTTGGAAAAAAAAAATGATACCATTATCTGAATACGGAAATCAAAAGTAAGCTTTAATTTTTTTTTGGTCTGAAATGAAATCATTTTGTCCAGATTTAGACACCTTGAACATCTGTCTTCATCCTAGAAATATATTTCAGACGCTGGAGCTGAACGTGACTGTGATCGACTGCGGTGGGCAGGGGATCTCTGTCATGAGAATCTAAGTGAGGATGACATAGGAAAGTGGCTTTCATAAGCTCACAGGGTGCATTAAATGATACAGTTTCATATGCCTGCCTTGGATGAAAGAGGGAAAGGAGATGTGATAGGTGTTTTCCGATGTCTGAAAATGTATTACGAATATAAGTAGGCATAAAATATTCCATTCATTCTCACATTGAAAGCCATAGTAGCTACAAACTTTTCACCTCAGAATAGTGAAAGAGCAACAGTGAAATGGGATCATTTCTATGAAGTCCACAGCAGTTGCCCCCTAGGGTGCCCGTTGCTTTCCTGGGATGTCTGGGGGGGCCAGTCTGCTACATACCAGTGGTTTGATTTTCTACCAGTGGCGAAGCTACGTGGGTCCACGGGGGCCTGGGCCCCCGTAGATTTGGCCCTAGACCCCCCTGCCAATGACCCTCTCGACCCCCCCCTCCTGCCGCCAACTCGCCGTCGCCTACCTTTGTGGGCAGGGGACCCCCAACCCCCGCCAGCCGAGGTTGTCTTCTTCCTTCGTTCTGTTTCTGAGTCTGACGTCCTGCAAAGGTAGGCGACGGCAGCGGGGGCAGGGGAGGGTTGGTGGTGGGAGGGTGGTCGAGAGGGTCGTCGGAGGGGGGGGGCAAAGTTGGTGGTGGTGGTGGCGTCGGCAGGGGGGCCGGTGGTGCCGGGGGGGGGGCTAAAATGTGACCCCTCACCTCGGGCTCTGGACCCCCCCTCCCGCCAAAGTCTGGCTACGCCCCTGTTTTCTATGTTTTTCATTTGTACTTTTTTTTTGAAAGTGGCCTGAAAAAATGAACGCACAGAGCACGAAACCTTGTTACAAATGTTATTTACAAAAAAAAAAAGATAGACGTTTTGCTTTTTCAAAAATGGTTACATTTGGTATTCAGATTTGGGACACTTGCATCTGGATTCTATATACCGTGCATTAATTTACATACGGAAATCAAAGCGTATTCTAGAACAGTGCACATAGCTTAGTTGGATAGCTAGTTCATCAGCGCTGTCAAATGAATGTTAACATGCATGTTAACGGGTAGATGTGAAGCGTCTGTTCACACTTTCCAAAAATACTAGGACTAGGGGGCATGCGATGAAGCTACAATGTAGTAAATTTAAAACGAATTGGAGAAAGTTTTTCTTCACTCAACGTGTAATTAAACTCTGGAATTCGTTGCCAGAGAATGTGGTAGAGGCGGTTAGCTTAGCGGAGTTTAAAAAAGGTTTGGATGGCTTCCTAAAGGAAAAGTCCATAGATCGTTATTAATGGACATGGGGAAAATCCACTATTTCTGGGATAAGCAGTATAGAATGTTTTGTACTTTTTGGGGCTCTTGCCAGGTATATGTGATCTGGGTTGGCCACTGTTGGAAACAGGATACTGGGCTTGATGGGCCTTTGGTCTTTCCCAGTATGGCAATACTTATGTACTTATGCAATTATCACCACTAATTGGCATTAATTAATATTTACATGCACAACTCGCTAAGTGTATTCTGTAATGTGGTGCGCTTACATTCTAAGTCACATGGTTGAAAAGAGGTTGTGGCCATGGGTGGGGCATGGGCGTTTCTAAAATCTATGTGCTTCGTTAAAGAACACATCTGCTCTGCGCCTAATTTAGGCATCAGTATTAATGCTAATTAAATTTATATGGCGTAAATGACCGCAGCTAAATTTGGTCACGTGGAGAGGAACTCAGCGTATTCTATATAGTGCGTGAAAATTTAAGCCTATTCTATAAAATGTAGGCATACTTTAGAGAATATGCTTAGGTGTACTTTTTTCCATGTGGAATTTTCAGACGCCATAGCGCTAAACATCCAGCTTAGATGTCATATCAAAAATGCCCCTCCTAATTTTACTGTCTGGGGCTGACAGTAAAATAACACACCTTAACAGTAACCCACGTTGATAAGTACCCCCCCCCCCCACCCCTTAATCTTTTATTTTAGAAACCTGAGGTGATTGAAATATTTGACCAAAAGTTATCTACATGAAAGGAGGAGGTGCGGATTAAATCTGTCCGGATAGTAGTGATTTTGCAGCCAGTATCCAATTAAGGGCTCCTTTTACTAAGTAGCGGTAAGCCCAACGCGGGCTTACCGCTCGCTATACAGGAAGTACCGCCAGGTTACCGCAGCAACCCGGCTGTACTTCCCACCCCTAGCGCGTTGTCATTTTTGTAGCGCTGGAGTGTACCTGGTGGTAATCGGGCAATGCCACGTGCTGGCTGGCTACCTGAAAATGGTAGATACAAATCAAGGTCAGGTATACATATAAAGTAGCACATATGTTACTGCCGGCTTAACACAGGAGCCCTTACTACTGCCACCTGAATGGGTGGGAGGAAGGGCTCCCCCCTTGAAATGGCCGTGCAGCAAGTGCTTTACTTGCCGCCCGGCCATTTCCTGTAGGAAAGCGTGACTTCTCTTTTACCAGCTGCGGTAAAAGGGGGCCTCGGTACATGTGTAAAACACGCACTGACGCCAGCGCCGGCCCCCTTTTGCCGCAGCTTGGTAAAAGGGCTCCTAAGTTTGTCTATATTAGAAGGACTATAAATACAGCTATCCCATCTTCTAGATAATGTGGAGGGGCATTTTCGAAAGAAATGTCTAAGTTGGAATTTGGATATCTTCGTAAAACGTCCAAATTCGGAGGCGGGGAAAAAGATAATTTTCAAAAAAAGATGGACGCCCATCTTTGTTTTCGGCCATTTTCGAACACACAGACGTCCAAATGCAAAACATCCAAAACAGAGGAGGAGTGGCTTAATGGTTACTGCAGCGGGCTTTGATCCTGGCAACGTAGGTTCAATTCCCAGTGCTGCTCCTTGTGATTTTGGGCAAGTCAAACGCACAAGGGGCATTTTTAGATATGACATCTAAGTCTGAATGGACGTTTTTTGTAAACTGTCCAAAATCAGAACAAGAAGGTCATTTTCTTAAAAAAAAAAAAAAAAGTCTATCTTTTCCTTTTGAAAGTGCTGTTTGGAAAAATGTTTTGTGATTTGGGGGAGGAAGGGGAGGTGATCCCCGAGTCTCTCCAGTGGTCACCTAATCATTTGGGGCACCACTTGTGTGGAGTAGAGGAGTAGCCTAGTGGTCAGTACAGCCGACATTGATCCTGGGGAAATGGGTTCAATTCCCACTGCAGCCATTTGTTACAAAAACAGGTCTAGCTCAAAAAGCCTAAGTTTTAGTCTTGGACGTCCACGTCTTAGGAACTTCCAAGTCCCACCTTGAACACGCCCCCTTGAGATTAGAAGTTTTGATAATACTGACTTGGATGTTTCTGTGAGATAAACGTCCAAGTGCTGCCTTATGTCACTTTTTGGACGTCTATCTCTTTTGAAAATGAGGCTGATATTCAGTTAATTTTAGGACTGCATAACTAGTGATCCTACTTAAATGCATAGCGTGAGTGAGAAACCACAGAAAGTTAATCAAATGAGTCACCCTCTTACGCTTTTGCAAAGATCGCATCACTGAATATTGCCCTGTCTTTTTATGTTTATTATCACTCTGCTGCCTTTAAATACATCTCCTTTCCACAATTCACTTCTAAAGTGATTAGAGTAGAATTCGTCTTTGCTTTCAATGTGATGAACTTCAGCAGTGACACATTATCCAGCTTCTGTATTGCTGGGCAATGTTAGGGTGAGCTTTCTCTATACATGGGCTCATCACAGACCAGGCACAGCCCAGGTGACAGCAATACAAGCCCCCTCCCCCAAAAGCACACACATCAGCAAAGGACAGGATCTTGACAGTGCACACACACACACACACACACGCTTACTCTGCAGTGATCACTTTAATATATAATGCATTCAACATCATCGGTTGAAAAATGAGGTACCTGGTCAAAGTAGCCCCGACTAAAAAGCTCCCGACATAATAGCCCCTGACATAACAGCCACTGTCAAAACAGCCTGCCCACAATATAGCCCTTGACAAATTAGCCCCCCCCCCCCCCGACAAAAAAGCCAGATCAGACTGCCCAAAATATGGCACTGCATTTCTTTCCTAATAATCTTACCTTGCCAAACAGGATAAGGTTGGTAAGACTATGAAAATGATGACAATATTGTTGTTCTTGGTTTTTTTTTTAAATTAGCATGCTGATGGAAGAATAGTTTCCCTATGAGGAAAGGCTGAGAAGGTTAGGGCTCTTCAGCTTGGAGAAAAGGCAGCTGAGGGGTGATATGATAGAAGTCTACAAGATAATGAGCGGATTAGAGCGGACAGATATGAAGCATTTGTTTATACTTTCAAACAACAACAAAACCAGGGGACACAAGATGAAGCTAGAATATGGTAGATTTAAAACAAATAGGAGAAAGTTTTTCTTTACTCAGCGTTTAGTTGGACTCTGGAACTCATTGCCGGAGAATGTAGTGACAGCAGCTGGCCTTACGGAATTTAAAGGGGGTTTGGACAGATTCCTGAGGGAAAAGTCCATTGAACATTATTACATTTTTTTTGGGGGGGGGGGGGTGCCAGGTTCTTGAAGCCTGGATTGGCAGCTGTCAGAGACAGGATGCTGGGCTTGATGGACCCTTGGTCTTTTCCCAGTATGGCAGTGCTTATGCTCTTATGTTAAACAGCAGAACAGATCATGAATACCAGTTGGTAGCTACAGAATTTTATTTATATATACTTTATACAATGCAATGCTGGTAGGAGCCTTTATCAGTAATTAGTACTACGAAATTAGTAAGCGGTCTTGAATGCAAAAATTATAGGGACAGGCTTATGATCCTCAACATGTATACGCTGGAAGAGAGGAGACATGATAGAAACGTTTAAATATCTCAAGGGCATTTATGTATAGGAAGAGAGCCTTTTTGAAATGAAGGCGAGCTCTGGAACGAGGGGGCATATGACACAGTTAAGAGGGAATAGGCTTAGGAGTAACCTAAGGAAGTATTATTTCACAGAAAGGGTGGTGGAGGTGCGGAATGGCCTCCCGATGGAGGTGGTGGAGTCTAGGACAGTTCCAGAATTTTAAAAGGCATGGGATAAGCATGTGGGATCGCTTAGGAACAGGAAGAATTAGGGGTTACAGAGGACGGGCACACTGGATGGGTCATTTGGCCTTTATCTGCCGTCATGTTTCTATGTTTCTAAGATTTCATTGTAGTTTATCACCTTTTTTGTGTGATGTGTTATTTTTTTTCTAGAGGGCTATTTTGTTAAGGGGGTTATTTTGTCTGGGGGCTATTTTGTCAAGGGCTATGTTGTTAGGGGCTGATTTGTCAAGAGCTATTTTGTTACAAGGCTGTTTTCTCGGGGCTATTTTGTCAGGACTATTATGAAAATTGAATATCATGTGCTTTTTCTACACAGTGAGTTTCAGTCTTTAAGTTTTTGTCTTCATGGTTCCAAATAATTACCAAGCAGGATGCTTCTTCCTACATGCTATGAATCCTGTGTATGTCACTGACCCAAGTAACATTAGAAAACAAAATCCGAGAGAGATGAAATATCGAAGATAAAAAGCACAGATGTGAATTGAGTAGAGAGCCGAGGACAAACAGAACTTGGACATTTCAAGTCCCTTTATCCTCGGACAAAACTGTTTCACCGCCTTTTATTTCATCACAGAACGTACTGTGCCTTCAAACTTCCAGGATTTAAAGTCCAAAGTTCTTCTTCAACTGGGGGCAAGCCAACCCTCACAGGCTACATTCTCCTTCTTTGTTTCTTAAGATCTATAGCATTGCACATTTCCAGTGATAAAAACTGGTGGCAGTTCCTTTGATACTGTGGCCATCAGAGTCAGAACAACACTGTATCAGTGCTCATTGGAATATGTACCCTGGTGAGAAGTTGTTAACAAAGTGTCCAAATCTCAAACAAACTAAACTAATCTATAAACCCAACTTTGGGGTTGAAGCTTGAGTAACAAGAAGACTCAATGGGAAGAATAAGACTGGACCAGTGAGACTGAAAAACAGGAACTACATCTCCCTACATACATCTTCCACCGGAGACTAGCCTTCTTATGAGGAACTATCTAGACCCCGTAATTATGACTTGATTATTTATTTGTTGCATTTGTATCCCACATTTCCCCACCTATTTGCAGGCTCAGTGTGACTTACATAGTGCCGTAGCGGCAGTCGCCGGTTCCGGTCTGAACAAATACATAGCGTGCTCAAGTACAAGGTGTGATTGTGGTAGGGTATGGTTCACATTCGGTAAATGCATTGGGAAACATTAAGTGTGAAGAGGGAGATAGGGGTGAGCCCATTAAAGTCTTGGTGTTGTTGTGTAGCAGGCTTTCTGGTTCTTATGTTGGGTTGGTGGGGTATGCCTTGTTTCATCAGTCTTCATGGGGGAAGTAAGAGGTATTTTGTACGGACTTCAGACCAGCCTTCCAAACCCAACTTGGACATTCCATAGATACTTGGGTTTTCAAGATATGCATGGAACTCAGTACATGCGAATTTCTTTCATGCATATTCATTGTGGATATCCTGAATACCCAACTTACTGTAAGTCCCTAAGACAGGTTTGGGAAGCCCTGAACTAAAGGAGCAGCATAGCACTTGGAGACATGTAATTTGTTTTGTATGTATTTTCTTTAATGTATCAAGATGATCACGTCAGTGTTACTAACGGATTAAAACACTGGTACAATAGACCAATACATTGAAACCAATACATTAGTACGGCGCTGCGTACATCTAGTAGCGTTATAGAAATGATAAGTAATAGTAGTTGTAGTAGTTAATACATAAAAATTCATGGGTTGATATTCAGCTAGTTAAAGTGTTGAGCAGACTGGCCACTGACGTTGCTGTCACTTTCCAAAGGATGGAGCTGTATCACCTTCGATGACCCTGTTTTGCTGAAAACACTTTGTAAGATGATTCGAGTATAATGACTAGGAACATATCACAATGCGGAAGTCTGCTGCACTTAAGTGAGCTGCTACAACACCGATGCAAAATTTATTACAAAGTGAGGTTACAACTGCCCTACGTGTCGACAGACCCTGTCACTTACCATTACTACTACTACTACTACTTAGCATTTCTATAGCGCTACAAGGGTTACGCAGCGCTGTACAAGTTAAAACATGGGGAAGGACAGTCCCTGCTCAAAAGAGCTTACAATCTAAAGGTAACAAGCTATGTAGTCAGTGTAGGTATCATGAATGGGGAAGGTGGTTAGGCGCCAAAAGCAAGGGAGAAGAGATGGCCTTTGAGTAAGGACTTGAAGATGGGCAGGGAGGGCGCATGGCGTATGGGCTCGGGGAGTCTGTTCCAGGCATAAGGTGATGCAAGGCAGAAGGGGCGGAGTCTGGAGTTAGCGGTGGTGGAGAAGGGTACAGATAGGAGTGATTTGTCCTGAGAGCGGAGGTTACGGGTGGGGACATAGGGGGAGAGGAGGGAAGAGAGGTAATGGGGGGCTGCAGATTGAGTGCATTTGAAGGTCATTAGGAGAAGCTTGAACTGTATACGGTAGCGGATCGGGAGCCAGTGAAGCGACTTGAGGAGAGGGGTGATATGAGAGTATAGGTTCACGCGGTAGATAAGACGTGCGGCGGAATTTTGGACAGATTGAAGGGGGGATAGGTGGCTAAGCGGGAGACCAGCGAGGAGAAGGTTGCAATAGTCAAGACGAGAGGTAACGAGTGAGTGGACGAGGGTTCAGGATAATGTTCTCAGCATCCAATAATTAGATACCATGCAGGGCTGCGTCCCCCAAATATCCCTGTGTCCATCGTTACCTAATGCCATGAGTAGGGCGGAGCTGCTTTGTCCTGCTGCCACCACTACTGCGACACAACAACACTATAGCTCGCAATGATAACCACCGAACTCTCCCGTCGAACAATTCCTCTATGTGGTCCTACCACATGAACCTTACCAAACCACAACTTACTACTACTACTACTTAACATTTCTAAAGCGCTACTAGGGTTACGCAGCGCTGTACAGTTTAACATAGAAGGACAGTCCCTGCTCGAAGGAGCTTACAATCTAAAGGACAAATATACAGTAAGTCAAATAGGGACAGTCAAATTGGGCAGTCTAGATTTCCGGAATAGAGGTATAAAGGTTAGGTGCCGGAATATGCATCTGAACTCCGGCACTATGTAAGCCACATTGAACCTACAAAAAGGTGGGAAAATGTGGGGTACAAATGTAACAAATAAATAAATTAATTAAACTGAGTCCAAACTACAGTGATCACTACTGCTGAGGTACAGAACCAGCTAGAATCATCTGTATTAGTTAAATTTCAGTAAAGCACTGCTTTTCTTTCCAACGCATATAAATTCTGTTGGCAAACTAAACCCAAGAGACAGATAAACTACAAATTAATTGAAACAATGAAAGAGAAAAACATCCTTTGCAAAGCCTTTCCAATTTACAGTATCTCTAATTTCAGTTAACATCTGTCTGCAGAATTTTGCCCAGTTATTTGGCAAGAAGCATCTTCCAACGGTAAACCCAGCTCAGATCTGATCCCTTGGATCCATTCTGCTGCACGACTAATATTCCGCCAGTGTCGTTATGCTCATATTAGCCCTCTGCTCAAGTCACTTCACTGGCTTCCTATCCGTTTCCACATACAGTTCAAACTCCTCTTATTGACCTATAAGTGCATTCACTCTGCAGCTCCTCAGTACCTCTCCACTCTCATCTCTCCCTACATTCCTCCCCGGGAACTCCGTTCACTGGGTAAATCTCTCTTATCTGCACCCTTCTCCTCCACTGCTAACTCCAGACTCCATTCCTTTCATCTTGCTGCACCATATGCCTGGAATAGACTTCCTGAGCCGGTACGTCAGGCTCCATCTCTGGCCATCTTCAAATCTAAGTTAAAAGCCCACCTTTTTGATGCTGCTTTTAACTCCTAACCCTTATTCACTTGTTCAGAACCCTTATTTTATCATCCTCACTTTAATATTCCCTTATCTCTTGTTTGTCCTGTTTGTCTGTCCTAATTAGATTGTAAGCTCTGTCGAGCAGGGACTGTCTCTTCATGTTCAAGTGTACAGCACTGCGTACGTCTAGGGGAAAGGGCCTGTGATAAAATTGAAATCAGCGCATGCCTGTTTACCGCCTGAGCCCTTAATGCTACCCATTGATCTAGCAGTAAGGGCTCATACGCTACACGTGCAGTGACCGGTCGGCACATGCTAACTGCCAATTAATGCTGGAAATGCCGTGAGCTTTGGGAAATAAAAAAAATCATTTGTCCTGGTGGGATGGGTGTACACCAAATCCAAAATTACCGCCAGGAGGGCATTCTAGCCTGGCAGCAGTCTCGTTTTGTAAAAGGGCCCCTCAGTGACTTGGGGAGAGCCGGGGTGGAGTGAGGGCAGAGGATGAAATTAGACCCTAAATGGATGCTTGGCAATTTTGATTTTGCCACACGTCCATTTTTGGCAAAAACCTTTAAAAAGGGCTTTTTTACAGGCGCGCACTGAAAAATGTATCGGTGCACGCCCAAAACCTGCGCTTATAATACCACAAGCCATTTTTCAGTGCACCTTAGTAGAAGGACCCCCAATTTTGTTTCCCTTGTCTATGGAGTCCGTGGTCATTTTCCCACTACTTTTTTACTTTTACTCCAGGAGGGAGTGGAAAATATGAAAAAGGATCTGCAGAAGCCAGAAGAATGGTCTAAGGTTTGGCAATCAAAATTCAATGTGAAGAAATGCAAAGTGATGCACTTAGGGAGTAGAAATCCACGGGAGACGTATGTGTTAGGCGGGGAGAGTCTGATATGTACGGACGGGGGGAGGGAGCTTGGGGTGATAGTATCTGAGGATCTGAAGGCGACGAAACAGTGTGACAAGGCGGTGGCCGTAGCGAGAAGGTTGCTAGGCTGTATAGAAAGAGGTGTGACCAGCAGAAGAAAGGGGGTGTTGATGCCCCTGTATAAGTCATTGGTGAGGCCCCACCTGGAGTATTGTGTTCAGTTTTGGAAGCCGTATCTTGCTAAGGATGTAAAAAGAATTGAAGCGGTGCAAAGAAAAGCTACGAGAATGGTATGGGATTTGCGTTACAAGACGTATGAGGAGAGACTTGCTGAACTAAACATGTATACTCTGAAGGAAAGGAGAAACAGGGGTGATATGATACAGATGTTCAAATATTTGAAAGGTATTAATCCGAAAACGAACCTTTTCCGTAGATGGGAAGGTGGTAGAACGAGAGGACATGAAATGAGATCGAAGGGGGGCAGACTCAAGAAAAATGTCAGGAAGTATTTTTTCACGGAGAGAGTGGTGGATACTTGGAATGCTCTCCCGTGGGAGGTGGTGGAGATGAAAACGGTAATGGAATTCAAACATGCGTGGGATAAACATAAAGGAATCCTGTTCAGAAGGAAGGGATCCTCAGAAGCTTAGCAGAGATTGGGTGGCAGAGCCGGTGGTGGGAGGTGGGGCTGGTGGTTGGGAGGCAGGGCTAGTGCTGGACATACTTCTACGATCTGTGCCCTGAAAATGGCAGATACAAACCAAGGTCAGGTATACACATAAAGTAGCACATATGAGTTTATCTTGTTGGGCAGACTGGATGGACCGTACAGGTCTTTCTCTCTGCCGTCATCTACTATGTTACTATGTTACTTTCACTACAGTTCGTGGGATTGTAGAGGTCTCCACCTAGGTGGATTTCTTGTAGTTATTTTACTGTAATCTTGCCATGGATATGCCCAGTTTCTTAATTTGTGAGCAACACTGAACCAGAAATGGTATGTTGAAGAATATAAACGTATGTATGTATTGTGAAGGGTCCAGGAGAAAGGGCAGGGAATCATGTGAGGGAGAAGGAAGGGGGGGGGGGCAATCCTTACCCTGAGACCTCATGTGAGCACAGAATTAGAAGACCCCAACACAGAAGGCTTGCTCCTCTCAAAGAGAGCAGTTTTTCTCCTTCCCCTGAGAGGCCAAAAGACTACAGTTCCCAGCAACCCCTGGCTAGGTCACCTGACAGGGTCAAGGGTGGTTCCCGCACTACAGTCCCCAGGATCCTAAGGGGAAAGAGGGGGATGGGCTGGGGAAGCCTAATCATGAGGATATGAGATAGCTGGGGCAGAGGCCTGAGGAGGAGCCCATGGACTGGCAAACTGAAGAGGGAAGAGAGGAGAGGTGGTGGAGGAGGAACCTATGGATATCTCTGCCCTGGCCAGGGTGAAAGGTGAACAATTGAAAAGGCTTCTTGTGGCCTGGTTCTCTACCTTGGAGGAGGTTTCTACAGCAGCAGGATAACAGCAGATAATTAGCTCAGCCCTGTCCCAAGTGGGAGGTTGCCAGGTGTAAGTGCTGGTAAGGTATGTGTGGGGGGTCCTTTCAGCTTATGTGGAAGTACTGGGTGGAGGGTGAAGGGAAAGGGGTTGAAGCTGAAAACATTATAGCTGCTCTGTTTATACATGAACTGTGTTGGAGAAGGGAAATAGGAGAACTGTACAACACATGTGGATAGGAGTGAACTTTGAGAGCAGCGAGGAATAGAGGGCCTGACTGAGTGCATACCAGTGAACTTCTTCCCCCCAGGGGGTGGGAGCTGTGGCCCCTACTCTGGCTCGCTGATAAAGTATGAAGAGTGCTTTAGTAGTGCAAGTTAAGGTTTCTTGTGTAAGTATTGCAGTGTTTCAGTATGTTTATGTGTATTAACTATGTGCTGATTAATTTTCTATATTTTATGGATGTGTGTTGATTTTATTCTGTGTTTCTTGTGATTAGTTTTTTTTTTTTTCTGGCCGATCCTTATGTCTGTGTAACGTTATGATCTGCTTTGTACATCTTGTCTGAAGCAAAAGGCAGAATATAGGCTTTTAAAATTAAATTACACGAATGCATTTTCATAGCGGCTATCATGACATAGGGCTATCTGGACGGGTTTGGGAAAGCCCTGAATAGTGGCTGGAATCAGTCACATTTCTATGTTGCAACAAATGTCTTTCTGTTTACCGTTGCGACAGTTCCCACCCACGCACCCTGCGTCTAAGTGTGGTTCTGTTTCGTTCGATACTTTTCTGCTTTGGATGTAAGGTTGAGAATAGCTGTTTCCATGAATAAACATATGGTATTATCTTCTCGCTACATTCAATAAGTAAACTGAAATGCTTTCAAGGATGAGCCATTCCCCTGTAGTCAGACAGAAAGGTTAGTGGATGGAAACACTGGCAATGAAAATTAAAGTGCCATGGAAATATTATTGTTATGAGCTTTGGCGTCTTCACTAGTTGCCTGGTCTAGTCTTTGATATACCTAGTAGTTATGGGGTCCTTTTACTTAGGTGTGCTGAAAAATGGCCTGCGGTAGTGAAGACGCCTGTTTTGGGTGCACGCAGAATTATTTTTCAGCACACCGACAAAAAAATGCCTTTTTTAAAATTTTTGCCGAAAACAGACGCACGGCAAAATGAAAATTGCCGCGCATCCATTTTGGGTCTGAGACCTTAACACCAGCCATTGACTTAGTGGTAAGGTCTCACGTGATAACTGGGTCTACGCATGTCAGAAAATTAAAAAAAATTTTTCGAACAAGCGTAGCGGATGCGCGGCAAAATTAAAATTACTGGAAGGGCCACACGGTAACCGGGCGGTAACTCCAATTTGATATGCATTGGGCGTGTGGAGGTGCCTACGCAATTTAGTAAAAGCGCCCCTGAAACCTTCACTTGGATTACCTATAATTTTTCGTAAAATACGTTGACATTTTTGGTGACGGAATAGTCACTCCTTCCGCAAGGGGACGGCGATTTCTCTTGGTATCTGTACTAGGAATGTGCATTCAATGGGCCTTTTACAAAAGCACGCTAGCGTTTTTTAGTGAGCGCTAAAGGCTAGATGTTCCCATATATTCCCGTGGGCATCTCTGGAGTTCAGTACATGCTAAAAACGCTACCGCGGCCTTTGTTAAAGTCCCCTTAGTTTGTAAGTGTGCCTTACAAAGTTCAGTGTCTGCTAAAGTGATTTCACTTGGGTTAACTGAGAAATTAACACATGTTGAAAAGTTTTAACTTGCATTCGTATGTTGTTACTAGAACAAATGTGTGTGTGAAAGGAATCCTAAAAAAAAATCCCAAAATTAGAGGAAAATGAAGGAAAAAATTTGTGTTATGCGCATATCCACCCCCCTTACTCAGGGTATTTGGTTGATTCTTCCCTGCAAAAACCTCTAGTGTCCTAAGTATTTCAGCAGTAAATCCGGTACGTGTACTGTACATTGTCCTGCTTTTTTAGCCTTGTACCGCTTAACTGTTTTGACCCCACCCGGAATGATCTCAGCTGGATTTTACGACCAGCGTGTTTGTTTTGTTTGACCGGCACATCTGCTGTAGTGGAGAGAAATAAAGATTTGTTACGCAGTGCATCCTGCTTTCAAAAACTGTTATTACTTACAGTTGGCAGATTCTTAGAATTCTTTGGGACAAAATTACAAGCATTTATTTATTTATACATTCTTGTATCCCACTATTATCCAAAAACAAGTTTCGGATGAAAGTGAGTGGCTTACAGTTTACATTTTGGTGGAATTACAATAATGTTGTAAATGTGGAGAGGACATCTATAATTCGTGTGGTTATTCATAGAGGTTTTGAAGAGATAGATTAGAAATGGAAAAGGTAGCTTTGGTGTTCAATTGTAGAGTTTTGGTGATATTTATTCATACAGGGTCCCTTATACAAAGGCACGTAGCTGCCTATGTGCATCCAACGCATCAAATTGGCACTACTGCCCAGTTACCGCGTTCCCCAGGTGGCAATTCTGTTTTTGGCGTCTCTTTACACTTTCCATAAATACTAGAACAAGGAGGCATCAATGAATTTAGAACGAAGCGGAGGAAAGTTTTCTTCACTCAACGCGTAGTTAGACTCTGGAATTCGTTGCCGGAAAAAGTGGTTAAGACAGTTGACAGCGGACTTTAAAAAAGGGTTGGATGGCTTCCTGGAGGAAAAGGCCATAGAATGTTATTAAATGGATGTGGGAATAATCCACTATTTCTGGGATGGGCGGGACAAATTGTTTGTTCTTTTGGCCGCTGTCGGAGACACGGTGCTGGGCTCGATGGACCCTTGGTCTGTCCTGGCATGGCGATGCTTATGTACTTATATTTTCTACCACATGGCGTGACGCTTACCCTGCAGTAATCAGCAGTTGAGGCACCTTGAGTGCTTACCGCGCAGTTAGCATGCGAGACCTTACCACTAAGTCAATGGGTGGCGGTAAGGTCTCAGGCCAATAATGGATGCGTGATGGTTTTAGTTTTGACGCATGTCCATTTTCTGGCACAAAAAAAATGCTTTTTTTCCAGGCACGCTGAGGAAATTGACGAGTGCACATCCAAAACACACACCTACACCTGCACAGGCCACTTTTAGGTGTGCCTTAAGAAAAGGGCCCCTCGGTTTTTGAAGAGGTAGATTTGAAAGGAAGGCGACGATATCTTTGTGATTAGCTGTAGAATTTTTTGAAGAGGTAGGTTTTCGTTTCTTTTCTGAATTGGAGGAGATTTGTGATGCTCACCAATGGGGTTGTACCAAATTACATGCTGACCATGATCGACTTGCCTGCCAGAAATGCTGACCCAACATCGCGATTATATCTCACCTTGTATTACCCAAGCTGGAAAGGATGTAAGCATGGCTCTATTCAGGCGTCAAGCTTTCCATTCATCAGTGCGCAGAACTGGAATGCGCTTCCAAGAGCCATAACCAGTCTGAGTGACTACCTTCTCTTTCGCAAGGCACTAAAAACGCATCTGTTTGCACAAATATTTTCTACAAGACCTATGTAGGACTATAACCCCTGCAAGCATGCAAACGTGGATTCTGGTTGGACCCATTCTTTTGTACCGTTCTATGTAAAGTGTATTTTCTTCTTCATTTCTAATTTGTCTCTGATATCACCCAGATCTCTCTCTCTCTCTCGCTCTCTCTGGTTTTGTAAGCCACATTGAGCCTGCATGTTTGTGGGGATAATGTGGGGTAGAAATACATTGAGAAATAAATAAATTCTTCTTATGGTTTTTGGTATCGAGTTCCACCATTTGAAACCCAGGTAGCTAAATCCTGCTAACAGCTACATCCATGCTTAACAGCATGTCCTTCTGTATTCAAAATAGAGACAGCTTCTGAGAAATGGAGAGATTTGTTAGTTTCTACCAGTGGCATAGCCACAAGGGGGGCCTTGGGGGCCTGCCCCCCCAATTTGGGTTCAGGCCCCCCCAAAGTCTGCTGGTTTGGCTGGTGGGGGCTCCCAAGCCACACCAGTAGAAGCTTTCCTGTGGTGATATTTGTCACCGTGCTGCCTGCCTTGCTTCTCGCACGCTCAATTTCACTAAAACCGAGTATGTGCACTAGGGCAGGTAGCACGGTGCTGAGTTTCACCACAGGAAGGCTGCTGCTGACGGGGCTTGGGGACTCCGCCCAACTCAAGTATGTGGGGTTGCGGCGGGGCAGAGAGCAGTGGGGAGGTGAGGCAAAATGTGCCCCCCCACCCCCAAGAAAAACAAAACAAGATCTGGTCACGCCTCTGATTTTTATCAAGGGGTCTAAATTAACAATGGAACTTTCCTTCCCCATCTGAATCTTATGCCACTATCTTCATCAAAGTCAGAAATCCTTCCCTGACTTGGAGGAAAGAGGAATTGGCAAACTTCTCCCCTTCTCTAACTCCTGTTGCTTTATGACCTCTGAATGGCTAGACACAGGGAATTTAATGTCATCATTTTCCTCAGTAGGGAGAGAGGCTGCAGCTATCTCTCCTTCACTGTTCCTTTCAGAATCACTGATATCAGACATAGCATCAAGCAAAGCCAGACACTTGCTCTAATTGTCTGTTTGCTGAGCAGACAGTGAACTAAGGGGAGGGGGGGTGGTCCCTGTTTAAGGTGGAAGTCTGGAGGGGCCTAAACAGGAGCTCCCCTCACCGTCCCCTGTTATGAGAGAGACTGACTCAGTAGCATCACAGTCTGGCAAGGTCATAGAAACATCCTCAGTCTCCTGCCTCGTAACCTCTGTGGGATTAAGTTCAGAGGTGTCAGCAGTTGTGTTTAACTCTTCTTGGGGTATAACTGGGTTTTTTTTTCTTTCTTTTCCTGGTTTTAGTACACTATTGATTGTGAACCGCATTGATATATGACTCCGAGTGCCGGTATATCAAGTATCTCTCTATATAAAAGGCACCACCAACGTTCTAAATGAAGCCTCCAGCCGGAAGTGTGAAGGGGGAGAGATATCCGGTTTCCCCATGAGTGTCTGCCCCACCCTCTCTGTAACACAAACAGTCAGTGAAGGAAAACACAGCAAAGCAATGAAGGACTCGGAGGGGGGAGGGGAGAGAGGGCAGAGAGCAGGGACACACACACTCCCACATGCACACAGAAGAAAACCTTGCTAGCCCCCGTTTCATTTGAATCAGAAACGGGGCTTTTTTTTACTAGTAAACAAATAAAAGAAATAAACCAGGCATCAGTCTCAGGGTCAGCCTTAAACTGGGGCAGCCACTTAGGGCCCTGTGCTCCTGGGGGCCCCACCCAGGCCTGCCCCCCTGTCTCCAACCCCCTGCTCCCTACCACCACCAGCATTAAAACAACATTTCTCTGTAGAGGGCTCAGGACAGTGGCAGCAATTTGCATAAACCATCTGCCACCAACCCCAGACCCTGCTCTCTGCTGCTTCCTGTTCCCTTCTGATATAACCTCCTCCTTCCGCAAGGGCAGGACGCAGCAGAGAGAAGGATCAAGGGTTGGCGGCAGAAATACATGCAATTGCTACTGCTGCCCTGAGCCCTCTACGGAGAAATGTACGTTTTAAAGTAGGGCGGTGGAGGGGTGCGGAGACAGGGAGTATACTGGACTGCCGGGGGTTTGCCCCAAACTGGTCCACACAGGGCCCTGTCAATATCATCCAGCACCAGGTTAACTTCCGAGTTGCCAAACTAGTCTAGATATTTAGTTCAAGAGGCCAGACAAGCCCTTAGCATTGAGTTGATGGATATGGATGGGATGGGAGGACAGTAGAGGAGAGAATTGCGGGACATGGATGGAAGGGCAGGGGAAAGACAAAAAATCGCTTACAAGAGAGCCTTTCTAGGGCCCATTTACCTCCGGGTTAGCGCAGGGACACTTACCGTCACCTCAGTGGGTGGCGGTAAGGGCTCCCCCTTGAAATGGCTGTGCGGCAAGTGCTTCACTTGCCACAGGGCCATTTCCTCAAAAAAAGAGTGGCCTACCTTTTATCTGCTGCGGTAAAAGGGGGCCTTGACGCACGTCAAAAATGTGCCGATGCTAACGCACAATGCCTTCCTCGGGGGTTGAGGCGGTTCAGATAAATCAGCTTCGCAGAGTATAGAAATGGCTATATCTGAACCGCCTCGACCCCTGAGGAAGACATTGTGTGGAAACACAGCCCTTGTAGGATCTTTTGGGTCAGCTTATTTGGGCAAATAAACCCTTGGATGCTCTTACTCCTGGTTTGCCTTCGTCATTTGGAACTTCTCACTTTCACCCGTGTTGTTTCTGCTTGACTTTTTTTGTGGAATTTTTGGGGACCCCTTTCTTTTTCCTGTAGGGGCATCCCCTTAAAGTGCACACAGTGTCATAGTATAGTGCGGATCTACGCCCAACTTCGGTGCTGGAATATACGCCTGGTTTCAGTTGGTGTAACTCCTCATGCTCAAAGTTGGGCGCTGATCCAGGCGCTACAAGCTATATCAGTGGTTGGCGGTAGAAAGCTGAAGAAAGGCAGCTTTATTGCAGAGGTGGGAAAATAGTTGGAACAGGTAGAAGTAGAGTGGAGGAGTGGCCTAGTGGTTAGAGCACCAAGGTGGCCGGTTAAAATCCCACTGCTGCCCCTTGTGATCTTGGGCAAGTCACTTAACCCTCCATTGCCTCAGGTACAAACTTAGATTGTGAGCCCTCCTGGGACAGAGATATATCCAGAGTACCTGAATGTAACTCACCTTGAGCTACTACTGAAAAAGGTGTGAGCAAAATCCACATACATACATACATATAAATAAATAAAGATTCTAGAATTCCAAAGAATAACAAGATTCCATGCAGAATTTCAAAGTGTAGCAACATTCCATGTAGAACCCCAAAGAGTAACAAGATTCTTGGGGGTGGGGGGCCGGGTTCAATTCCTACTGCAGCTCCTTGTGACTCTGGGCAAGTCACTTAACCCTCCATTGCCCCAGGTACAAATAAGTACCTATATGTACATAAGTACATAAGTATTACCATACTGGGAAAGACCAAAGGTCCATCGAACCCAGCATCCTGTTTCCAACAGTAGCCAATCCAGGTCACAAATACCTGGCAAAATCCTCAAAAAGTACAAAACATTTTATACTGCTTATCCCAGAAATAGTGGATTTTCCCCAAGTCCATTTAATAACGGTCTATGGACTTTTCCTTTAGGAAGCCGTCCAAACCTTTTTTAAACTCCGCTAACTGCCTTTACCACATTCTCTGGCAATGAATTCCAGAGTTTAATTACACGTTGAGTGAAAAAAACTTTTCTCCGATTCGTTTTAAATTTACTACATTGTAGCTTCATCGCATGCCCCCTAGTCCTAGTATTTTTGGAAAGCGTGAACAGACGCTTCACATCTACCCGTTCAACTCCACTCATTATTTTATAGACCTCTATCATATCTCCCCTCAGCCGCCTTTTCTCCAAGCTGAAGAGCCCCAGCCGCTTCAGCCTTTCCTCATAGGGAAGTCGTCCCATCCCTTTTATCATTTTCGTCACCCTTCTCTGCACCTTTTCTAATTCCACTATATCTTTTTTGAGATGCGGTGACCAGAATCGAACACAATATTTGAGGTACGGTTGCACCATGGAGCGATACAAAAGCATTATAACATCCTCATTTTTGTTTTCCATTCCTTTCCTAATAATACCTAACATTCTATTTGCTTTCGTAGCCGCAGCAGCACACTGAGCAGAAGGTTTCAACGTATCATCAACGACGACACCTAGATCTCTTTCTTGGTCTGTGACTCCTAATGTGGAACCTTGCATGACGTAGCTATAATTCGGGTTCCTCTTTCCCACATGCATCACTTTGCAGTTGCTCACATTAAACGTCATCTGCTTTGAATGTAGTTGCAAAAACCACAGAAAGGTGGTATATCAAGTCCCATTTCCCTTCCCACTAAATGAAACAGCACAAATCTCTGTGTCTCCACAGTGAATGTTGTATTAGTGTACAGAATTGCTTTAATACTTTGAGGTCACATGACCTGAAAATTACATCCAATTTACCGTAGACAACTTCTTGCCAATAGCTGGGTTATGGTTGCCCTCTGTGACCTGTGTGTTCATTAGCAAAATACAGGAAAAACACTCATCTTGAACGGATACACTTTAAATGGGCTTTTGATAGCTGAGATGGGGGAAGGGAGAGGCGAGATGTGTTTTTTTTTTTTTTTTGTATTTTAAACACTCTCTATTCTATATCTGAAGAGTTTGGAGTTTAGTTTATGACAAGTTAGAGCTGAGATGATAAGGGGAGAGTTTATGTAGTATAATTAATTTGAAAGCATATTTATACTGATGAAGAAGTAAAAAAACATTTGAACAGATTAAACTGTCAGATTTAATAAATCTTAAGCAGTGTGGCTTGAAGCCAGCGCCACCAATGCAACTCTCTGAAACACCCTTTAATTGGGACCAAATCCTGCTCTTTGAGCTTATTCATTGTTAATGTTAACGGAACGTAAGCAGCACGGAAAGCAGTGGGCCTGATTCCAGGAATCTATCAGGCTGCTACATTGCCACAAATCCAGCCATCAGGATAGGGCAACACATAAGGACCCTGTATACAAGACACTGATCTTATAGGAGGTAAAGATGCTACCAGGTCTCATTCTTACAGTCTTCCTAGAGAACCTGAGGAACCCATATGACAAGAAAACCTAAGAAGCATATTTTCAAAGCACTTAGGTTCACAAAGTTCCATAGGTTACCATGGAACTTTGAGTAGAGAGGTGTGGTAGCCGTGTTAGTCCACTTTTAAAGGTAATCAATACAAATCAAACAAAATAAAACATGGAAAAGAAAATAAGATGATACCTTTTTTATTGGACATAACTTAATACATTTCTTGATTAGCTTTCGAAGGTTGCCCTTCGTCAGATCTGAAATAAGCAAATGTTGGTAGATGACAGTATATATAAGTGAAACATCAAAGCATTCCAGTGACAGTCTAACAGGATGGGGGTGGATAGGTGAGAGACAGGAAGAGTTGGGTGGATGAGGGACAGGGAGATATGCATGGAGACAGGAGGGGGACAAAGCAGTACAATTTTATGGTTTATAATGGGCTAGAAAACCCAGATATTTGTTGTCCTGTCTGGTGGGTGTTTAATCATTCTGACTTCAAAGGTCTTACGTTCCTGTATTGTTTTAAAGTTCCCTTTCAGGATTCTTACCATGAAATCACTGGTACAGTGTTCTGGTTTGGAACTTTTGAAAGTCTAAGCGCTTTGAAAATACACCTCTAAATCACCCAAATCAATCTATCCATCCAATTTACAGGGCAATTTTCAAAGCCATTTTCATAGGTAATGCAGGGGTCTGTTTAGTGAACTGCATTTGCTGTTCAAAATGGGACTTGTCAGAGGCTATCACTCAATCTGGAGGCTCACATGAAGAATGTATGTGTTGTTTTCACAGAGTACATTTATTTTCATGTTAGATAGCTAGTGCAGAAGGGGATTGGAAAAGGGCTAGGAATGTCGTTTTGTTTGAGGTTTTCTTCGTTCTGGAATGAATGTCATCAAGCGCTTGCATTCTTTGCAAGAAAGTGCTCAACTATCCCAGAAATCTATAAAGGACATGAAAAATTAGGTGCACAATTGGAAGTGCTAGGATCATTTGTGCACAAAACTAAATTAGCTAATTGGCTCTAAATTGGATTAAGTTCCAATAATTGGCATCATCGAGCACTAATGGAAACTTAGTTGTAGTTATGAACATAAATGACTTACGTCCGTATTCTATAAGCTTATCCCCAGATTCTATATAGCGCACTCAGTGTTCTGCGCCGAAATCAGAGTGTATTCTATAACAATACACATAACTTAATTGGCTTAACAAGCCAATCAGCGTTAACAGTGCTTAACAAGCAATTACGAACACTAATTGGCAATAATTAGAATTTATGCACTTAACTGTAACTCACTGTGCCTAAATTCTAATGCGCACTTCCAAAAAGGGGTGTTTCTATGGGCATTCCAAAAAACTGAGGGCATGGTTATAGAATATACCTGCTCTGCGTGTAAATGGCTGTGACTAAATTTGGTCATGTGGAGAGGCATTCTGCATATTCTATATACCGCGTGGAAATTTAATCCTATTCTATGAAATGTAGGCGTACTTTAGAGAATACACCTAGGCGTAATTTTATTCTGCGTAGATTTTTCAGGCATCCTATATAGAATCTCCCCCTTAGTGCCCAATTTCTATGGCACCAAACTCCAAAGGGGCATGGATGTGGGAGGGGCATGGGTGGCTTGAGGGTGTGCCAAGCAGTTGCGCCTGTAATTTCTATGGGCCCCCATAGATTTGGCCCTGGACCTCCCTGTCGACGACCCTCTTGACCCCTCCTCCCGCCGCCAACCTGCCATCGCCAACCTTTGCTGGTGGGGAACCCCAACTCCCGCCAGCCGAGGTCCTCTTCTTCCGGCGCAAGATTTCGTTCTGTTTCTGAGTCTGACGTCCTGCATGTACGTGCAGGATGTCAGACTCAGAAACAGAATGAACCCTTGTGCTGGAAGAAGAGGACCTCGGCTGGCGGGGGTTGGGGTCCCCCGCCAGCAAAGGTAGGCGGCGGGGGAGGGTTGGCAGCGGGAGGGGGAGTCGAGAGGGTCATGGGCAGGGGGGGGTCAAAGTTGGTGGTGGCGGCGGCGGCGGCAGGGAGGTCGGCAATGGTGGGGGGTTGTCGGCAGTGGCGGGGGGTAGGCAGCGCCGGGGGGGGGGCTAAAATGTGCTCCCTCACCTCGGGCTCTGGACCCCCCTCCTGCTGAAGTCTGGCTATGCCCCTGATTTGGGCATGAACATTTACAGCCCTTGACATGGCATAAGTTGCTTTTACTACAGCTACACATCAAGATTGCAGACTTACACTAGCACGTGCAATATTGCCATTATAAAAATGGTGCTTAGTGCTCAAACTTTTGGTACCAGTTTATGCACCCTTTATAGAAACATAGAAACATGATGACAGATAAAGGCCATATGACCCATCCAGTCTGCCCATCCTCTGTAACCCCTGATTCTTCCTGTTCCTAAGCGATCCCACATGCTTATCCCATGCCTTTTTAAATTCTGGAACAGTCCTAGACTCCACCACCTCCACTGGGAGGCCATTCCACACCTCCACCACCCTTTCTGTGAAATAATACTTCCTTAGGTTACTCCTAAGCCTATTCCCTCTTAACTTTGTCATATGCCCCCTCATTCCAGAGCTCTCCTTCATTTGGAAAAGGCTCTCTTCCTGTACATAAATGCCCTTGAGATATTTAAATGTTTCTATCATGTCTCCGCTCTCCCTCCTCTCTTCCAGCGTATACATGTTGAGGTTCATAAGCCTGTCCCTTTAATTTTTGCATTCAAGACCACTTACTAATTTCGTAGTCGCCCTCTGGACCGACTCCATTCTGTTTATATCTTTCCGTAGGTGCGGTCTCCAGAACTGCACGCAGTACTCCAAATGGGGCCTCACCAGAAACTTATACAATGGCACTATCACCTCCTTTTCCCTGCTGGTCATGCCTCTCTTTATGCACCCAAGCATCCTTCTAGCTTTGACCGTCGCTTTTTCTATCTATTTGGAAGCTTTAAGGTCATCAGACACAATCACCCCCAAGTCCCGCTCTTCCTTCGCACACTGAAGCACTTCACCCCCTATACTGTACCGTTCCCTCGGATTCTTGTAACCCAAGTGCATGACCCTTCATTTTTGGGGATTAAACCTTAGTTGCCAAATATCGGTCCATTCCTCCAGCTTTGCTAGGTCCTTCCTCATGTCATTCACACCCTCCAGGATGTCCACCCTGTTATTGAACTGGGTCCATAATCCCCCAGATAATATATATGACAAATGCCTAAATTTGCATGCAATCTCAAGATGCGAATGCAACTTAATTGGCCAATGAGTCATCAATGAGCAATAATTGGTCGCTAACAACCAATTATTAACGTAAAATTGGCACCAATTAGGATTTGCACATGTATCTGGTTGTGCGCTATTCTATAACACATTGTGGCCATTGCACATGACTAACTTAGGTGCAGATCGGGTATATTCCATAATGATGTGTATAGTTTTTTTGAAACACCCACAACCTACCAATTTCGTGCCCATGGCCACACCCCTTTTTTGGCTGCACACATTAGAATTTTTGTATACCACGTTGTAGAATATGGCTAGAAAGTCATGCATGTAAATTCTAATTAAAGCCAATTAGCACTGCTAATTGATAAGTACCAATTATCAGTGCTGATAGGCTTGTTAATCAATTAACTTGTGTGCACAGTTTGGCCATGCAACCAAATTAGCGCACACAACTTAAGGCACCCTTTATAGAATTTGGAGGTAAGTATGAAAGTGTATGTGTGAGATTATGGAATTAGGGAGTAAATGGTTTAAGATTTTCCTCCTCAAAAAGCTTGCATTAATAATATTGTTATGATTATATTTTGGGTGCCCATGTGTGCACTATGCATGAATACCAAAACATTCCAGTTCCACATCGTTTTATTTTTCTTTCAGAACCATGGACAGCTAGTTCTTGCTATACCACCTGCAAGTTTTACCTGCTTACATCTTTTACTAAAGCTTAGCTTGAGTTATCTGCAGCAGGGTCCATTTTATTCCTATGGGACCTGCTATAGATAACTGGAGCTAAGCTTTAGTAAAAGACCCCCCTCAGTCAAAGCCATTATTAAGCTTCCTACCCTTCTCCTATTGCGAAAAACCTTTTCCAGTAAGATAAATGCAGTGAATAAAATTGTGAAATCAAGACATAGTGGAATCCATCTAATTTCGTCTTAAATGATTTTTAAGTTATTTAAATGGAAGGAAAACTTAGAGCCTGGCACACTATTCTGGACTATTAGCATTATGAAGTTCTGGTAATGTAATACCTAGGCCATCAATTTCATCTTTTTCCTAGTTTCCCCAGAACTCATAGATGATAATATTTCTCTCGATTATTGTGTCAAGATGCTTCCAATTATGTCAGTCTTCAAAATGATCTGCTGCTGCTCAGTGGTGTTAAATTACATCTGCTTTCCTTTCCGGTCTTTCTTTTCCAGGTCTCCGGTGAGATGCTCATAATCTTTTCAAGAAAAGTTAACTATGTTTCTCAATGTTTCGCAATCATAAGGGTCACCTTTCTAATGAGTTTGAGTCCTCGAAGCTTATGCCCCAATGATTCTGTTAGACGGGTGCCACCATCCCTCTGTGTTGTTTGTATGTTCATGGTCCACATGAAGCACGAGAAGCTAATGATAAAAGTTCAAATAACTTTGAGGCCTTTTTAATGAAGTGTATTAAACAGATTAAAGGTAATTCTGCAATCATGCATGTATAAGTTATTTGTGCCTTATGCATATAAATGCCAAGATAATTGGCACTTATGCACATATGGGGCCAGATTCTACATATGGCAACTGAAAAATCCATGCGGAAAAAATTTCCACCTAAGCGTATTTTATAAGCAGCACCTAGATTTAAGCTGCTGTATATAGAATACACTTAGTTGATATTGCAGTTCCTAAAACTACGGTCATCCATTTACACCAATGAAAATGTGGCATAAATCCCAGTATGTAGATTTAGGTGCAGAGGGTCGTATTCTATAACAATGCATGTCAATTTTGGAATGCCCATTTCCCCACCCATAGCCATGTCCCTTTTTGCCTGCGAGCGTGAGAACTTAGGCACACTGCGGTACAGAATACGCTTAGCAAGTCGTGCATGTGAATTCTAATTATTGCCAATTAGTGCTCATTATTGCTCGTTAAGTGCTGTTATCAATGCTAATTAGCTTGTTAAGCTAATTAATTTATGCGCGTTGTTATAGAATATGCCTGGATTTCAGCAGAGATCTCTAGCTGGCACTATATAGAATCCAGGGGAATGTGTGAATTAGCGCACAAACGTGCAAACGGTTGGTGCGCTGTTCTCTAATTTGCATAGAGTGTTAGGTGATGGGAAGTGGGCGGGTTATAGGTGGTGAACACACATGGACTGCACATTGCAGCTAGAACAGTGTTAGTGCGCCTTGTAAAGGGGTCAGCTTCCTCCACTCTGGGTTGCGGCCGCGCAGCCCTGTTAGGTTCACAGGTTTCCAGCAAAGAACCAGACTGCCATACGGACTTAAGACCAAAGTGCTTTATTCTCAATTCAGTTCCACTCTCAAAATTGAAATGCAGTTCACAAACAGGGTTCAGGCCAGGTTCCAAACTCCAGCCAACAATCCAGTTCCTTAACAGTTCAGGCCCACTTCCTTTGCACTACCTTCCCCTCTCCCTCAGAAGGGCTCAGTCAAAGTTCAGCCTGCTGTTCTATACATCCCAATAATTCAACCCTTTCACAAACAGTCTCTTCAAAGGAAACCACCACTTAATGCCCCTGTCCTCTTCACAGCACCCAGGAGGACCCTGTACCAAACAGGGCTGGCAGCTTTCCTCCTACCTCACAGCACCACACCCCTGTGGCCTCTCACACTGCCTTCATGTGCTGGACAGGGTTACATTTACATTCTCACACTCCATGGCAGCTTACTCTTCCCCCCAGGGAAGCTCCAGTGGCAGGCCCTTTCTATCCTCCACCTACTCCATGGCAGCTTCTCTCTCAATCGGTTTCCTCTCTCCCCCCCTGGTGGCTGGGAGCCACCCAGAAATCTCTCCCCCTCTCACAGCTGTAGGGAATTATATACTGCAGCTAAGGGACTGAGCTTCACCTCCCCTTCTCCCTCTAGTGGGGAAGGGAGTAACTGGCTCCCCTAGCATTGAGCCACTGCTCCCCCTGCTGGGGTTGGAAATACATTCCACCCTTATAGGACTACCCTCCTCTCTCCTGCCTGCAAGGGCTGCTGGGAACTGTAGTTCAGGGATTAGCTGCTTCTCTGTGGGACCCCGAGTGCTAGCTTTGTCACAGTACACACTGATCATGAATAATCATAATGTGGTGACTGCAGGGGACATTTACCTCACAGCTTGTGCACTTACCATGCATTAATGATTGCTGTTAAAGCAGGGCAAATGCAAGAATTTACCCCACTTTAGCAGAGGAGTGTGGTAGCCGTGTTAGTCCACTCTTAAGGTTATCAATAGAAATCAAACAAAATAAAACACGGAAAAGAAAATAAGATGATACCTTTTTTATTGGACATAACTTAATACATTTCTTGATTAGCTTTCGAAGGTCGCCCTTCTTCCTCAGATCGGAAATAAGCAAATGTGCTAGCTGACAGTGTATATAAGTAAAAACATTCAAGCATTACTATGACAGTAAAACAGATACTATTGGAGATTCTACATGGAATGTTGCTACCATTGGAGATTCTACATGGAATGTTGCTATTCCACTAGCAACATTCCATGTAGAAGGCTGCGCAGGCTTCTGTTTCTGTGAGTCTGACGTCCTGCAGAAGCCTGCGCGGCCACATTGGTGAATGTTTTTACTTATATACACTGTCAGCTAGCACATTTGCTTATTTCCGATCTGAGGAAGAAGGGCGACCTTCGAAAGCAAGAATTTACCCCACTTTAGCAGAGGAGTGTGGTAGCCGTGTTAGTCCACTCTTAAGGTTATCAATAGAAATCAAACAAAATAAAACATGGAAAAGAAAATAAGATGATACCTTTTTTATTGGACATAACTTAATACATTTCTTGATTAGCTTTCGAAGGTTGCCCTTCTTCGTCAGATCGGAAATAAGCAAGTGTTGGTAGATGACAGCATATACCGTATAAGTGAAACATCAAAGCATTTCAGTGACAGTCTAACAGGGTGGGGATTCAGTGACAGTCTAACAGGACTGTCACTGAAATGCTTTGATGTTTCACTCATATATACTGTCATCTATCAACACTTGCTTATTTCCGATCTGAGGAAGAAGGGCAACCTTCGAAAGCTAATCAAGAAATGTATTAAGTTATGTCCAATAAAAAAGGTATCATCTTATTTTCTTTTCCATATTTTATTTTGTTTGATTTCTATTGATAACCCCACTTTAGCAAAAGAGCCCCTTTCTTCCTGCTAATAACAGGTTTATGATATTGACAATCCTTCAACATTGATGTTTTTCAAATTTAATACCTCAAAATACAGGCTGATGGCCACCAGTTAAATAAATCTAAATATTCACTGCTGGGCCACATCCAGATACTGGCATTGAGTATCCAGGTCTGTGGTGGTTCCCGGAGGTTATGCAGGTACAGCTAATACTCACTGCTGAATTACCTAACCAGTCAAACTTAGGACTGCTATTTACATGGTCCAATTTGTGGTTAGATATGTGGACATGGTTACCTAATATCACCACTGTCCACCCTGCCCGGAAAGTGCCACAGCAGTCTCAGGAGATATTCAGAGGCACTGCCCAGTTAAATGCCACTGAATTTCGGCAGCCGGAAAGCTCAGCATGGTTTAAGTGGGCACATTAATGTAATCCTTCTCATTCTAGATGGGCTGTTTACCATGAGATCTGAGCTATAAGCAAGAAATCATTAAACCGAATTAAAAAAAAATGTTTAGTAAAAGTTTCATTCACACTCACGTTTCATGTTTTCTGTAGTTGAAGACAAAAGGAATGGCATAAGTAAAATAACCTATTTTTACCTAATACTCGATTTTGAACGCTTAAAAAACAATTGGTGATGAACCTTCCCTGTCATTAGTTCAGTTTCTATACATTCTCTAACTACAAATCCTACTGCTTGGTGTGACATTCTAGCACAGCGTCAACATGTCTTCCAAGGTTATGTAACACCAGTTAAACAAAAGGGTTATCAGTGAAGTTGACTCAGTTAAGTTGAGAGCTTAATTTCAGTGTGGAATAGGTCAGAACACAAACCGTTTTAGAGAAAATCTCCAAAAATAAATGTAAAGCATTCCCAGGTGGCAGTGAATGTTTATGTTCTACGCCCCCGTGTTTTCTCATCTGGTTGTTCATGGAACTTAAAGATCATTCTGGAAAAGACGGTATAACTATGTTAGAATTAAAAAATATTGAAAGGGAAAAGAGATAAGAACGTACTGCTTTCTGTCCGTAATGCATTGGGTTTCCTCCCCATCCTACCATATATCCTGGTTCATACTGGGATAAAACTCTAACAGATGGTAGACTAAGAGTCGAGTCTTATCTGGACATTGGAGACACTGTCTTCAGTGTAGGTACCAGATCCGATATCACCGCTTCCCTTATGTGGATTCCATCACCATTTGTCTGAGCAGAACCCCCTGAAGAATGTCCGCAATCTCTATTGCAGAAAGGATCTTCCAGTCAGTGCCCCCCGCAGGTTAAAACCTCCTCTTCATTTTCAGCTGTTGAAGATCTTTGACTATATTTCTGTCCAGTTTCTCCATCTGAATTGGAGGTCTGTAGACTCCTGTGATATAAATGTAAATGTCATTGTCTTATTCCAAGATGGTATCCCACATTTTCCCAACAATTTGCAGGCTCAATGTGGCTTACATTTGCCGTAATGGCGGTTGCCATTTCCGGGTAACAGAATTACAAATGGTAATGTGTTAAGTTGCATACATACATGGTAACATACCTGTAACATAACATATGTGAACAGATCATGGTATAGACATATATCATGTGCATATATATGTTAAGGAAGAATAAATTATGGTAATACTTGAACGTTCCTGAGTACGAAATTGGGTTGTATCATTCTTTAGGTCTTTAGATGATTTGGGTAGTGGGTTCCATGTGGAATTTTGAATGCACAGCTACCCAACAAATTGTTCCTAGTTAGGCTAGTCTGATCTTTTAACAGAACAGGGGAAAAGCCTAATGATTATAGGAACAGATTGAAAGTCAGGGAAGCCAGGGTTCAAATCCCAGTGTCACTCATTGTGAATTTAGGCAAGTTAATTAACCCTCCTTTGCCTTGGGTACAAACTTAGACCATAAGCCCTCTAGGTGCAGGGAAAGAGCTAGTGAACCTGAATGTAGTCCACCTTGAGCTTTTCTCTGAGAAAGACGGCCCGACACAGGCTTCATCATTCAAACATGGGCAGAACCTAAAAGACAGGTTTTCCTCCGTGCTCCAAAACTGGGGTGTTTTTCTATGATTTAATACCTGTGAATTGGGGGAAATTGGTTACTGAAGGACCTGGAGTTGGACTTCTAATGGACAACAGGACCTTCTGGCTGAAAAAAGGGACTGGAAAGTTTGTTCTACAAATTCACACGTGTAGAATGAGACAACAAAACAACGTATCATGGATTCCAGAGTTTTTCATAGTAACATAGTAAATGACAGCAGATAAAGACCTGAATGGTCATCCAGTCTGCCCATTTTACATGGTATGTGATACTTATATGTGTACCCGAGTTTGATTTGTCCTTGCCATTCTCAGGGCACAGACCGTAGAAGTCTGCTCAGCACTCTTGTACTAAAAATTCCAAAGCTAATGTCAAAGCCCCTTAAAATGTACACTCCAGCCCATCTCTATCTATTCAGTCACGATCAGGGCGTAGACTGTAAAAGTCTGCCCAGCTCCCGTTTTGTTTCTCAGTTACCGGCGTCGCCACCCAATCTCTGCTAAGATTCCATAGAACCATTCCTTTTAAACAGGATTCCTTTGTGTTTATCCCACGCACATTTTGAACTGTAAACTGTGAAATTTTTAATTTCCATAGTGCCACGTCAGGATAATAGTCAAGTCCTTGGGTATATCCCTGCAGGTTTCATTATTTATTTATTTATTTATTTAAAATCCTTTGAGTCCAAGCCTTTTTTTAAACACAGATACACTAAAAGCTGTTACCACATCCTCTGGCAAAGAGTTTCAGAGCTTAACTATTTGTTGAATGAAAAAATTATTTCTTCCTATTTGTTTTAAAAGTATTTCCGTGTAACTTCATTGAGTGTTCCCTGGTTTTTGTACTTTTTGAAAAAGTGAAAAATCGACTCACTTCTACTCATTCTACACCGCTCAGGATTTTGTTAACCTAATGGGCCGACATTAAGTGGGACTTACCTGGGTAGGAGAAACTCCTGTCTGGATAAGTCGCACTCACTGGGTCAGTGCCAGAGTTTCAGCAGCACTTTTCTGGATGGTACTGCTAGAAATCTGGACTGACTGACTCAGCTCCATTCATGTATTGTCAGGGGGCTCCAGAGACAGAGCTAAGGCAAAGCTGCCTAGAGAGCTTTCTATGTATGCCACTAAATATCAGAAGTACCGGATAGTCTTCGGTGACTGTCAAAAACCCAAATAATTCAGCACCGGTATCTGGGTATATATCTCAGCATTGAACATCCAGGTAGTTTGGAAAAAAAAACACTGATCCCCCGACGTTTGGTTTTACCCCAATGCTTTTTTTAAGTTTTCTGCATTATATTGCAAACCAGATATTGTGGTAGGAATTAAGACTCTTTTAATTACAACTGTACAATTTAATGTAGTCAATACTAATAATTAGGTTTGCTATAATCCTTATATAAAAAATACTCAGATCTGCCATGTGTTAAAGGATTATAAGATGTCCGCATTAAAAAAAATGGTAAATCCCCTGAGCCCTCCAGTCCCACAGGTGACAGATTTTGTATGACTGTGCCCACTCCCTGAGTCTTCCAGTCCCAGAGGTGACAGGCTCTGTATCCCTGTGCCCACTCCCTGAGTCTTCCAGTCCTAGAGGTGACAGGATCTGTATCCTGTGTCCAGTCCCTGAGTCTTCTAGTCCTGGGTAGTACAACCCCAGCTTCACTTTCACTGCTGTATAAGTCATAAAAGGGATGTTGTGATCAAGCTGAGCCTCTGAGGTGAAAACAGAGGGGCAGGTACCAATATGTGAACAGACAGCTCTAAAAATAGAAGGATAATGATGGGAGAATTGAACAACTCTTGCTTGTGTTCCAAAGCCAGAGAAAAGAGCGCCCCCACAGTTGAATCATGGCCTCTATCTTTATAATCTATTTATAGATCTTGTTTGTAATATTTTTCCTCTTGTTTTCTAAAAAAGAATAAAGCATTACCAGAATGAATTGAGTCATTGCTCATCAAGGAGAGTCAGGTCCTGCCACAGACATCATGCTACCTACATGTCATGCTTGTTGCAATGAGCAGGTATCATTTTTCTCGCCTTATTCTGTATCTATTAGATTGTAAGCTCTTTGAGCAGGGACTGTCTTTCTTCTATGTTTGTGCAGCGCTGCGTATGCCTTGTAGCGCTATAGAAATGCTAAATAGTAGTAGTAGTAGTAGTAGCAACATTCCATCTAGAATCTCCAATAGTAGTAGACTTTGCGCCTTCTGTCTCGCTGCACCCTACGCCTGGAATAAACTTCCTGAGCCCCTACGTCTTGCCCCATCCTTGGCCACCTTTAAATCTAGACTGAAAGCCCACCTCTTTAACATTGCTTTTGACTCGTAACCACTCGCCTCCACCTACCCTCCTCTCCTCCTTCCTGTACACATTAATTGATTTGATTTGCTTACTTTATTTTTTGTCTATTAGATTGTAAGCTCTTTGAGCAGGGACTGTCTTTCTTCTATGTTTGTGCAGCGCTGCGTACGCCTTGTAGTGCTATAGAAGTGATAAATAGTAGTAGTAGTAGTCTCTTGTAATCAGAGGTGATATTGTGATGTCATAATGCCTCAGGCCACCAATAAGAGCCAATCTCATCAGTGATGTCACAATGGCTTGATTGTCCTATACTTGGCTCACTTTTATTACATAGCTCTTTGAGCAGGGACTGTCTTTCTTCTATGTTTGTGCAGCGCTGCGTACGCCTTGTAGCGCTATAGAAATGCTAAATAGTAGTAGTAGTAGTCTCTTGTAACCAGAGCTAATGTTGTGATGTCA
Source organism: Microcaecilia unicolor (assembly GCF_901765095.1). Taxonomy (NCBI): domain Eukaryota; kingdom Metazoa; phylum Chordata; class Amphibia; order Gymnophiona; family Siphonopidae; genus Microcaecilia; species Microcaecilia unicolor. The sequence goes on from NC_044038.1 coordinate 6,782,662, forward strand.
TAATGCCTCAGGCCACCAATAAGAGCCAACCTCATCAGTGATGTCACAATGGCTTGATTGTCCTATACTTGGCTCACTTTTATTACATAGCTCTTTGAGCAGGGACTGTCTTTCTTCTATGTTTGTGCAGCGCTGCGTATGCCTTGTAGCGCTATAGAAATGCTAAATAGTAGTAGTAGTAGTCTCTTGTAATCAGAGGTGATATTGTGATGTCATAATGCCTCAGGCCACCAATAAGAGCCAACCTCATCAGTGATGTCACAATGGCTTGATTGTCCTATACTTGGCTCACTTTTATTACATAGCTCTTTGAGCAGGGACTGTCTTTCTTCTATGTTTGTGCAGCGCTGCGTATGCCTTGTAGCGCTATAGAAATGCTAAATAGTAGTAGTAGTAGTAGTAGAGTTGGTATTGATGACAGTGGCCTAGTGGAAGAGTTGAGAATCCAAGAAAAAGATCAGCAATAAAGTATCTGTAACAGTGACCTTTTAGAGAGTTGAATGAGTGACCCTCTGATAGTGCCATGTCAGGATAACAGACAAGTCCTTGGGAATATCCCTGCAGGTTTCATTATTTATTTATTTATGTAAAATCCTTTGAGTCCAAGGAACTATGAAACTGTTATTATTAGATAGATAAATAAGTAACTTAGAAAATTACTTGTGTTCCATACTCGTGTGTAGGTCTAATTTCTTAGCCTGAGATAATGGGATTTGAACTTTCCATCCAGCTACAGCTGAGCTTCCTTGGTTTTCCTTTTGGTCTATTGTTTATTACATTTGGAGGAGCGTTTTTGATATGATGTTTAAATCTGACTTTGGATATTTTGCTCAGATTTTTCAAAATTCAAGTGGTGAATATAGTATTTTTGCTGTTTTGAAAATCACTATATTTTTGTTGTTATTATTCGTTTTGCACAAAAGGTCTATAGACCCCTGAGGCAGGCCCTTGTGGCCGAAACACGACTCGTGCCGGGTCATTTTATTTGGGAAACACCATTTGTGAGAGGACTTTTTTGGATCCACTGGTTGTACATTTCAGTATCAGCCTTACCTCTTCCTCTGAATATATGTAGAGATCATTTCTCAGGAGCCCCTAGTCTATTTTGGCCCATTTCTGAATTCAATTTGTCTTTACTATTTCCCTTCCCCCACATGCTAAGTTTCATTCTACTCTGTTAAAATTCTGTCCCCAGTCAGGACAGACATTTGACTCCTTTTATATAATTATGTTCAATATCCACTGGGCTGAATAGAATAAACAAAATCCCAGTTTTAACTAAACTGTTAAAATATATGGCAGTAAATTAAGTTATTGGTGTAATAAGCATCTCAGATAGCTGGTGAAAGGAGGATAATAAATGAGACACTGATACTAAGGTATAATTTACAAATGAAATAAAGTTCTTTACCTGTAGCAGGTGTTCTCAGAGGACAGCAGTACATATGTCACGTCTATGGCCGTGACCACCCTCAGACTTCCCTTATTTCTGGGGGTCAGCATCTATGCTGGCTTCTGTCTGTTTCTGTGTTAGTCTTGTCTCTGTCTCTGTGTTCTGATTGCTTCACTAGACCTCACCTGTGTGGGCTATGCCTCTCTGAGGAGCCAGCATCTAAGATGGCTCCCGCTTTTGTGGGAGCCAGCTTCCAAGATGGCTCCTGCCTGTTCTTCCTATGTGTTCCAAGCCTCTCCTTGGTGTGATTGTGTTCCCTGCTCCTGTCCTGCAGTAGGTGACATCATCAGGGAGAGCATTCATAAGGAAGTGCTGTGCTTGCATTCAGGCCCTTTGCATAGTAAGTAAGAGTGTTATGCCAATATGCCGTGAGGTTAGTGAGAGCACTGTTGCGCTGCTACGGTCATTTCCAAGACATTTTATTTATTTGTTACATTTGTATCCCACATTTTCCCACCGATTTGTAGGCTCAATGTGGCTTACATAGTACCGGAGAGGCGTTACAGACTCTGGTGTAAACAGATACAAAGTGATGTTGTGGTAAGATAAAATTCATGTGGCACAGCCACACTAGGGAATCGTACAACGGAAGAGTTGTGTTATGTCCATTACGTTCTTTAGTTTTGTTGTGTTGCAGAGATCAGGCATTTATGATGGATCGGTAGGGTACATTGCTGTACTTAGTGAATCTATCTTTTTTGACTATTTAAAAAAAAAAAAAAAAAGTCCACTTGAAAAATACATAAAATCAAGCCACTGGGATGTAGGAGGAGCCAGCATTCTTAGTAGGCTGGCCACACAGACATCCCAGCAGAGCAGTGGGCCACCCTAGTGGGCACTGCAGGTCCCAGATACACATCTCTTCCTGTTACCACCTTATATTGTATGGTGATCCCTCCAACCCCACTGAAAACCTACAGTACACAACTTTACACTACTACAATAGCCCTTATGGCTGCAGGGGTCACCTATATGTGGGTACAGTAGGTTTTTGGTGAGTTTTGGAGGGCTCACACTTTCCACCACGAGCGTAACAGGTAGAGTGGGATATGGGCCTGGGTCCCCTTCTGTACAGTGCATTGCACCGACCACTAGGCTACTCCAGGGACCTGCTTGATGCTCTATTAGGATTGGCTAGAACATCTGAGGCTGTCATAGAGGCTGGTATGTACTGTTTCTTTTACATCTTTGGGGGTGAGGTGGGAGGGGGTCAGTGACCACTGGGAAAGTAAGGGGGTCATGCCTTAATTCTTTCGGTGGTCATTTAGGGCACCTTTTTCTGACTTAGTTGTGATAAAAACATGAGTAGACCAAAACATTTAGGGGCCCTTTTACAAAGCCGTGGGAGGGCTAATGCGCAGGTGGCGTGCATCAAATCGGCACTCCTGCCAGGGTAGCATGAGTTCCCGGTGGTAATTCTGAGTTTGGTGTGTGCCGAATCCCACGGTAGAAAATATTTTTCTATTTTCTACTGTGGGGAGGCGTTTCTGGTGGTAATCAGCAGCACGGCCACATTGGCGCATGCTGCATGGTTATTGCATGGCAGGGGCATAGCCAGACTTGAGGTCCAGAGCCCAAGGTGAGGGGGCACATTTTAGCCCCCCCTGGCGCTGCCGATCCCCCTGCCATTGCCGACCCCGCCGCCACCACCACCACCACCACCAACAACAACAACAACTTTGACCCCCCCCCCCCGACGACGACCCTCTCGACCCACCCTCCCACTGATGACCCTCTCAACCCCCCTCCCGCCGCCAACCCTCCCCCACCGCCGCTGTCGCCTACCTTTGCTGGCGGGGGACCCCAATCCCCGCCAGCTGAGGTCCTTCCTGCACAAGGCTTCATTCTGTTTCTGATGTCCTGCACGGCGGCGGGGGAGGGTTGGCGGCAAGAGGGAGGATTGAGAGGGTCATTGGCAGGGGGGTCCAGGGCCAAATCTACGGGGGCCCAGGCCCCCGTGGCCCCAAGTAGCTACGCCACTGCTGCACAGGTAGCATGTGAGCCCTTACCGCTAAGTCAATGGCTGGCAGTAAGAGCTCAGGCCATAAATAGGTGTGCGTTAGTTTTAATTTTTATTCACGCTCATTTAAAAATGGCCTTTTTCCCAGTTGTGGTAAAAAAGTGACCCAATGCGTGCCCAAAAGAAGTGCTCACAGCACCGCAGGCCACTTTTTACTGTGGCTTTGTAAAGTGACCCCACAAATTGTAGCCCCAGATTTTTTTGTTTTGTTTCATTATGGTGGAAAAATGTCCAAGTGTAAGGAACACCCAAATCCCACCCCCAACACGCTTTCTTGTGATTTGAATGCACTGCCGAGGAATTGCATACCAAAACATTTAAAAAATGTTTTTTTTTTCTCTTTTGAGAATGAGCCCCTTGTTTTATACCACCTATAATAAAATATCTAGGTAGTTTACAAATTTATAAAAAATTGCATCCCAGGATGACTTTTACGAGAATTGTTCCTTCATCTGAAGTCCCTAAGGAAATGTACTGTAGCAGCATTTAATTTTTGAAAGGGCGACTACAACAAAATGAGGAAAATGGTTAAAAAGAAGCTAAAAGGATCAGCCACAAAGGTTAGGACTTTAAAACAGGTGTGCACATTGTTTAAAAATATCATTGTGGAAGCCCAGACCAGACGTATTCCACGTAGTAACAAAGGTGGAAAGAAGAGCAAACGACAGCCATGGTGGTTAAAAGGTGAAGTGAAAGAGTCTATTAGGGCCAAAGGAGCATCCTTCAAAGAATAGAAAAAGGATTCGAATGAACAAAATAAGATGCAACATAAGCACTGTCAAGCTAGATGCAAAGCTGGAAAACCAGGGAGATCCCATCTCTGATGAGATGGTTAAACAAACTCTGGTTCATATGGGAAATGGAGAGACTTCGGGCTGTTTGTAGTCACAGGGAGGCGAAATGGGAGGCAATTTGGGAGCCCTTTCTGATACACTGTACACACTAGGGGGGGGGGACTAAGGGAGCTAGTTTGAGTAGGGGAGAGGGGAGGGGGATATGGATTCTGGGTGCACAAAATCTTAAAAATGTGGGGTCAACAAAGTTTGCTTCCAGTTGAACTTGAATTCCTGTTGTTTCTGTTGTGTGCTGATGTGTATCCATGGAGATTGTCCTGAGGCTAAGCTGTTTTGAACTTGCTGTAATATTTGTATAGGAATTTTATGAACAATAAAAACTTGCCGTGGAGACAAAAACTCATACCCCCCCCCCCCCCCCCCGATATTCAGCACTATTTAACTGGCTAGAATGTTTGCTGACTTTTTAATATATTTATAAATGATTTCGAGATGGGAGTAACTAGCGAGGTAATTAAATTTGCTGATGACACAAAGTTATTCAAAGTCGTTAACTCGCGACAGGATTGTGAAAAATTACAAGAGGACCTTACGAGACTGGGAGACTGGGCGGCTAAATGGCAGATGACGTTTAATGTGAGCAAGTGCAAGGTGATGCATGTGGGAAAAAAGAACCCGAATTATAGCTACGTCATACAAGGTTCCACGTTAGGAGTTACAGACCAAGAAAGGGATCTGGGTGTCGTCGTCGATAACACACTGAAACCTTCTGCTCAGTGTGCTGCTGTGGCTAGGAAAGGGAATAGAATGTTGGGTATTATTAGGAAAGGTATGGAAAACAGGTGTGAGGATGTTATAATGCCATTGTATCGCTCCATGGTGCGACCGCACCTTGAGTATTGTGTTCAATTCTGGTCGCCGCATCTCAAGAAAGATATAGTAGAATTGGAAAAGGTGCAGCGAAGGGCGACTAAAATGGTAGCGGGGATGGGACAACTTCCCTATGAAGAAAGACTAAGGAGGCTAGGGCTTTTCAGCTTGGAGAAGAGACGGCTGAGGGGAGACATGATAGAGGTATATAAAATAATGAGTGGAGTGGAACAGGTGGATGTGAAGCATCTGTTCACGCTTTCCAAAAATACTAGGACTAGGGGGCATGCGATTAAACTACAGTGTAGTAAATTTAAAACAAATCGGAAGGAGCAAAAGGGACGCTCAGGGAGGACAAGGCCATAGCGGACAGATTGAATGAATTCTTTGCTTCAGTTTTTACAGAATAAGATGAAAGAGATCTACCTGTAACGGTTTTCAAGGGTGATGATGCAGCGGAACTGAAATAAATCTCAATGAACCTGGAAGACATACTAAACTAAATTGACAAGTTAAAAAGTTATAAATCACCTGGACCGGATGGTATATACCCCCTGGAGGAAAAGTCCAGTCTGTTATTGAGATAGAAATTACTACTACTACTATTTAACATTTCTATAGAGCTACAAGGCATACGCAGTGCTGTACACCATACACAAAAGGAGACAGTCCCTGCTCAAAGAGCTTACAATCTAGATAAGACAGGTAAACAGACAGAACAATTAAGGGTAAGGGAAAATAGGAGAGGATAAAGGACAGGGCAAGTGAGTAATGAGGGAAGCCACTGCTTGCCCTGGGTTTGGTAGCATTGAATGTTGCTACTAATTGGGTTTCTGCCAGGTACTTGTGACCTGGCTTGGCCACTGTTGGAAACAGGATACTGGGCTAGATGGACTATTGGTCTGACCCAGTATGGCTATTCTCATGTTCTTATGTTAATCAATTAAGTTGCATGGCCAATTTAGCATGCACAGCTTAAGGCACCATTTATGGAATTTGGGGGATTGTGAATATCCTGTAAACCTGACTGGCAAGGGCGGTGGTGTTCCTGGCCTGGATGGCACCCGGGTGGAGCACCGATGCGTTTCCCCCCCCCCCCCCCCGCTAGATGACACCTCCCCCCCTACGGCGAAATGACACCCCCCCGGGTGCATGCCGCTGGGGGGGGGGTGCCACGGCGTGCGCCTGCTCCTCCGAGTTCGCTAAACTTCGTTTGTTCGCTGCAGCTCCCTCTGCCCCGGAACAGGAAGTAACCTGTTCTGGGGCAGAGGGAGCTGCAGCGAACGAACGAAATTTAGCGAACTCGGAGGAGCAGGCGCGTGCCGCAGCACCCCCCAGTGGCGTGCACCCGGGGCGGACCGCCCCCACCGCCCCCCCCCCCCCTTGGTACGCCACTGGGCAAGGAGGTACTCCGGGACTGACTTGGAAAACACTGTCGTAGAGAATTCCATAGGTGCCAGAGAACATTCCAATGAAAATTCAGTCACCTAGAGATAGACAGCTAAATAATTCCCCTCCCCCCCCAAATTCCTGTTCTATATATATATCCATGAACTTCCTTTTCCTATGGCCTTCTCCACCTGTCACTGACAGCCCCCGCTGTACATGGGGTATGACAAACCCAGCACAGCTGGCCCTTAGATTCCGGTGATAGACGGCACACAAATATGGATTCCCTTAAAATTACGAGTCCCTAAACATATCATATAAAATGTAGGAACCATCTTAAAGCTGAACTCATAAACTGCAGAATATAAGAAACAGTTGGATAACCAGTGGCCATTTATTTTATTCATTGGTTCATATATAAAAACAGCTTGTAGTAACATCAATTGTTTGGTACTGAAATTTTTTCTTTATGTTTGGTGCCATCTGTTTTGTCATCATTTTCAAATTTATTTTCAATTTTATGGCAGACCAGAAGGGTAAATGTTGAGAAGTACATTTCAAAGCAGGTTTCTGAGTTAGCCTCATGTACCTTCCACAGGAATTAAGATCTATCTTTTTTTTTTTTCGCTGTCAATACTGGCCCTTTTAAGGCAATGATGTTAGGGGGTCAACTTCTAAGCTGTTTTTGTCTATAAAGCAGGGGCGTAGCCAGACACTCAAGTTTGGGTGGGCCTGGACCCAAGGTGGGTGGGCAGAACTCCACCTTGTCATTCAAGTGATTTGGTTTCTCCCTCTCTTGCCTGCATGCCATATGGTCTTTCAAACATCTCCTCTTCCCCGTATACCTTTTAAATAGCAGATTTTCACCAGCAGCAAACAGTTGTTGGGAGTTTTTGGCTGGTGGGGCTTGGGGTCCCTGCCAGCCACATTATAGGTGTGCTGCTACTTGGTGGGCCCACCCCAGCCCACCCTTGGCTACGCCACTGCTATAAAGTAATGTTTTACATATAGATGTGAGCGCTTGAAATTGTTAGAAAACCTTTCATGCACCTGTTCCCCTATCAGCATATACCACATACAATTGTACAGTATATGTGTAAGCATCCCTGTACATGAATACTGAGTGGAGCAAGGATAGAGATGGAACTGTACATACATGTGTTATAACGCACATGTGTATTGACACAGGGGGAAATTTATCAACATGGGTTATTGTTAAGACATGTTATTTTACCACTAACTTGTGCTATTTTATACAATGAGACCTAGTTACTAATAACCACTACGAGAGAAACTACACTGGCTTCCACTTAAGGAACGCGTCACTTTTAAAGTATGCACCTTAGTCCACAAGATCAATCACGGCAAAGCCCCAGCCTACATGTCCGAGTTGATAGACCTACCACCCAGAAACGCTAGAAGATCATCCCGAACGTACCTCAACCTCCAGTTCCCTAACTGCAAGGGCTTGAAATACAAGACGCTACACGCATCAACCTTTTCCTACATGAGCACGCAGTATTGGAATAAACTGCCGCTCAACTTGAGAACAATTCACGAGCAAGCTTCCTTCCGCAAATTACTGAAGACCCATCTTTTTGAAAAAATTCTACGGAAAGAGCCAAAACACATAGAGTCCACACTCACTGTTCTTCAATACACCATACATCCACTTCTAATCTCTCATCCCCCATAATCTCACATCACTCACACACCTACTCACAGAAATATGTACACCATACGTCATTGTGTCTTAACTCTGCCCTTTAAGCTTCCCACTGTCTCCTTCCAATGTTTCATTGTTTATGTCCCATTGTTATATTCCTAACGACACTTCGATTGTCTCGCACAACTGTGCACAATGTAATCCATAACCAAGTTGTACCATATTGTATTTCCATTATTCATATCTTATTGTAAGCCACACTGAGCCCGCAAAGAGGTGGGAAAATGTGGGATACAAATGCAATAAATAATAATAATAATAATAACTGGGGTTAACAGTAAAATAACAAATCTTTAACTTTAACCCATGTTAAAAATTTCTCCCCCCCCCCCCCCCCCTTTAAAGAAAACAAGAAATGTTTTTAGAAATGGAAATCACTGCTCTATGGAATAAAAGTAAGCCAAGTACAGGACAATTGAGCCATTGTGACATCACTGATGAGGTTGGCTGTTATTGGTCGAATGAGGCATTATGACATCACAATATCAGCTCTGGTTACCAGAGATGGAAATTCTTCACACTAAGGGGGAAAGTTATTAATGTGGGGCTACCATTAAGACAGGTTATTATTGTTAACCCCAATTATTAGTAGCTAGGTCTCATTGCATAAAACGGGACCTGTGCTAAAATAGCCCGAATTAGTGGTAAAATAACACGTCTTAACATTAGCCCATGGTGGTAGTTATGCCGGGGAGCTTAAATGGAGGCACCCAGTTCTGCGATTGCTCCAATCGTGTTTCTTTTTTTTTTTTTTTTTTTTTTTTTTTTTTTTTAATGTTTTAAATTTAAGTTTTATTAATTGTTATAACAAGGTAAACAACGTAACATATTCATAACATCATACATACCACGGTTAAACTATACAACATATAAAGTTCCTTCCCCCCCCCCCCACATCCCCTCCAACCCCCCCAACCCCTCCTCCCCCCTAGTATATAGTCTCGGGAACCTTCTTACTGCTAACTGAGTGGTTACAAGTAAATGCATCAGAACCATGTCATACCATCCTCAATGAGCATTAATAAGCAAGCTTCTACCCCTTGGGCTGAGCACTTGAAGATAAGGCATCCATATCTGAAGAAATTGTTTCCTACGTTTAGGTGATAATTTTGAATCTCTAGCCTCCCAAGAAGCTAAATGGTGCACCTGATTGCGCCAATGCCAGTAGGCAGGCGCTTCCGGCGAGGTCCAATATTGCATTATACACTTTCGCGCTACCAAACACAACTTTCTACATAACAGAGTTGCTGGAGCACACAAAGGGGAAAAAGCTCTTGGTCGATCAAGCAAAAACTGACCCTCTGTTCCCTGTATTTTATATCCTAGTCTGATCAGATACCCTCGTATCCGCTGCCAAAATGCATGCACTTTTGGGCATTGCCACAATGCATGGTAGAAGGAGCCTGGAACCCCCCCACATTTGGAACAGGCAGTACTAACCAAACCCAACACATGAGCCCGTTGCGCTGTGGACATATAACCCCGAAGGACTATCCTGTACCCACATTCTCTTAATCTTTCATCCTTTACTAACCGCCTCAATCCTAGTAAAGTAGCCTCCACATTCCATGATGTCAAGGAATATCCCAGATCTTGCTCCCATTTATGCTTGAGGCCCTCATATCTTCTCTGTGGTATACGCCGAACCAGAGCCCCATACAAATCAGAGACCAAATGCCTAACAGGTACCAGCTCTTCAAAAAAACCACGGATCCGGTTCCCCCAACGACCCCTTAAAGAGGCTTGATGCAAGGACCTCATATAATGCTTGACTTGTGCAAATGCAAACCTATTACCCCAGGCCACTCCCACCCTATCCTGTATAGCTTCAAATGGCAACACCTCCCCATCATCCTGCAACAAATGCTCTAATTGCACAATTCCCTTCTGCGCCCAGATGCCAAAAATCGGATTGTCCATTCCTGCTGGAAACATGACATTACCCATAATTGGTAATAAGTCAGTGATATGAGGTTTTCCCCCTAAATGATGCACCCACCAATGCCACACCTCACGAAGCGGCTGCAACAAAACACTATTTTTAAGCCTGGGGGGTATTTTGGTAAGAGGCAGGTGTAGAAGCGCCATTATATCGTAAGGGGCGAATAAAGCTTGCTCTAAAGTTGTGGGTGTATAAAATTGAGTGGATTCCAACCAGTCCCCCAGATGGCGCAGCAAACATGCTTGATTATATAAGAACAAATCTGGGAAACCTATACCACCCTGCCTCCAACTCCCAACTAATAAATCCTGATTTACTTTAGGTTTTTTCCCAGCCCAACAAAAACGACTAAAAAGTCGCGTTACCCGTTTCAGATCTTTCTGCAGCAATCGAAGAGGCAAAGTTTGTAAAACATACAGCCAACGAGGAAATAAAACCATCGTTATCAAATTTATGCGGCCCGTTAACGACAAAGGGAGATGCATCCAAGCATCCAACTTAGCCTTAGTGTCTTCTAGCAAGATCTTAACATTTATTTGGTATAGTTCAGAGGTATTCATGACAAGCCGAATGCCTAGATATTTAAAAGACTCAGTAGCCCACCGCAATGGGAACTCTGGTCCCCAGTTCCACTGTTGTACTGCTGGGGTAGCCAAAACTTCAGATTTGTCTAAATTTAACCGAAAACCCGCATAATCTCCATATTCTCGAAACGTCTCTAACAACGCCTCCAACGACTCCCTCGGATTCGTGAGATGTACCAAGAGATCATCTGCGAAAGCTGAGACCTTGAACATTTGAGAGCCCACACGAACTCCCCGGATCAAGGGATTCTCCATAATATCTCTAATAAGGGGGTCTAGGACTAAAACAAAGAGAAGTGGAGATAAAGGACACCCCTGCCTAGTACCCCGCTGGATCGGAAAACTCTCCGATTCAAGACCATTCACCAATAATGTTGCACTGGGATTAGCATATAATACACGAATTGCTTCAACAAACCACCCAGAGAATCCATAACGTTCTAAAGTTACAAAAAGGAAATCCCAATGAACCTTATCAAAAGCTTTTTCCGCATCAAAACTGATTAGTAATGACGCTAAATCCCGCTGCGAACAATGTTCCAAAGAGGTCAAAATCGCCCGTAAGTTCTTGCTCACTGACCTACCTCCCACAAACCCCACCTGACTTTCATGTAACAACCTAGGCAGCAAGTGCGCCAACCTATTAGCCAGGATTTTTGCTAATAACTTTGTGTCGTAGTTCAGCAAAGAGATAGGGCGATAAGATGTCGGCTCTAAAGGATCCCTCCCAGGCTTAAGCAACACTATGATCTGCGCTCTGTTCAAACAGGAGGGTAACGCCCTACTCTCTATTACATGATTCAAAAACCTAGTTATAGTAGGTACTACATCACTCCCCAATCGTGTTTCTTTTAAAATTGCTTACAAGGTATGTGCCTACACCCTTTGCATCTGTTTTATCTGCAAGTGGCTGAGCAGGTGTGAAATTGTGTGTGTACGTATGCCTTGTAGCGCTATAGAAATGATAAGTAGTAGTAATACATTTGAAAATCCAGATGTCCACATGTCCTTTTACTCGTCCATCCTAAACACTCCCTTTGCCCCAAGAACACCTCTTTCTGTCTGTCCTACATGGAATCATTTTCAGCCAGTGCAATCTAGCCAGGTAACTACTTCTATTCAATTCTATTAGGGGCCAATTTTCAGATAAACCCAGATATTCAATGCCGGACTGTTCCTGGTTTATTTTTGGCTGGTTTAAAAATAACCAGCTATGTCAATATTCAGACTTGGTTAGTTATCTTTAAACAAGTCAAAGATATCCCATGTTTTCATGTGGCCAAATATGACTGCTAAACTGGCGTTAAAAACTGCATGATACATAGTAACATAGTAGATGACGGCAGAAAAAGACCTGCACGGTCCATCCAGTCTGCCCAACAAGACAACTCATATTTGCTGCTTTTTGTGTATACCCTACTTTGATTTGTACCTGTGCTCTTCAGGACACAGACCGTATAAGTCTGCCCAACACTATCCCCGCCTCCCAACCACCAGCCCCGCCTCCCACCACCGGCTCTGGCACAGACCGTATAAGTCTGCCCAGCACTATCCCTGCCTCCCAACCACCAGCCCTGCCTCCCAACCACCGGCTCTGGCACAGACCATATAAGTCTGCCCAGCACTATCCCCGCCTCCCAACCACCCGCCCCTCCTCCCAACCACCGGCTCTGGCACAGACCATATAAGTCTGCCCAGCACTATCCTCACCTCCCAACCATCAGCCCTGCCTCCCAACCACCGGTTCTGGCACAGACCGTACAAGTCTGTCCAGCACTATCCCTGCCTCCCAACCACCAGCCTCGCCTCCCGATCTTGACTAAGCTCCTGAGGAACCAGTTGTCTGCTAGTTGCTAACCGGTGATATTCAGTGGGGGATAGCTGGTTATCCCTTGTTGAATATTGGCACATAGCTGGTTATGCGCTATTTAACCGGTCAGCAGCCATTCTGGCCGGTTAAATAGTGCTGGATATTGGGGGGTTAGTGTTTTCTATACCACCAGCTTTCCCATAGGCTTCATAGTGCTTAACAGGTAAGATAAACCTACTCAATTAAGGGGATATACATTTAAAAAATATATTTCGATAAGACAGTAGAAAAACAGCGAGTTATTGTTCAAATAAAAATATCTTTAGAGCTTTTCTAAAAGTAAGATAAAATGGCAAACATCTAATTTCCCGAGGGAGCTCATTGTTGCTGCTTGATTTCAAAATAAGTTCTCATAGACTTTAGACATGTATCTTTGAAGGTGGGATAACCTATTTGCAACGTGCGAAGAAAAGAATGTGATTATAAGCAATTCTGCCACACAGCTTCTGAATTCAAACCATGAAGTGACTCGAAGACTAAACAGGCTATTTTAAATCTAACGCACTGATGGATCGGCAACCAATGGAGATCTTTCATAAATGAAGTTATTGAATCGAATCATCTTCTATTAAAGTTCAACCTGACGGCTGCGTTTTCCAATAACTACAACCGTTTCTGCAATTTAACTGAAACATTACAACGGGTTGCACTAATCCAGCTGCAGGAGAAGGATTTAGAAACCTAGAAACATGACGGCAGATAAAGGCCAAATGGCCCATTGTAACAGAATCCTGAAATTACGTGGATAAAATGAAGATCTAATTGCTTGAAGCTGTCTGAGCTTTAAAAAAAAAACGTTTTTACTTGAAGCATTAATCTGTTTATCAAAGATCAAATTTGAATCCAATATTTATTTTTTTTATTTTTGTTACATTTGTATCCCGCGCTTTCCCACTCATGGCAGCCTCAATGCGGCGGGCAATGGAGGGTTAAGTGACTTGCCCAGAGTCACAAGGAGCTGCCTGTGCCGGGAATCAAACTCAGTTCCTCAGTTCCCCAGGACCAAAGTCCACCACCCTAACCACTAGGCCACTCCTCCACTCAGTGGAGTTCCGTGCTTGGCTGACACCCGGAGCGGATCGCTGCTGCGCGCACCCCCCTGGTATCGGCACCCCCCCTGGTGTGGACCCTAACCCCCCCCCGGCGCAGCGCCTCTCACGCCCCCCCAACAGTCCCCACCTGCCTACCAGCTGAGCTCCGGCCGGCACCTCCAATCTGCAGCGCTGCTGACTTTAAATGAAGAAAACCGTCTCGTCGTTGGCCCTTCACTCACTGAGTCCCGCCCTCGAGGAAATAGGAAGTTATATCAGAGGGTGGGACTCAGTAGTGAAGGGCCAACGACGAGACGGTTTTCTTCATTTAAAGTCAGCAGCGCTGCAGATTGGAGGTGCCGGCCAGAGCTCAGCTGGTAGGCAGGTGGGGACTGTCGGGGGGAGTGAGAGGCGCTGCGCCGGGGGGGGGGGGGTTGACGGAGCACCCCCCCACCCGTTGACACCCGGGGCGGACCGCCCCCACCGCCCCGCCCTTGCTACGCTACTGCCTCCAATACTTTAGAGTGATCCTCTATTCTTAACTTTTCTCCCATATTCAACATTAGCTCTTTACATGGAACACTATCGTAATTACCAAACCATAACATTTTTGGTTTTTTGCTGGTTTAGTTTTTTTTTTTAATTTAATTTAACTTTATTGATAACTCAAAGTTAAACAACACAACTTACTCAATATTGCCAATATACAAGCAATAAGATACCATGCATGAACCTTACAGCTGGTAAGTCGCCCTGTTTACCCCCCTCCCCTCCCCTCCAACCCCCTCCCACCTTCCTGTTGCTATCCGTGTTGATTCAAGTAAGTACAATTGGACCAGTAACCCAGGTCATATTGGCAGCCCACTCATCATCTAAAATCAATGAGCATTAATAAGTAAACTCTGACCCCTTGGGCTTAGAACCTGAAGATAAGGCATCCATATGCTTGTTTAGTTTTTTAAAAAATGATCAGGCATCCATTTATCTATTGATGAAATGTAGGTTTTTTTTTTGAAAGAGGTTAAAGTATCTTCAAACTTTTTCAGAACAGGGCACAGCATAGTAAAAAAAAAAAATCATCGGCATAACATAAGGCTTGATGGTGCCGATTAAGCGTGTTTTATAAGCGGCACCTAGATTTAGGCGCAGTATATAGAAATATGCTTAGCTGAGAATCTCAGTGGCTAAAACTACGTGCCTCCATTTACACAAATGAAAACATGGCGTAAATCCCAGTGCATAGATTTAGATGCATCTATAACTACGCATGTAAATTTTGGAATACCCATGAAACGCCCATTTCCCAGCCCATAACCATGCCCCTTTTTGCCTCCATTCTTTAGAAGTTAGGCGCATTGCATTACAGAATGCACATAGCGAGTTGTATGTGTAAATTCTAATTATTGCCAATTAGTGCTCATTATTGCTTGTTAAGAGCTGTTATCAACGCTGATTAGCTTGTTAAGCTAATTAAGTTATGTCTGTTGTTATAGGATACGTTTGGATTTCAGTGCCAATCTCTAGGCGCACTATATAGAATCTGGGGGAAAGAGGGGAATTCAGTAAAGGTCTCCTAAAGTTAGGCACAGATCATAGTGGATGGAGTTTAATCTGCATGGAGGGGCAGGTGTGGCTCTGGCAGCTTTATTGAGCAGACTGGATGGACCATGCAGGCATTTATCTGCTGTCATATACTATGTTACTATCAGGCTTATTTTTGAAAGAGAAGGACACCCATCTTCTGACACAAATGGGGAGATGGGCATCCTTCTCTAAGGGTCGCCCAAATCGGCATAATCGAAAGCTGATTTTGGGTGCCCTCAACTGCTTTCCGTCGCGGGGACGACCAAAGTTCCCGGGGGCGCATCGGAGGCGTAGTGAAGGCGGGACTGGGGCGTGCTTAACAGATGGGCATCCTCAGCCGATAATGGAAAAAAGAAGGGCATCTCTGATGAGCACTTGGCCGACCTTACTTGGTCCATTTTTTTTCACGACCACGTCTCAAAAATGTGCCCGAACTGACCAGATGACCACCAGAGGGAATTGGGGATGACCTCCCCTTACTCCCCCAGTGGTCACCAGCCCCCTTCCACCCTAAAAAATGTCAAATGTCATACCCAGCTCCCTGACAGCAGTATGCAGGTCCGTGGAGCAGTTTTAGTGGGTGCAGTGCACTTCAGCCAGGCGGACCCAGGCCCATCTCCCCTACCTTTTACACTTGTGGTGGTAAATGGGAGCCCTTCAAAACCCACATGTAGGTGCCCCCCTTCTCCCCTTAGGGCTATGGTAGTGTTGTGGGGAGTGGGTTTTGGGGGGGGGGGTTGGAGGGCTCAGCACCCAAGGTAAGGGAGCTATGCACCTGGGAGCAATTTGTGAAGTCCACTGCAGTGCCCCCTAGGGTGCCCAGTTGGTGTCCTGGCATGTGAGGGGAACCAGCGCACTACGAATGCTGGCTCCTCCCACGACCAAATGGCTTGGATTTGGTCGTTTCTGAGATGAGCGTCCTCGGTTTCCATTATCACTGAAAACCGGGGACGACCATCTCTAAGGTCGATCTAAATTTTGGGATTTGGGCGTCCCTGACTGTATTATCGAAACAAAAGATGGACACCCATCTTGTTTCAATAATACGGGTTTCCCCGCCCCTTCGCCAGGACGTCCTTAGAGATGGGCGTCCTTAGAGATGGTCATCCCCGTTTGATTATGCCCTTCCACGGGCTCATTTTCAAAGTGCTTAGACTGACAAATTTTCATAGGTTACCATGGAGCTCATTTTCAAAAGAGAAAAACGTCTACAAAGTGGCATAAGGCAGTGTTTGGACGTTTTTCTCACAAAAATGTTCAAATTTGTATTTTCAAAATCCATTTCCCAGACTTTTTTCTATGCTGTTTGCCTGCAGTGCATCCAAATCTCAAGGGGGCGTGTCGGGTATTTTAAGGGCGGGATTTGGACATTCCTAAAACCTGGACATTTTTCGAGCATAATGGAACAAGACAAAAACATCCAGGACTAAAACTAAGATATTTTGAGCTAGACCTATTTGTAGAATGAATAAGCCACAAAAAAGTACCCTAAATGACCAGATAACCACTGGAGGAATAAAGGAACAACCTCCTTACTTATCCAATGGTCACTGGCCCCCTCCCACCCCCCAAAGATGTGAAAAAACAGTATATACCACCCTCAGTGATATCCTCAGATGTAATAGCCAGTCCTATTAGAGCAACAATTCCAGGAATAACATGTATAGAATGTTTGTACGTTTGGGAAGCTCGCCAGGTGCCCTTGGCCTGGATTGGCCGCTGTCGTGGACAGGATGCTGGGCTCGATGGACCCTTGGTCTTTTCCCAGAGTGGCATTACTTATGTACTTATGTAACAAGCAGGTTCCTGGAGTAGCCTAGTGGTCAGTGCAATGCACTGTGGAGAAGGGGTCCTAGGCTCATAATCTACCCTAACTGTTATACTTGTGGTGGAAAGTGTCAGCCCCTCCCCCCACAAAACCCTTCAAAAACCTACTGTACCCACATATAGGTGATACCTGGAGCCATAAATACCCCAGGACATACCCTCCCTACCTCAGACAGCTTGAAAATACTCGGCGTCACACTCGACCGCAACCTTACTCTCGAGAGCCAAGTAAACTCCATAATAAAGAAAATGTTCTATTCAATGTGGAAGCTGAAATGACTAAAACCTTTCTTCCCAAGGGAAACCTATCGAAACCTAATACAATCATTAGTCCTAAGTCATGCAGATTACTGCAACGGAATCTACGCAGGATGCAAAGAACAACTCACAAAAAAAACTCCAGACTGCCCAAAATACAGCAGCCAGACTGATATTCAGCAAAACACGCTTCAAAAGTGCCAAACCCCTTCGAGAAAAATTGCATTGGCTCCCAAAGAACGGATCATCTTCAAAATCTGCACTTTAGTCCACAAAATTGTATATGGCGTAGTCCCAGGATACATGATAGACCTCATAGATCTACCAATAAGAAACAGAGTTGGGTCATCAAGATCATACCTAAACCTACACTACCCAAATTGCAAAGGACTGAAATACAAAACAACCTACGCATCCGGCTTCTCCTACGTAAGCGCACAACTATGGAATGGGCTCCCAACAGCTGTGAAAACAATCCATGACCACCTGAACTTCAGGAAATCACTAAAAACCAACCTCTTCAAAAAGGCCTACCCCAACGATCCTACGTAAACCTCTTCACCCAAAACACAGCATGCCTAATGATCGTACTGGACAACACACAATCTTCATCCCTTCCAACCCTCCACTTATACCTCATTTGATCACTATACAACCTTGTATTTGCTATCAACCAACTGGGCAAACGCCTTAACGGTACTATGTAAGCCACATTGAGCCTGCTAATAGGTGGGAAAATGTGGGATACAAATGCAACAAATAAAAATAAGGGCCCTTGTAGTGGTGTACAGTTGAGTACAGTAGAATTTTGGTGGGTTTTGGAGGACTCACTATACAATACAAGGGAGCAACGGTGAACTGTGTACCTGGAACCTTTGATGTCACGTCTACTGCAGTGGCCCCCTAGGGTATCCCACTGCTCTTCTGAGATCTTTGCGTAGCCAGTCTTCTAAGAATGCTGGCTCCTCCTACATCCTAATGGCTTGAATTTGTGCATCTTTCACTCGTACGTACGTTTGTTTGTTTTTCTCAAAAGTGGATCAAAAAGATAAACACACAGAGCACAAAAACATGTACCAAATAGCCATTTTCAAAACAAAAGAGACGTTTTTCTGTTTCAAAAATGGCTATATTCCCCACTTGAATTTTTGACGTTTTGAGCAAAATGTCCAAAGTTGGATTTAACTATAGTGAAAATTGGGGAACCAGTTTCCAATAAAGGTAAATCCTATATATATAAACACTTGGAAACCGATAATACTGTAAGCACATACAACCGTGTGTAAGGAGGAAAACCTTGAGAAGCACCCTTTTCCCACTAACAAGGCGGGCAAAAGAGCTAGGGCTTCTTCATCATTGGAAAAACCTCCTGGGGTTCATAGCATCAAAACATCACAAAAATCTTAACTCGCAACTTATTTGAGCTTATTCAGATGTTAAGAAAATAATAACAGAGGTACTTAGCTTAACTGTAAAGACCTCAGTCTTCTCTAAGGCTCCTTCGTTACTCAGACCTTGGTCAACGTTTCGCCACTGCTGCATCAGAACCTCCGGTCTAGTATTACTCCGTTCGGACTGCCGATGGACACAACGTTGGATTTAGACATCATATCGAAAATGCCCCTCCACGCAACTTTGTAAGTCTGAGTGCTTTGAAAATATTTATGCACATCTAAAACACAAATAGCGTTTTTATTTTTCACGAATAAGCACTGTGTGATTGTTGTTTTATTGCTATAAAAGGTGCAGTCCAGTCAGAGTTGTGGCATAACATTTGTGTTGTTGGAGGAAAAGCTGTTTCAACTGGAAATGAAATTCCAGGACCACAGGATGCTAGAATGGGTCCTACATTTAGGGACAGAGTGAAGATCGAATTGACTGGTTTCGTTTAGGATGTCTTATTTTTGAATGACACTATAGACCTTCTGATGCCATATGCCCAGAGCTGCCTGATTCAAGTTGTCTCTTGTCAGACCTTTTCTCTTGATATTGGCATCTGCGGTAACCCGACAAATCCATGAGGGTTACTATCCTGCAACAGTTCTGCCACCTTCAAAGAAAGAAAAGAAAAAAAAAACAGGTCAAAAATCCTGCTCCTATGTATTACTTTTCAAACTAATTACACGAGAGCTAATTTGCACAGGCAGCCCTTCCATTAAATCTTAAAAACCCCTTCAAAGTTCTGCATCAACGCTAATCCTACCAAATGATTGTCGTGCAGGTGTTCCATTAAAGTTAGTGTGGAAGTGCAATCACTTCAGTGACAATGTCTTTACCCAGCTGTAATAAAAACAACTTGCTTCCTTGTAGCTCTGTGATTCCATTACAAGGTAAAACAGAAAGGCAAGATGATGGATAATTTTCTGATGAGCCATTGGGGCAAGAGGTGAAGGACATGCTGGGTAAGGAAAAGAAGGGAGACATAGCTTTCATTAATATCCACACCAGGCAAACCCCCAGGGTCATTTAAGTTTTATCTGACTCTTTGTTTTGGCTCCGAGCCCATTAGTCTTCGTGTGCAATGGAATCTTGGATTAAAATGAGTAAAATAAGGTCAACCGAGTAACTAGTGTGCACTCTATACGACCAATAAGAACGCTGTAGGCTAATTTGCCTGGTTTCGAAATGGATGACAGCATCACACAGCAGATACGATGCAGGGAAACTGGAAGAGGCGAGTCACTGAATGGATTGCAAATTGAAAAACTTTATCATGGACCTGAAATCGTAGCAAAATGCACCTCTGGGCTCAATACTCTAAAATGGTTTATTTATTTATTACATTTGTATCCCACATTTTCCCACCTATTTGCAGGCTCAATGTGGCTTACATAGTACCGTAAAGGCGTTCGCCAATTCCGGTATGAACAAATACAAAGTGATATTATGGTAGAATAAGGTTCATGTGTGACAGACACATTAGGGGATCTTAGAGAGGAAGAGTTACTTTATGTCCATTACGAGCTTTGGTTTCGTCGTGTTGCAGGGATTCAGGCTTTTATGTTGGGTTGGTGGGGAATGCCTTTTTGAACAGGTTTGTTTTTAGTGATTTCCGGAAGATTAGGTGGTCATACGTTGTTTTTACGACTTTTGGCAGTGCGTTCCATAGTTGTGCGCTTATATAGGAAAAGCTGGATGCATAGGTTGATTTGTATTTGAGTCCTTTGCAGCTTGGGTAGTGGAGATTTAGGTATGTTCGTGCTGATCCTGTTGTGTTTCTGGTTGGCAGGTCTAGGAGGTCTGTCATGTTGGGCTCGTAAGTCAGGCTACTGTGTTGGAATGAAAACAGGGGCTAAATTTAGGCACCTAAACATCCCTCCCCCCCCCCCCCCCCGCCTTTTACAAAGCCGCATGGCTATGCCGACACAGCCCAATCACGTTGAATGCGCTATGTTGGAATTACCGCACCAGCAGTCACTAGCGCGGTTTAGTAAGTATTCTGCTGAAAATTCACCTAAATTTAGGGAGTGAAAAGTGAGTGCTAACTCCCCCCCTCCCTAAATCTGCCCCTGTTGACACCCACTTTTTAGGCTCTTAGATTTAGGAGTTTAGTGAAATTTTGTACATAAATTTTAGAACACAGCCCTAGTAAATTTTCCAAGTTGCCAATTTAGGATCCTTATTCTCAAGAGGCCCCTTTTTACTAAGATGCACTAAGAAGTGAGCTTAGCACATTTTAACATGGGGCTATTTCAAGTGTATCCCTAAAATAGAGGGGGTTTTTTTCTTTTTGCAGGTCCTGTGCAAATTTTTCCATTAGCATGCACAAATATTAATGCAGCTGTACTCACCATCTCCTATTTAGGAGACACTAAGGGCTCGATATTCAGACCAGGAGAGTTAGCCAGGCTGCGTCCCATGATCATCGCTGAGCATGAATATTCAATGCTGGGCCATTTCCAGTGACCGGCATCGAATATCCGGGTGCTTTTTGGCTGGTTTCAACTTAACCAGCCAAGCCAATATTCAGCAGAATATTATCGATTTGAATAAAGACGTTGTTGTGGACACCATCTGAGAGAGGTCTTTTGGCTCCATTTTTTCGCTTGGCGTTTGATCTTCAGTGGAGCGGTTACCTTCCGTTGGCCATGTGCCCGACATGGCCATGTTTTCTCAATTACACAAACACACCCAGAGGAAGGAGCATTGCTTTTAACCTTCCTATCTGTTGGGCCAGACGTGGTGAAGATTGTAATAGTCCACCAGCTGGTATCTTAGCCCCCGACGCAGCCGTTTCAAGGCGAAACATGGCCATGTCGGCCACAAATGTGTAAATCTCTGAGAGCCTTTGGATTTTAAATAAGGACCATTTTATCTTCTTATTATCTTTGCCTTTTGGTTTTATTTTGCAGAAGGGTCTCTCAGGTGTCTATTGAGCTATTTCTCCCTTTCGTAATGACAGCAAGCATGCCATTATGTTATTAATAAAGAGGTCCTCCCTGAAGGTTTTGGCCGCTTGGAAGAGGCAGACTTTCTCTTTAATATCTCTGAAACATGTTTCTAAGAAGCCCTGTGAAATCAAATTCCTGATGAACCTCAAGATCTTCTGGTGCTAATAGATAATCAAAATCTAATTCAGCATCTCGGATCATTACTGAGAGTGACAATTTAGCATTCGAGGAGAATGACATTTCCATATTCAGCTCTGATCAGGCACAATTAAAATTCATCTACACGCACTGGAAAGTTTGATATAAGTCTTGAAACTCTTTCAATGTCTATGTTTTTCTTCCCGAGTTTCAACCTGAAATTATGCAAACGTAACATCAGATAATCAGTGCCGATAACATGAGCCGGGTCTAGGTTTTCTTTTAACCTTGGAGTCTCATTTACTCACCCTTGTTAATGCATATTAAAGCAGGTGAAAGTGATTTTTATGCGTGTAAATAGAGATCACTGAGGGGCCCTTTTACTAAGCCGCGTAGGCGACTATGTGCGCTCAACGCGCGTCAATTTGGAGTTACCACTTGGCTACCGCGTGACTCTTGCGATAATTTTTTTTGATGCGCGTTCACTACGCGTGCCGGAAAATACTTTTTCTTTTCTGGTGCATGGCAGAAACCGGGCGGTAATCGTCATTCTACGTGTGTAGACGATTACCACATGGTTAATGCGTGAGACCTTACCGCTAAGTCAATGGCAGCCGGTAAGGTCTCAGACCCAATAAGGACGCGCTCCAATTTTTATATTGCCGCATGTCCATTTTTGGCACAATTTTTTTAAAAGGCCTTTTATTACAGGCACGCTGAAAAATGGATCTGCGCACGCCCAAAACACGCGCCTACACTAACACAGACCATTTTTCGGTGCAGCTTAGTAAAAGGGCCCCTGAGAATAAAGGAGTGTGGGTTAAATAACATGCTTCAAGTTGCATTAATGTATGCTAATGTACACTCTTGCATGTTAGGTTAGTAAATGTTTGGGTCTTGTAGATTTTTAGGATAAGATGGAATACAGTGCAATGAGACTTGAAACTGAACAAGAGCAATGAAAATCCCAAAAGAGAACCAGCTGACATTTGACCTCAGCATGATCATCTTCCTTTTAAAACTAGGTCTACACATCCAACCCTAGGATTAAATATGTTCTTATTGTCTAAATAAATGTCAATATTTATGGAGAGAAAAGTCTATGGACCTGTATTCTTAGAAGTCAACACCAATATCCAACTAGAAGCTGGGGCTAAATATCCATTTAATGAGGTCAGCACCAGAACTTATCTGGGAAAGGAATGAAAATTCCCACTATCTGGATAAGCTTTGGGTTTGTTCTGGCTTTGTCCATGCTTTGCCCTGGCAGTATCTAGATAACGCCAAGGTGGTCCAAAAGGATATTAGGGCCTGTGAATATCCTGGTCCATGGCACTTATCCGGAGAGCAGATGTTGCTATCTGGCAAATGCTTTCAGTATATTGACCCATAATTGTTTAGAGCCATTAATGCTAAGCAAAAGCAAGCCCAGCGAAACTCAATGGTGTATGTCCACTGAGAAAATTTGAGCAAGACGGATTCCAGTCTGATTCGGGTTCGAGGAACAAAGATAAGAAGCTCAGTCTTGGCCACGTTCAATTTCAGATGGTGGTGGAACATCCAGGCACCAATGTCAGACAAGTCTGCCAGTGAGCCTTCTCTGGAGTAACTCCCTGAAAGCTTCGCTTAACACAGGAAGCAGCTAAAAGATTGACTCTTCACCCAGGCCTGGTGAAATTTCCAGTGTGGAGAAGTAGATCTGGGAGCCATTAACTAAAGAAACAATCCAGCTGCATCTTTCAAGATAGAGCCATTGCTCTTGATCCCCATGAAGGACACTTGCACTCAATTTTCAACTTTCCTCCCGCTGTTAGAGACACCAGATTTGCTGATTCATTTTCATCCATGACCACACCCCCCTTTTCAGTTGCATTCTAAAGATTTACACGCAAATCTTAATAGAATAGTGCTTAGCAAGATAACGTATATCCAAATTGTTGCCAATAATTTGCTTATTTATTTGGACTTGCACCTTTTTTCAGTAGTAGCTCAAGGTGAGTTATATTCAGATACTCTGGATATTTCTCTGTCCTAGGAGGGCTCACAATCTAAGTTTGGACCTGAGGCAATGGAGGGTGAAGTGACTTGCCCAAGATCACAAGGAGCAGCAGTGGGATTTGAACGGCCACCTCTAGATTGCAAGACCGGTGCTCTAACCACTAGGCCACTCATCCACTAGCAACATTTCATCTAGAATCTCAAGAAGTAGCAACATTCCATATATTTATTTAATTAGATTTTGCTCACACCTTTTTTTCAGTAGTAGCTCAAGGTGAGTTATATTCAGGTACTCTGGATATTTCTCTGTCCCAGGAGGGCTCATAATCTAAGTTTGTACCTGAGGTAATGGAGGGTTAAGCGACTTACCCAAGGTCACAAGGAGCAGCAGTGGAATTTGAAACGGCCACCTCTGGTTATCAAGACTGGTTCTCTAACCACTAGGCCACTCCCCCACTCCATTAACTACTACCACCCAATTATTGGCTCTAATTGGTTCATTACTCATTTATGACCATTTTAGTAGCTGCCCTCAGGTTTAGATCTCTTTTGAAGGTGCAGTCTCCGGAGTTGTACACAATACTCTATATAGGGCTTCACCAGAGACGTATACAAAGGATCACCTCCTTTTTCCTGCTAGTCATTTCTCTCCATTGCTCCCAAGCATCCTTCTGCCTTGTTCTGTCAACTTTTCTACCTCTTTGGCCCCTTAAGGTCATCTGTCTTGCTCTTCTTTCAGGAGAGACCCTTCTCCTCCATTTTCACAGGAGAAAGCTTATTTTCTTCTGAAAACCTTGACTGAATACAGTTCACAGTGTGGCTCTGTAGACCTCAGAATTATCACAAAAATGCTGAAATTTCAGCTTTTAATTTTTCAGAAATGATGATCAGCAGGTGGGAAGGTCTAACTTTTCATCTCTCTTTACAAAAAAAGCTGCTCTGTCATTCTAGGCTTCTTCGTCTTAATCAACCCCTTTCACGATCTGCTACTAATTCAGGATTTTAACAACACCTGCACTTTTTTTTCTGTAAATACCAATATCTCCACCTATTCTTTCCAGCTGTCAGGTGCTTCCTATTCAGAAGCT
Organism: Microcaecilia unicolor; assembly: GCF_901765095.1. NCBI lineage: Eukaryota > Metazoa > Chordata > Amphibia > Gymnophiona > Siphonopidae > Microcaecilia > Microcaecilia unicolor. The sequence goes on from NC_044038.1 coordinate 6,807,625, forward strand.
TTACTCCAGGAGCAGATTAGGCTACTCCTCTAGCCTGCTACAAAATCTGTAAGTCCTCCACAACAGCAGGGGTCTCTGCAAGTCATGCCACTTCACTTGATTTCTTCCCATACCAGCTGCAAATGTGGGAACCACATCTGCCCATGTTTTTGCAGCCGGTATGGGAAGAAATCAACTGAAATGGCATGAGCTGCAGTGACCCCTGTTTGGACTATTTTCCTGCTCTGTTGACATCGCTTTGCATCAGGCTTGTCCAAATTCAATGGCTGAGGGCTTCAAACAAATCAGACGTTCAGAATATCGCTAATGAATGTGCATGAGAGAGATTTATGTGAAATGGAATTCCTGGGCTTGAAAATCTGGGAAGGTTACCTCTATGGTATTATGAGAACTTATTAAATATGATATATTTTTTGATTTTTATAAACTCAGTTTTTTACTTGAGAATTTAATTCTCACAAATGGAAAAAAGAATGCATTTTCCCCCTTTGGTGTCTTTGAAAATATATAAACAGAGAGGAGATAATATGAGGTCATTTTCAAAGGAATTTGCCCAAGTAGCTAAGCAGTTACCTAGGTAATTTTACTGGACTGTGAAAAGTGTCCTCCAGTCAGTGAATAAAAGTATATACGTAGATTTCAGAGCATATGTACTTGTGAGTAAATTCACCCTTTCCTCTCTGAGCACACCACCCGAACTCTCGTCCACTCATTACCTCTCGCCTTGACTACTGCAACCTACTCCTCAATGGCCTCCCACTTAACCATCTATCCCCCCTTCAATCTGTTCAGAACTCTGCTGCGTGTCTTATCTTCCGCCTAGACCGATATGCTCATATCACCCCCTCTCCTCAAGTCACTTCACTGGCTTCCGATCAGGTACCGCATTCAGTTCAAGCTTCTCCTACTAACCTACAAATGCACTCGATCTGCAGCCCCTCCTTACCTCTCTACCCTCATCTCCCCCTATGTTCCTACCCGTAACCTCCGCTCTCAAGACAAATCCCTCCTTTCAGTACCCTTCTCCACCACCGGCAACTCCAGGCTCCGCCCTTTCTGCCTCGCCTCACCCTATGCTTGGAATAAACTCCCTGAGCCCATACGCCAAGCCCCCTCCTTACCCATCTTCAAATCCTTACTCAAAGCCCACCTCTTCAATGTCGCTTTCGGCACCTAACCATTATACCCCTATTCAAGAAATCTAGACTGCCCCAATTTGACTGTGTGCACATGTTGTCCATTAGATTGTAAGCTCCTTTGAGCAGGGACTGTCCTTCTTTGTGAAATTGTACAGCGCTGAGTAACCCTAGTAGCGCTTTAGAAATGTTAAATGTTAAGTAGTAAGAGGCAAAGTCCACAGGAAGCTGTATCAGATTTTTTTTCCCTACTGGTTAGGCCACTTGGATTTTCTTCTCGTAAAAGTAGTGATCAGGATCAATGCACTGGCACCGAGGCTCTAATGAGTGAGAGAAGGGACAGAGAGAGAAAAAAACTACTACTAATCATTTCTGCCATTTTGAATGACGACTGCACCAGAGGCAGGAGTGAGTGGTCATCAAGCCTGCCTTTCAACGTTTAGAAATAGAAGGGGAGGGCCTGGGGGGTTCAGGAAGAGGAGGCTGGGAGGTTGAGTTGAGGGGAAGAAGGGGGCTGCCAGACTACCAGAGCTTTTTCTTTAAGACAAGGGAGGGGTAATGTTGGAGGGCCGTTAGGGGGGGAGGGGGCGGAGAGAATCAGAACAGATCAAGTCAGAGGGCCACTAGACTACTAGAGCGACTAACTCTTCTACACCCTCAGACATGGTGAAATATTTCTTGTGTTGAGCTCGGCATTAAAATGTCCTGTGGAATTCTCTGTTTTGCCATGGAATAACTCAGGGCTTTTTTTGAGGGGGTACTTGGTGGTACTGAGTACCGGCACCTTTTCCATTGTCTGCTAAAATTGACCCAAGGCCCCCTAGTTTTAATGAAAGAGCTCAGGCTCTACACACCAATTCTGCCTCGTTATAGGTTCTGTGACTGGTTGCAGGGGCCCTGGCTATTGTGGGGTGGATCCCTCAATGATCACCCCACCCCTGAAGGGTGGCCTGGCATTTGAGTACCGGCACCTTTTTCACTAGAAAAAGTGCACTGGAATAACTAATGGCTTTGCTACCATATATGTGAAAATGCTGTGCACTGACATGTAGCATGCATGTTAATTCAGGCACTGAACCCCTTTCTACATCGTTCACTCATTAACATGGGTATTGAGCTCTCATTAATCCAGTGGCGTAGCCACAGGTGGGCTTGGGTGGGCCAGGGCCCACCCACTTAGGGTTCAGGCCCACCCAACAGTAGAACATGTTTAGCGGTAGCTGGTGGGGATCCCAAGCTCCACCAGCTGAGGACTTCCCCATGATGGTAATGAAAATGCTACTCTCCATGATACCGGCATCTGCACATGCTCAGTTTTCAGCACATGCCTGCTGCAGACTGCCAAGGAGGAAAGAAGCGTTTTCCCGCCAGCTGAGATATTTTCTTGCCTAGGCCCACCCAAAATCTGTTGTCTGGCTACGCCCCTGCTAATCGCATGTTTCTGCCCACAGTAGTTGTCTGCATCAGTCCCTAAGCTAGTAGCGAGTCAGAAGAGAAAGCTAGCTCCCATTTTCTCCCTCTTCCCTCCCCCTCCCCCCCCCCCAGCACAAAAAGGTCTATAAATTCTAGAATTATTTAGGATGTGATTTACAAAAGCAGGATGAAAATATGTCCTGGCATTTTCAGATTCAGGTCATGCTGCAGAGGATGGATGATTACAACCAGCAGGCATAACTCAAGTCCACTACTGTTCTGGTTTCCATTGGAATCCCTTCACTAGAATCCAAACCCTGCTGACATCCCTCCTCCACAGCTCCTAGGTCGGGCCTTCTGATTTACAGCTCTGTTTGTCCCATTTCCCCGCAAGCTCTGATTCCTGGGAGAGCCAGGCTCCCCTCCCCCACTCAAAAAGAAAATCCTTTTAGTCTATTTTGTTTGAATGAGGGGGGAGGGGCTTCAGAATGCTGGCTCCAAAAAGCAGTTTATGAGGAAAGATAAAGTGTGGTCTGTAATCCTTCAGCCCAGGAAGCCTGCACTTCGGTCCCAACACTCTATTAGTCATGCAGCCAGGCGACTCCTGCCAAAAACAGACAGGTTCAACCATAAAACGGAATGCTCTGATTTTTACAATGTTTATTTTAGGGCAGTGCATTCTCCATTTTTATGTTACTGCCTTGAACAGGAATGTCTATAATTATAACTTGGAAACCGAATCTGCTGTGACTAAACTCCTTTCCAGAGTCCTGCAGTGCCACAGTGGCGATGTATGGACAAGCCCAGAGCTGGGCTGCCCGCTGCCTGTGGTGCGGACCAGTTCCTGGCATGTCTGATGAATTCGCAGAGGGGTTCTGAAATACTATTAACCTGTAGAAACTGGGAAGTGAGTCAGCACATGCAGATTCTTCCTTGGTAGCTGTTGAAAAGGCCAACACTGTTGATAATTGCATTAGCATGTTACATCCATAAATTCTTCTTTCTTTTCTGGTTGACCTTACAAAAGGTCTATGGCTATCTAGGAAGGTCTACGGAAAAGCAATCAACACAAAGAGATTGATATTCAAAAGGGTTTCCGAGCTGAGCTGTCCATGGTGGCTCGATATTCTGCGGCACTTAAACAGTTAATGCTGTTGAATATCCCCTCTGGCCAGCCATTCCCTAACTGGCTAAGTTAGAGGCCATCTGGGGTTGGAGCATGGACAGAGCCAGCATTTAATTGGCTAGCAGCGATATAGTCAGACCAAATTCTGGCTTTGGTTACAGTGCCGAAAACTCATTTTCTGCCTGATTTTGGTTTTGGCAGAAAGTTTACTTGAATTTCCAGTCATGTTTTCAGCCAAAAATGACCATGTGGTTTCGATGGAAGCCGAAAATGTGTGCCTCCACCCAAAAAAGAGGTGTCCCTCCTCTTGGACCCCGTTCAAATGCCTCTCCCCCAACCTATAGGCCACACTGGGCCTAGCTTATGATCCTTGTGGGCCGATGATCAAAACCCAGCGCTATTCAGCATAACGCTCTCAAAATACCACCATTCCACCACCGTACTAGCGCAGAACAGCAGCGCGGTCATGATTAGATTTAATATATGCAGATATAAGCAGCGCTGTAGTGGCGCTAACCCTCTCTAAACAGCGTGATAAAATATGCTAAGCAACTGGGGCGCCTGCGCACTAATCTGACGCTCTAAAAGAAGCCAGGGAAAATGCGCATGTGCATAGGTGGGGGGGGGGGGGCGCCATCGTGTGTGTCCTTGCGTAGGACAGCTCATCGGTGTGTCGTAAAGCGTGTCAAAAGATGCTGTCTGAAAATGTCGTAAAAACATAGGTTGCCCTATTAGTAGCCCTTGTCTTAGCATTCTTTGCATTGGCTTTGTAGTTCGTTTGAATGTGCTTGTAGTGCTTTCCTTCGGGCTTTTTTGTCACATCACAGACAAGTTTGAGGTAAGCGAATAGACTTGTATTTGAGTAAACCCATCTTTTTTGCACATAAGTACATAAGTATTGCCATACTGGGACAGGCCAAAGGTCCATCAAGCCCAGCATCCTGTTTCCAACAGTGGCCAATCCAGATCACAAGTACCTGGCAGAAACCCAAAGAGTAGCAACATTCCAGAACCTCAAAGAGAACCAAGATTCCATGCAGAAACCCAAACAGTAGCAACATTCCATGTAGAACCCCAAAGAGTAGCAAGATTCCATTCAGAATCCCAAACACATAAGCACATAAGTGTTGCCATACTGGAACAGACCGAAGGTCCATCAAGTCCAGCATCCCATTTCCAACAGTGGCCAATCCAGGTCACAAGTACCTGGCAGAAACCCAAAGAGTAGCAACATTCCAGAACCTCAAAGAGAACCAAGATTCCATGCAGAAACCCAAACAGTAGCAACATTCCATGTAGAACCCCAAAGAGTAGCAAGATTCCATTCAGAATCCCAAACACATAAGCACATAAGTGTTGCCATACTGGAACAGACCGAAGGTCCATCAAGTCCAGCATCCCGTTTCCAACAGTGGCCAATCCAGGTCACAAGTACCTGGCAGAAACCCAAAGAGCAGCAACATTCCATGTAGGACCCCAAAGAGTAGCAAGATTCAAGAATTCTAAAGAATAACAAGATTCCATGCAGAATTTCAAAGTGTAGCAACATTCCATTTAGAACCCCAAAGAGCAGCAAGATTCCATTCAAAAATCGAACTACATAAGTGTTGCCATACTGGGACAGACTGAAGGTCCATCAAACCCAGCATCCTGTTTCCAACAGTGGCCAATCCAGGTCACAAGGACCTGGCAGAAACCCAAATAGTAGCAACATTCCATGTAGAACCCCAAAGAGCAGTAAGATTCCATTTAGAATCCCAAGTACATAAGTGTTGCCATACTGGGACAGACCGAAGGTCTAACAAGCCCAGCATCCTGTTTCCAACAGTAGCCAATTCAGGTCACAAATACCTGGCAAGATCCCCCAAAAAGTACAAAACATTTTATACTGCTCATCCCAGAAATTGTGGATTTTCCCCAAGTCCATTTAATAATGATCTATAGATATTTCCTTCAGGAAGCCGTCCAAGCCTGTTTTTAAACTCCGCTAAGCTAACTGCCTTTACCACATTCTCCGGCAACGGATTCCAGAGTTTAATGGAAGGCTTAAAGCAATGCTCGGTGATCTAGGGCTGTAGATACGGGCAGGACTGATCCCATTACTGCTGTCCATTCCAGCTCTGCTGTCAAAATGTCTGCTGCAACTGGGGCATCACGCCTGCCCTGACTACACCACTAGACAACCAGGGATTGAACGATAGTGATGGGGGCGGGAGCTACTTTTTTATATCCTTTTTTTTTTCACTGCAATTGTAAATAATACAGTTTTGATCCTGCACAATAGTTTATATGGTAAACAGAGTGCTTACATAGTAACATAGTAGATGACGGCAGAAAAAAGACCTGCATGGTCCATCCAGTCTGCCCAAGAAGATAAATTCATATGTGCTACTTTTTTTTTATTTGTACTGTCCTCTTCAGTGCACAGACCGTATAAGTCTGGCCAGCCCTATCCCCGCCTCCCAACCACCAGCTCTGGCACAGACCCAATAAGTCTGCCCAGCACTATCCCCGCCTCCCAACTACCAGCCCCGGCACAGACCGTACAAGTCTGCCCAGCACTAGCCCCGCCTCTCAACCACCAGCTCTGGCACAGACCGTACAAGTCTGCCCAGCACTAGCCCCGCAGCCCAACCACCAGCCCCGGCACAGACCATACAAGTCTGCCCAGCACTATCCCTGCCACTCACCACCGGCTCTGGCACAGACCGTATAAGTCTGCCCAGCACTATCCCCGCCTCCCAACCACCAACCCCGCCTCCCAACCACCAGCTCTGGCACAGACCGTATAAGTCTGCCCAGCACTATCCCTGCCGCCCAACCACCAGCCCCGGCACAGACCGTATAAGTCTGCCCAGCACTAGTCCCGCCTCCCAACCACCAGCCCCAGCACAGACCGTATATGTCTGCCCAGCACTAGCCCCGCCTCCCAACCACCAGCTCTGCCACCCATTCTAGGCTAAGCTCCTGAGGATCCCTTCCTTCTGCACAGGATTCCTTTATGTTTATCCCACGCATGCTTGAATTCCGTTACCGTTTTCATCTCCACCACCTCCAGCGGGAGGGCATTCCAAGCATCCACCACCCTCTCCATGAAAAAATACTTCCTGACATTCTTCTTGAGTCTGCCCCCCTTCAATCTCATTTCATGCCCTCTCGTTCTACCGCCTTCCCATCTCCGGAAAAATAAATGTTTTCTGATACAAAGTTTTATCAGAAATCTAAGTTTGTAAATTTGGGATGATAAGGGTCCTCAGGGATTAGCTTGTCTGTGGAGTTATGATGTTAGCTGTCACTGAGAGTGTGGTGCAAATTCAGCCTGTAAAACCACCATGTTGCAGTCCATGTAAAGGATCATGGAGTTGATATACCATCTTTCCGTGATACAACCAAAGTACTTTACATTTATTATATACGGGTTTGCATTTTTATATGCAGGCTATTTTGCTTGGAGGTAAAATACGGTCTTTCAGTATTTTTAATTATTATATTGTGGCTTGGATACTGTGGGTTTAGCAGAGAGATGCAAACTGCAAGCTCTGATAATCCCCAGTGGGTCTCGCTGGTTCACATTCCCACAACCAAACTTGAGGTTGTGGTTTCTGCCATAATCAGGTGATAAGTTTTGGAGGCAGTTTCTGTTTCGGCCGAAACTGGAAAAGTCAGTTTCAGTTGACTTCTAAGGTGATATTCACCCCTCTAATGAGTTAAGAGAGCAGTGGATAAAGTTGGATTGGATTGGATTTATTAATTTTATACACCACATAAATCTCTCCCCCCCCCCCCCAGTTTACTAAGCCGACACAGTCCATTCAAAGTGGATTGGCTGTGTCAACGTTAGCGCACGGCAGCCGATAGCGCAACTTAGTAAACAGGAGGGTTAGCATCAAAGTGGTTTACAGTTAACAATTTTAAATACAAAAGCTTACAGACATTCATCAATTCCAATGTATTAAAATCTCCAGCACATTATTTAAAATGTAGTTGAGGCAACCAAGTGTTTAAAAATTTACAAAAGACAAAGAAGGAAAAACATTGTAAAGTTCCTCCACCAATAAATTCCTAAAAGAAAGTCCAGCATATGAAAACATTCTTCTAGTTGTTATAGGCTTGATAACGTCAACACCTAGGAGTTGGAGAAAACCCTTTTCTGAGGAACATTCAATTCCATTGTAATAAAGTCTCCAAGGCATTATTTAAAATGTTATTGAAACAACCACGTTTTTAAAAGTTTACAAAAGGCAAAGTAAGAAAAGACATTACGAAGTTCCTCAGGCAATAAATTCCAAAAATAAGGTCCAGCATATGCAAACATTTCTCCTCTTGTAGCTGTTGTAAGCTTAATAACATCAAGTCTTGGGAGCTGAGGAAAACTCTTTTATTCTTTATTTCGATTTTCTATACCGCCTTTGCTGAGACAGATGTTTTGACAACTTCCCAGAAAGATAAACTGGACGTCCCAAATGATACCAAGCACAGGCGACCAGGCTGCCCTCACTCTGCCAAGTTAACCAAGCACCAGTCTCAATATCAGCCAATGCCCGGGTTAACTCCTGGGTTGCTACACTATCCTGGATATTCCATGCAGGAGGCCGAACGTGCCGTAGGATTGAATATTTGTCCCCCCTGTTTACTAAGCCAAGCTAGAGGCTGCCTTGCGCTAATGCTGACGCTGGCCATTCATTTTGACTTGACTGCAATGCTGCTAGTCGCTAGTGCGGCTTAGTAAACAGGTGGGGTGTGGGGTTAGTGTTAATTTATTTTTTTTATTTGTTACATTTTGTGAGGAGGCAGGGAACTACAAGGTCCAGAATGCACTGCAGCAGTAAGAGAATCAGAGTCAGGGGGAGGACTCTAGGCAGGAGAGTGAGAAGCCAGCAGTTGATTGGGAAATTGAACCAGGTGTGAGAGGGTTGCAGGCAGCTTTATTAAGAGAGTGGTGGAAAGCTGTAAGAGGTAGATGGAAACACTGGGGAAGATCTCTCTGGAAAAGGAGACAGCTCTGAGAAGGAAAGTAAATTCTTTTGTTTGACTGTTTGAGTTTGAGGAACTGTCTTAAGATTAAGAAGGGTTTAAGTAGCAGGCTCTGAGTAAAGTGCCTTTTTGTTATATTTGACTTGAAGAAATGTTTATGTTAAAGAAGAAGAAATGTTGATGTTAAATGGCCATTAATAAAACCCTTAATTATAAGAAGCCTGGTGAGGGAGAAGAGGAGGCAGAAAGCTCCCCAGGAAGGGTGACCAGCTCACAATTTGTATCCCACATTTTCCTACCTATTTGTAGGCTCAATGTGACTTACATAGTGCCAGAGAGGCGTTTGCAGACTCCGGTGTGAACAAATACAAAGTGATGTTGTGGTAAGATAAAGTTCATGTGGCACAGCCACATTAGGGAATCGTGCAATGGAAGAGTTGAGTTATGTCCATTACGTACTTTTGTTGTGTTGCAGAGATCAGGCATTTATGTTGGATCGGCCAGGTATGCCTTTTTAAACAGGTTAGTTTTTAGTGATTTCCAGAAGTTTAGGTGGTCGTACGTCATTTTCAAGGCTTTTGGTAGTGCGTCCCACAGTTGCGTGCTTATGTAGGAGAAACTGGATGCGTAAGTTGATTTGTATTTAAGTCCTTTGCAGCTTGGGTAGTACAGATTTAGGAACGTAAGTGTTGATTCAGATGTGTTTCTAGTTGGTAAGTCGATCAAGCCTGTCATGTATCCCGGGGCTTCACCGTAGATAATTTTGTGAACCAGAGTGTAGATTTTGAAAGCAAAGCGTTCTTTGATTGGGAGCCAATGTAGTTTTTCGCAAAGGGGTTTTGCGCTTTCAAATCGCGTTTTTCCAAAGATAAGCCTAGCTGCCATGTTTTGAGTGGTCTGAAGTTTCTTTAATGTTTGCTCTTTGCATCCCGCATAAATTCCATTGCAGTAGTCTAAATGGCTTAGTACCATTGATTGTATCAGGTTGCGAAATGTTCCCCTCGGGAAGAATTGTTTCACGTGTTTGAGTTTCCACATTGAGTGGAACATTTTCTTTGTTGTGGATGTCACTTGGCTCTCTAGTGTTAGGTTGTGGTCCAATGTAACACCGAGGATTTTCAGGCTGTCTGAAATAGGGAGGGTGTAATCTGGGGTGTTGATAATTGTGGGGTTGTCCGCGTTGTGTTGGGATGAGAGGATAAGACAGTGTGTTTTTTCTTTGTTGAGTTTTAGTTGACATGCATTTGGTGTGCCACGGGTGCTGCCAACAGTGACTCTTGATTAGGGTTTCCAACTGGATCCAGATTCACCCAACAGGGTTGATCCAGTCCTGGGTTTATCCCATTGCTTGCAGGGACTTGTAGTTCTGATTTTCATCATCAAATTGCCTAACAAAAGCAAGCCTACAAGTCCCTGCAAGCAATGGGATAAACCCAGGACTGCATCAACCGTGTCGGGTGAATCTGGATCCAGTTGGCAACCTTATTCTTGATGCCAAGACTCTTCCTGCCCAGTGGTTCCCAAACCTGGTCCCGGAGGCACCTCAGTCACTCAGGTTTTCAGGATCCCCACAATGAATATTCATAACAGAGATTTTAATGCAGTGGAGGCAGTGCATGCAAATCTCTGTCATGAATATTCATTGTGGGTATCCTGAAAACCTGAGTGACTGGGGTGCCTCCAGGACCAGGTTTAGGCACCACTGCTCCTGCCAATCTCTGGCCTTCATCATATATCAGGTCCACAACAAGGGTTAGACTTTGCCTTTCCCTGGCTTCAGAATCATGGGAGCCTGGAGAGGGGTGGGGGGCGGCCTGGTTGTGGGATATTCTGCTGTTTTATAGTATAATTTTAAAAACCGTGTTGGATGTTTGGGGTTCAGAGAGGCAATTTATAAATTTTATAAATAAGCAAATAACTGTGTGGCATGTACAGACAAATCATGTGTATTTACATGGAGCAGACCTCCTGTACTCTTCTCACAAAACACAAAGATACTCGGTGCTGTGGAGCTTTGATTAATGTGCACTCGGCGGCTAATTTCATTTGCTGCTAAAGTTTCCATATAATTTAATTTGCCTTGATACACATACCTTGGTATCTCCAAATTTCATTTCTAAGGTAGCTTTGGTGTGTGCTAAGTAACTTTCGATCTGCCACATATTTTGATCATGCTGACTTTTAGTCAGAGGAAGCTCCATCAAAGAGTTTAATTGAATTTCACACCAAGATTCCCCTTCATTATTTACAAATCATGTATTTTTCTTTCTCCCTCCGAGATCCTGTCATTTTTTTTTTATTTTATCTCTTTAGTTCTCTTGTAATTTAAGCCTACATAAAAACTGCTGGCTAGACCTTGCCGCGCTCTGATTTGCTCCCGTGGGCACTCAGTAATATTGTGCTTTAATTGAAGAGTTACTGTGGGGATGCCGTGTCATAGGGTATTAGACCGTAATGCTACATTACTCAGCAATGTTCTTACAGTGAAGTGCTCCCATCCATGGTCTTCGAGCAGCAGAGCCGGGCTAATATGGATGATGAAGATTTCAAATTTCTGCTAATTTCTCCTATCAAGGCACCAAAATTTGGAATTCTCTTCCTAACTCAATCAAGTTTACAGATGATCACCTAACTTTTAGAAGTCTTCTAAAAACACATTTCTTCAGTCTGGCCTTTCGGAACACAAAGAACTTTATTTGAATTTTACCCACACCCTTTCCTTAATCTCATTTCCCATCTAGTCCCGCCTAATTATGCTTTCACCTATCCACCCTTAATTATTTGTTCGTCCTTGCGATAGTCTAAATCCCTGGTTACTTACTGCACATGTATTATTTGCTTCTTGAACTTATTGTAATTTGTGTTATATTCTGGATATTATTATTATTATTTACTTGTTGCATTTGTATCTCACATTTTCCCACCTATTTGCAGGCTCAATGTGGCTTACATTATTCCGATCGCCATTTCCGGCATGAGGAAATACAAATTGGTATTGCATTAAATGTTCATAAGTGAACAAGTAGATTAGCAGTCAAGTATAGAGAATTCATTATCGGGATAAGAAATAGAGTGGTGTAGCGTTAAAGTTTATTCATGACATGTTGATGAGGCAATCAGGTATGGAGAATTCGGTTATGTCCAGTTCTGATTTATTTATTTATTTATTGCATTTGTATCCCACCTCTTTGCAGGCTCAATGTGGCTTACAATAAGTACATATAAGTACATAAGTAATGCCATACTGGGAAAAGACCAAGGGTCCATCGAGCCCAGCATCCTGTCCACGACAGCGGCCAATCCAGGCCAAGGGCACCTGGCAAGCTTCCCAAACGTACAAACATTCTATACATGTTATTCCTGGAATTGTGGATTTTTCCAAGTCCGTTTAATAGCGGTTTATGGACTTGTCCTTTAGGAAACCGTCCAACCCCTTTTTAAACTCTGCTAAGTTAACCGCCTTCACCACTTTCTCCGGCAACGAATTCCAGAGTTTAATTACACGTTGGGTGAAGAAAAAGTTTCTCCGATTTGTTTTAAATTTACTACACTGTAGTTTCATCGCATGCCCCCTAGTCCTAGTATTTTTGGAAAGCGTGAACAGACGCTTCACATCCACCTGTTCCACTCCACTCATTATTTTATATACCTCTATCATGTCTCCCCTCAGCCGTCTCTTCTCCAAGCTGTATAGCCCTAGCCTCCTTAGTCTTTCTTCATAGGGAAGTCGTCCCATCCCCGCTATCATTTTAGTCGCCCTTCGCTGCACCTTTTCCAATTCTACTATATCTTTCTTGAGATGCATACATCATGAATGGTGGAGATGTATAAGAAATAGACATTTAGTATTACAGAAAGATCTTGGGTAGCATGATAATGATAAAACATGATAGTATTTTAACAAGCAAACATATTAAGTCTTTAAGTCCCTAACGATTTAAAAAAAACAAAGAATGCACCAAAAAAACAAGTCACACATGCTCGGATCGGTATTGAAAAGTACAATGTATCAAAGAATCGTAATCCACGTCGGTAACCGGCCCCTAAAGCATGCGCAGAGCAGCCAAGTGTTATGTTAGCTCCTCTGCGCATGCCACAAACAGTCAAACACAAGCACGTGGCTCCCAAATCAAAACAAAAATGTAAAAAAGGGTCGGGAGGGGGCAAAGGCGCTCGTGAGGAGCGTCCTGTATGGCCGTCCTTGCCCCCCCCCCGCCCGAGGTCGCCGTTTCCCCCTGCATTATAAATTAGGTTACTGACATCAGACGGGGGCGGGCCCAGGAGGAGAGAGACGCGCGACCGAAGCTGAGCGAAGACAGGCATCAGCTTTTCTTCTTGCCCGTGCAGCGCCTTCGGACAGAGGAGAGAGGCGCTGCACGGGCCCGGTAAGAGGGAGGGGGGCCCGGTGGAGGGGGGGAATGGCGGCGACAACCCCCAAGAGGGGGCGGGGCACAGGGCAGAGGATGTCGGGAGGCGGAGCTGAGGGGAGACAGAGTAGTGAGGAAGGGAGGGGGGCCGGGGCTGCTAAAGGTATGTTTTGCTTTTTCATTTATATTGCGGGGGGGGGGGGGGGGGGCAAGAACAGCCATACAGGATGCTTCTGACGAGCGCCTTTGCCCCCTCCCGATTCTTTTTTTTATTTTTGTTGGGTAAGGCTCAAACATGCTCTGGATATGCAAACACTACATTGATGTGGTTTATGACACGTTTTCTTTAAGCTTAAACACAGCTCTTTTGGACATATGTAATGCTACGTCCTTTTGACCAATCGCAGCGCTTTTAGCTCTGCTAATGCGCTGGGATTGGCTCTCAAAGTTTGTTTGTTTTTTCACTTTACGATTTTTCCTGGCACAGAGCTATCCTAACGAGAGGTACAGACCTCTCGTTAGATTTCCTGCCTTCTTCCTGCGTAAAGGCAATCGGAAAAGGTTAGTGCATCTCGTTTCAATGGGGTTTGTACACAAATTGCTCATCTGCATTCCGTTTTCGTTAGCTGCTAGCTTCCTCGGTAAAAGCCCTTTGATGCATGCAACGGATCAAAATTTCCTCGTTGGAGGGTCGTTAAAGGCTCATTAAGGTTTAATTCATCTGCCTCTCAAAGTAGTGTACAGCAGGCTTAGCTGGACATAGACAACTAAAATCTGTTAACCCATGCGAAGAAAGCTGGACAGCTGACATGGCCCTCTTAAGTAGTATAGTGCTTTGCTGCTACTGCCTCCTGCTGGACAAAGAGTTTTCATCCATAAGATTCAGCAGGGTCCTTTTACTAAGGTGCGCTGAAAAATGGCCTGTGGTAGTGTAGACGCATGTTTTGGGTGCACACAGAATCATTTTTCAGCGCATTTGCATAAAATGCCTTTTTAAAATTTTTGTCGAAAATGGATGTGCGGCAAAATGAATATTGCCACGCATCCCTTTTGGGTCTAAGACCTTACCACCAGCCATTGACCTAGCAGTAAAGTCTCACGTAGTAACCAGGCGGTAATGACCTACGCGCGTCAAATGCCACTTGGTGCGTGTCTGATACGGATGTCCAAATTTACTTTTCGGATGCCCGTATCAGACGTGCACCAAAAATTAAATTACCGCAAGAGCCACGCGGTAGCCGGGTGGTACACACATTGGGCGCGCGTAGACGCATACGCGGCTTAGTAAAAGGGCCCCAGTGTTAGTCAATATTTATTTGCAGTTTATGGCGGGAGATCTCTGCCTGCTTTGCGAGGTTCCAGGAAAAAGCTAAATCTTTAGAATTTAAGAAGCAAAAGAGAAAGACCTTGGAATTTGGTGGTTTAATTGGCAATGGCTGTGCGGATGCACGGGGATTTCTTAATTATCTCAAATGTTCTGTTTCATGGAAGGTTTCTCTGCACTGTCTAAGATCCGCTCTCCCTGCTGATATAAATGGTATGAGGTGTGGGCGTAACATTGCACACGGGAGGGCCAGCAGTCAGAACTCAGCTGTAGAAGATAATTCTCATGCCTGGCAGCAGCCTCGTTAGCATAAAGTCAATTTCATAAGCAATTATGTGAGATAAGAAATCAAAGTAGTTTTCTCAATAACAGAAGAAGGGTCGCAAAGTGTGGAACTGTGTGAGCACAAAGTTCGGTCAGTGCTGGTCTATCACCTTTGCATACAATAGCCAGCATTATGCAGTGATGGGGTGTTCCTCTGCACCAGGAAGTCTACTGGAAAGGCTCCATAAATCATATATAAGTAATGCCACACTGGGAAAAGACCAAGGGTCCATCGAGCCCAGCATCCTGTCCACGACAGCGGCCAATCCAGACCAAGGGCACCTGGCAAGCTTCCCAAACGTACAAACATTCTATACATGTTATTCCTGGAATTGTGGATTTTTCCCAAGTCCATTTAGTAGTGGTTTATGGACTTGTCCTTTAGGAAACTGTCTAACCCCTTTTTAAACTCTGCCAAGCTAACAGCCTTCACCACGTTCTCCGGCAACGAATTCCAGAGTTTAATTACGCGTTGGGTGAAGAAACATTTTCTCCGATTTGTTTTAAATTTACTACACTGTAGTTTCATCGAATGCCCCCTAGTCCTAGTCCTAGTATTTTTGGAAAGCGTGAACAGAAGCTTCACATCCACCTGTTCCACTCCACTCATTATTTTATATACCTCTATCATGTCTCCCCTCAGCTGTCTCTTCTCCAAGCTGAAAAGCCCTAGCCTCCTTAGTCTTTCTTAGCCTCTCGGACTTCTGCTGACTAGATACAATGATGACAAGGCTCTAGCAAGTCAGTGTTCTCCAAAATAGAGCTACGGACTGGTTATACAAGACATTATCTATCCATGGGTTGTGATTAGTAAAGTTCATTCTGAGATTAGGGGCGACACCATGGGGTGCCATAGGGATCAGGTCCTCTCAGGCTTCTACTGACTAGATACAGTGATGACAAAGCTGTAGCAAGTCACTGTTCTGCAAAATATAGTAACATAGTAGATGACGGCAGATAAAGACCTGTACGGTCCATCCAGTCTGCCCAACAAGATAAATTTGTATGTGCTACGTTATATGTATACCTGACCTTGATTTGTCCTTGTCATTTTCAGGGCACAGACCCTAGAAGTCTGCCCAGCACTAGCTTTGCTTCCCAATTACTGGTGTTGCTACCCAATCCCCCGCTAAGCTTCTGTGGATCCATTCCTTCTGAACAGGATTCCTTTATGTTTATCCCATGCATGCTTGAATTCCGTTACCGTTTTCATCTCCACCACCTCCCGCGGGAGGGCATTCCAAGTATCTACCACTCTCTCCATGAAAAAAATACTTCCTACCCTTTTTCCTGAGTCTGCCCCCCTTCAACCTCATTTCATGTCCTCTAGTTCTACCGCCTTCCCATCTCCAGAAAAGGTTTGTTTGCGGATTAACACTTTTCAAATATTTGAATGTCTGTTTCATATCACCCCTATTTCTCCTTTCCTCCAGGGTATACATGTTCAGGTCAGCAAGTCTCTCCTTATACATCTTGGCAGTGGCATTCCTAGGCTGGCTGACACCCGGGGGGGAACGCCGATGCGACCCCCCCCCCCCCCCCCGGTGAAATTACACCTCCCCCCGGGTGCATTTTTACCTGCTGGGGGGGTGCCGCGCTCCTGTCGGCTCCGAGTCCACTCATTCCCTGCTGCTCCCTCTGCCCCGGAACAGGAAGTAACCTGTTCCACACAGAGGGAGCAGCAGTGAGGGAATGAGCGGACCCGGCCAATAGGCGCGCGGCATCCCCCTCCCAGCAGCGTGCACCCTGGGCGAACCACCCCCACCCCCCCACCCCCTTGGTACGCCACTGCATCTTGACTATATAAGACATTATCTATTCATGGGTCATGGTAAGTAAAGCTCACTCTGAGATTAGGGCAACACCATAGGATGTCACAAGGATTTGTCCTTGGTCCAGATTTTTTCCGATATGTTTCATAAGTGATACTGTGGAAGGGCTATTGGGAAGCATCTGGCCTTTTGCAGATAAGACTATAATCCACAACAGTGTTTAAAGCAGAAGAAAGTTTTACCAAAAGGCAAGCGGGGAGTATTTTTAATTGCTCCTTTGTATAGATAATTCATCCCTAGCTTTGGTCCTGCCTGATGTAGCAGAAGCTTGATGTTTTCAGGCAACTTTTCATCTATTTTACATTTGGACGTTATATGGCTTTAGTTACTCTTTGTCAAAATAACAAATAAAAAGCCTTTTCTACAGTTTTGCTCCACCCTGGACACCCACCCACGATGCTTGTCTTTCATGTTTGCAGTTGTTTCAGCTTAAAGCTCCTCTCGGACTGGAAGCCATTGGCTTACTTGTTCCTGAAAAGAAAAAGCAAGAGTTTTTTTTTAAAGAGAAAAATCAAAGCCATTTCTAGGATAAACTACAGAGGAGAAGTGGGATATGAGTGCAAATCAAGGTAGCCAAAAACAAGAACCTCTCTCTTACAATGTGCAAAGTACTATTAAAACACTATATTTCTATGGGGTACAAAAAGTAAGAAAGGGAAAAAGCCACCCAACAAACATTAACAGGGTGAGAAGGATTTAAACTGGGTCAGACTCTCTTCATCGGCATGAAAACCCCTTTCATACAAAAGTTTTGTTAAAACTCCACGGAATGTTTAATTTTAATGAATCCATCCAAAATTGTGGCAAGGAAAAGAAAAAAAAGCACTTAGCTTTTGACTTAATTGAAGATTCAAAAGTGTTTCTAAAGTCAGTCACACCGACTGTGGCCAGAGTTTCGCTATAATCAGCTGTCTCAAGCCGTGAGCGACCAATCAGAGCACAAGTCACCAAAAGCTAAGTTACATAGAGTGGAGGTACTGCATGCAAATTTATCTCATGCATATTCATTGTAATTAAACTCTGGAATTCGTTGTTAGAGAATGTAGTAAAAGCAGTTAGCTTAGCAGGGTTTAAAAAAAGGTTTGGATCACTTCCTAAAAGAAAAGTCCATAAGCCATTATTAAGACGGGCTTGGGGAAAATCCACTGCTTAGTTCTAGGATAAGCCGCATAAAATGTATTGTCCTGTTTTGGGATCTTGCCAGGTACTTGTGACCTGGATTGGCCGGAAACAGGATGCTGGGCTTGATGGACCTTTGATCTATCCCGATATGGCAACACTTATGTCCTTACGCTGGGTGAGAACCCCTGCATTAGAGCCAAGGGCTGGCAGCTTAGCACACAGCTTCCTAACGCAAAAGTTATGCCAAATGTTTGCTTACCTGTGCAGTAACCAAACTGCATATAAATAAGACCTGTGGAAAACCTGTGTGTTAACCTGGGAGAGCACATGGTTCTGCACTGAGCAGCTAAAGCTGTGCACAGGTCTGAGTAGAAAAAAAATATCAGCACACGTCTGCTGCAATGCTATTCTGTGTGTAACATTTTTGCATGATCCATATTTATGCATCAGATAGTGTGATATATATTAGAATTTACATGCTGATTGCTGCATTATTCTACACAGTTGCTATTATAATGAACTGCTGTATTTATTCACACATGCTTTTAAAATGAAATAATTTTATTCACATTCTCAGTGCATTTTTAAACAGTTTACTTATTGATGGCTTTCCTATTTGTTGTTACTGCCTATACTGCCTTCTTGCATAATGAGTGGAGTTGAACGGGGAGATGTGAAGCGTCTGTTCACGCTTTCCAAAAATACTAGGACTAGGGGGCATGCGATGAAGCTACAATGTAGTAAATTTAAAACGAATCGGAGAAAATGTTTCTTCACTCAGCGTGTAATTAAACTTCTGGAATTCGTTGCCAGAGAATGTGGTAAAGGCAGTTAGCTTAGCGGAGTTTAAAAAAAGGTTTGGACGGCTTCCTAAAGGAAAAGTCCATAGACCGTTATGAAATGGACTTGGGGAAAATCCACTATTTCTGGGATAAGCAGTATAGAATGTTTTGTACATTTTTGGGATCTTGTCGGGTATTTGTGACCTGGATTGGCCACTGTTGGAAACAGGATGCTGGGCTTGATGGACCTTTGGTCTTTCCCAGTATGGCAATGCTTATATGTACTTATCTGATACATACAAGAAGGCAGTACAGACTTTGAAACGCCCCTGACACATCCCCTTGTGATTTGAACACACCGCAGACGAAATGCATAGCTAGGCATCTGCAAAACAGGTTTCGAAAATCGATGCAGTCCGTTCAAATGGTGTTTTATGACTGTTTTTGGATGTTTTTCTCTTTTGAAAACGAGCCTCATGGTTTGTCTTATTGATCCATGTGTAACTGTCCTTTCTTTGTTTTATGTACGTTTCAGATTGTTGGACTCCTAATGTAGGCATTGTTGCCAAAGCACAATCCGTGTCGGATCTCACATTATTCTGTTGAATAAAGATTTTGACCTTAGCACCTGAGTCTTGGCTCTCTTGTGTTCTTCTGGTCGTCCCTACTGTTCTGCCCTATTAACATCATCCCATAGGGAATTTCTTCTCCTTCCTTTTCCTCCAGATGTCCAGATGTGTGCCGACATAATTTTCTTCTGCTCAGATCTGTGCACAGCTGTAGCTGCCCTTAGCACAAAACCATGTGTTCTCAGCGGTCAGTTTTTCCAGCACACAACCTCCTCACTTGGCTCTCTTTTTTTGCCTGTGCCCTTCACAGAGGCCAGAAAAAGGTTGTGTGTCCTTTATGCTCACAGCAAAAAGAAGACTCGGGCATTAAATCCTCACAAATATTACCACGGTAGCAGGACATTCTCTGGCAACGAATTCCAGAAGTTTAATTACACGCTGAGTGAAGAAACATTTTCTCCGATTCGTTTTAAATTTACTACATTGTAGCTTCATCGCATGCCCCCTAGTCCTAGTATTTTTGGAAAGCGTGAACAGACGCTTCACATCTCCCCGTTCAACTCCACTCATTATGCAAGAAGGCAGTATAGGCAGTAACAACAAATAGGAAAGCCATCAATAAGTAAACTGTTTAAAAATGCACTGAGAATGTGAATAAAATTATTTCATTTTAAAAGCATGTGTGAATAAATACAGCAGTTCATTATAATAGCAACTGTGTAGAATAATGCAGCAATCACCATGTAAATTCTAATATATATCACACTATCTGATGCATAAATATGGATCATGCAAAAATGTTACACACAGAATAGCATTGCAGCAGACGTGTGCTGATATTTTTTTTCTACTCAGACCTGTGCACAGCTTTAGATTTTGTGCAGGAGCTCACCTTGCGTAATGTCGTGCTTTAGAATATTAGCACACAACATTAAAACCATGATAATGAGGTCATCAGCTATTCTGCACAGGTGTGAAATATGCAGATGATTTAAAGGCTGAGCACAAGGCTTTCATGTCAGGTCTGAGGAGGCTGCTCAGTATTTAAATCATCTGCCCACTTCTCTGCTGTCTGGCAACGCTGTCTGATACCTGGGAGTTTTAAAGAGTCGATAAAGCCTCAGCCTGCTTCATGAAAGGTCTGCTTCTCTTCTGTTCTCCACCTTGGGTATTGTGGACTGTTTGCCTTGTTTTCTGAGACAAGTTCGGATATGGTTACAGATCAACACATCTGGAATCCTTATCCTGGCTTGCAGGCAGCCTTCAAGTTGCCAACTAACCCAGAACTTTTTTTGTTTATTTATTTAGATTTTCTCACACCTTTTTCAGTAGTAGCTCAAGGTGCGTTCCATTCAGGTACTCTGGATATTTCTCTGTCCCAGGAGGGCTCACAATATAAGTTTGTACCTGAGGCAATGAAGAGTTAAGTGACTTTGCCCAAGATCACAAGGAGCAGCAGTGGGATTTCTGGTGCTCTAACCACTAGGCCACTCCTCCACCCCGAAAAATCTTGTTACTCTTTGGGGTTCTACAGGGAATGTTGCTACACTTTGAAATTCTGCATGGAATCTTGTTAGAATTCTAGAATCTTTATTTCTTTATTTAGATTTTGCTCAGACCTTTTTCAGTAGTAGCTCAAGGTGAGTTACATTCAGGAGGGCTCACAATCTAAGTTTGTACCTGAGGCAATGGAGGGTTAAGTGACTTGCCCAAGATCACAAGGAGCAGCAGTGGGATCTGAACCGGCCACCTCTGGATTGCAAGACTGGTGATCTAACCACTAGGCCACTCCTCCACCCCAAAGAATCTTGTTACTCTTTGGGGTTCTACATGGAATGTTGCTACACTTTGAATTTCTGCATGGAATCTTGTTATTCTTTACAATTCTAGAATCTTTATTTATTTAGATTTTGCTCACACCTTTTCAGAAGAAGCTCAAGATGAGTTACATTCAGGTACTCTGGATATTTCTCTGTCCCAGGAGGGCTCACAATATACGTTTGTACCTGAGGCAATGGAGGGTTAAGTGACTTGCCCAAGGTCACAAGGAGCAGCAGCGGGATTTGAACTGGCCACCTCTGGATTGCAAGACCAGTGCTCTAACCACTAGGCCACTCCTCCACTCTATATACTGCACCTAAATCTTATAGAATACGCTTAGGTAAAGATGATTTCAGCGTGGATTTTCCAGACTCCATATATCGAATCTGGCATATAGTGCTTTACCTGCATCTCATTGAATCACTGCCCTTCCTCCTTCTCCACTCCCTTTCTTAATTTCTGACACACTCAGAGCTTCACTTTGAATGGGTGAAACTGCGTGAAGCTCAGTGCTCTCTCCTTCTGGACGTGACTTTTCTTTCCTCATTAGTACCTGCGGTCTATTTAAATTAAATCTATATGATGCAATCCTGAAGAACTATATTTCTTGAGCATCTGGATTAAGCAGCTTTATCACTGCAGGAGGGGGTAGGTGGGATACGCAGTGCTTCGATCCCCCTCCCCGCCACCACCAGTGCCAGACACTGCTCAAACCAGACACCTTAATTGTAAGGCAATCAGTTCTTTATGGCGGCTTTGGTTTACTCTGTAATTATGAGACAGGGTTGCTGTGCCCCTACAAGATCGATTTTGAAAAAATAATGACAAATGAACCCGTTCAAGGAAATGAATATTAGGTGAATATAATAATAGGGAAGTGTATTTGGTTTCAAATTACATTTTCTGTGTACTTTTTTGCTTGAAATGTCTGGGGGGGGGGGGGTGGAAACCAAAACATTTTTTTCTGTGACATAAATAGTGTACACTGTTCTAAAATATTGACCACAATTTGGAAATAATGTGCACTCGTTCGGAAAATTGTGCACAGAAAATGATATTGCTCCCAAAATGAAACAAAAATTCAAAACCTGATCAAGGTGAAAATTCTCATGAACAACACAGGAAACTAAACAAAACGAACATTTTTAAGCTATGCAGACCTATATAATGTTGTTGAATCAAGGACTAGAAATTAATTCCATGCACCAGTTAATTGAGGTTTTTGTTTTTGTTTTTTTTTTGACACGATCAATAACAAGGAATTATACTCATCCAAAATCAAGAATCTTTGAGGGCCGTTTTACTTTCTTCTGGACCAACATTAGACAATCCCAAAGATCAGGCCATCCAAGAGCTTTCCAGACCACACTGGGACCTTCTTAAGAGGTGATCAAACTTACAAACAAGTACTCAACAGAGAATAATTTGGAAACTGAGAGCATGAAACAAGTTTTCCTTTCTGTTCAAGCAATGTTTCATCTCATAGGGTCTTCCTCTGAATGACTTCTTCATCAGCGTTTCCACCATAGAGTGACATGCAACATTCCAATCTGAGAGTGGGACCCTCTGTTTGAGGAATATTTTAGGAAAACACAGAACTATCCTCTGCAAAAACGAAGAGCACCAGACACAGTGAAGGTGACGAATGACAATGGTCAAAATATCAAGGTATAACTATCAACTTTATTGAATGGCAGAATCAAGACTCAACGTGAGTCGAGTTTCGGTTGTAAGGTCTTCCTCGGGAGTCTTTATGATCTTTATGTTACTGCAATGGTTGCGCTAAGAAATGGTGCTGCTCTTTGAAAACACGCCGAATGCTATGAAGATGTTGACACAGCAGCAGATAGAGCAAACAATATCACACATTCACTAGCAGGACAAATTCAAACCATCAGCTAATGCCAAGGAGCTGACGGTTTGAACTTGTCCTGCTAGTGAATGTGAGATATTGTTTGCTCTGTCTGCGACTGTTTAGTGTTTGATTTCTTGATATACAACCTGTCAGTGTCTTCATAACATTCTGCCTTTTCTCAAACAGCAGCGCCATTTCTTAGTAAAACCGCAGTAGTATCATAAAGACTCCTGGGGAAGACTTTGTGGCCAAAAGACGACTTGTGTTGAATCTTGATTCTGCCAATCAATAAAGCTGATAGTTACACCTTGATATTTTGACCATTGTCATTCGTCACCTTCGCTGTGTCTGGTGCTCGAGGACTGCTTATTTCATTCACATCCCCCCTTGAGAAAGAAGGTTTGTAGGGTGCGATGGTGCTACTGCAGGAAATACAAGATAAACTAATAGCATAAGGTAAGATGTGATACTACATACATCTACTTGATCTTGATTTGTTCTTGCCATTTTCAAGGCACAGACCGTAGACGTCTGCCCGGCACTGACCTTGCTCCCCAACTACTGAAGTTGTCATCAAAACCCCACTCCAGCCCATCCAATTTTGTCCAGCTACAATCAGGGCACAGACCATAGAAGTCTGCTCAGTACTGGCTTTGCTTCCCAAGAACTGGAGTTGTCTTCTACTCACCGCTAAGTTTATTTGCTTCCATTCTCTTTCCATACAAGATTCCTTTGTGTTTATCCCAAGCATTTTGGAATTCTGTTACCATTTTCATCTCTACCACCTCCCGCAGGAAGTCATTCCAGGTATCCACAACCCTCTTAGTGAAAAAGTACTTTCTGACATTATTCCTGAGTCGGCCCCATGCAACCTAAATTCATGTCCCCTAGTTCTACCACCTTCCTGTCTCTGGAAAATGTTTGTAGATTAATTAATACCTTTCAAATATTTGAATGTATATCACCCCTGTCTCTCCTTTCCTCCAGGGGAAACATATGTCTCATACTTCTTGTGTACCTTCTCATGCATCTTCAGTCCTTCACCAAACCCTCTTCAATTTTCTTTCAGATCCGTAGTGTCCCCAACAGAGAATTAGATCATTAAACTCAATAGTCATGATTACTCAAACATCAAACACTCCCAGAATAATCATGTGTTTAAGTACGACAATTTCCAAAAACATTTATACAGGTAAATGGAGATTTATTTAATTTTTGTTACATTTGTATCCCACATTTTCCCACCTATATGCAGGCTCAATGTGGCTTACATAGTAAAGTAGAGGCGATCGCCAATACCGGTATGAACGAATTCAAAGTGAGGTTATGGCAGCGTAATGATCAAGTGTGATAGGCATATTGGGGGTTATAAGGAAGAAGGGTTAGGTTATGTCCAGTACGAACCTTTATCTTGTAGTGTAGCTGGGTTGAGGCATTTAGGTTGGGTCGTTAGGGTATGCCTTTTCGAACAGGTTAGTCTTCAGGAGTTTTCGGAAGTTTAGGTGGTCGTATGTTGTTTTCAGGGCTATTGGTTGTGCGCTCCACAGTTGCGCACCCATACAAGAGAAGCTGGATGCATAGGTTGATCCGTATCTGAGTCCTTTGCAGCTTGGGTGGTGGAGATTTAGGTGGTGGAGATTTATCAGTGCAAATGGACTATTTGAAAACTGTCCACCCTGCCTGCATATAAAACTATGAATATTAGAGTTTCTGTGGCAAGGACAAATCAAGACCAAGTATGCATATGTATATCACATCATACCTTATGAGTTTATCTTGAGCAGACTGGATGGACCATACAGGTCTTTATCTGCTGTCATCTACTATGTTACTATGTCATGAATGTTAGAATTTGTGTGGCAGTCAGCACCTATTCTTTTGCTTTGGCTGCAGCTGATTCTTGCTATCACCCCCCCCCCCCCCCCAGAAGATGCCACCCTAGGCCATCATCTAGTTTGCCTAGTGGTTAATTCAGCTCAGCATACCAGGCTCTCATTCCACAGCGAAAGCTCAGCACACTGGAAATTCACTCGCTGGAAAGCAGTTTTCATATGACTGGAGCTAGACACGTTTGAACGACAGATTTTTCAGCACAGCTATATATGTTCTAATCGTACCAGCGGGTTCCAATAAGCCGTTACTGCCAAAAGCAGAATGTCTAAAACCTTAACTTTTAATGTTTTAGAAGTTAACTAGTCCAGGTTGCTTCCTCAGCATTTGTCCTTAATAAGTGTTTTCTTCTAGAAATGGTTTCAGCTACTTTTCATTGCACTGTGGACTCCAGGGGAATCATTTCAGGGCCATAAGCTAAGGCTGAAATGCGCATTACATAGTAACATAGTAGATGACGGCAGAAAAAGACCAGCACGGTCCATCCAGTCTGCCCAACAAGATAACTCATATGTTAATTATAACAATCTAATTTTCCAGGGGGGCCGTACCTTGTAACTCCATTACAATGCATCCTATGCCACTCTAGCACTGGCAAATCTTGGAAGGAGTTCAGATGGTGTATAGAAAGTTATGGCAGTGTTTTGTGGAGGGTCCTTCTGATAGCGCCCTTGCAGCCCAAAAGTATATCTTTTTTTCATATTTATAAAGCAAGTGAGTAAAGTGGACCCCTCGCAGTCCCCATGACCCGTAAGACATGTCTATCATCAAAAGGAAAACTGCTGTCTGGGAGAATGAAATCCTGTCACTTGATGAGTGATAACACGTCCTTGTTAATTAGGAATTTCTGGCAAGCTGCTTTTGAACGTGTGTGTTGTGAAGCTACAAAGCTGAAAGTATGGAGCCCACATGAAGCGGCAGCAGTGTAAGAACCACAAGTGCACAGTAAAATATTCTACTAACCCATTGAATGCCTGCATCCTATGACATCTCATATATGGGATTTCTAGTGTTTCCCTTAAGTAGGCAGATCCTAAACTTTTCAGGTTTCGGGATGTGTTCCACATTCCCTTTTGAACCTCCCTCCTCTTCATGTGAGAGTACATTCTGACCGTCTCCAGACTCACTCACCCATCAGTGCGGCTCTGATTTATAATTTCTGATTGGCCTGGTAGAGCAGCGATGTATTATGCAAACTTGAATTGCACCCCAGATCCTAGAAATGCTCACAGATGGATCTGTAATGATCTGCAGTTTGCATGCTTTATTTACAAGCCTCCCATCAAAGATTCACTTCTGGAAAACATCTGCAGCATAATCGCCCGTAAGCAAGTTGCTGGTCCCAGGACATTGTAAAGGGTTCTTTGCAGTGCTGTGTATTCCTCGATGTTAAATGAAACTTAAAAGAAACATAACATTTTTATTTCTGCTTAGCTGCTCAAGATAGACTGCAGAGATTTTCCACTATTTCTGACTTGTTTACATCCTAGAGCCACCCACGGGAGTGGTAGTATCTCATACCATGTAAAATGAGTTTATCTTATTGGGTAGATTGGATGGACTGTAAGGTCTTTATCTGCCATCATTTACTATGTTACTCTTTGGGGTTCTACATGGAATGTTGCTACTAATTGGGATTCCGGAATCCTTTAACTCTTTAGGATTCCAGAATCTTCAGAACTTTTAGTACAAGAACAGTGCTGGGTAGACTTCTATGGTCTGTGCCCTGAGAATGACAAGGACAAATCAAACTCAGGTCGTACCATGTAAATGAGTTTATCCTGTTGGGCAGACTGGATGGACCGTTCAGGTCTTTATCTGCCATCATTTACTATGTTACTATGTTACTCTTTGGGGTTCTACATGGAATGTTGCTACTAATTGGGATTCCGGAATCTTGTAACTCTTTAGGATTCCAGAATCTTCAGAACTTTTAGTACAAGAACAGTGCTGGGCAGACTTCTACGGTCTGTGCCCTGAGAATGACAAGGACAAATCAAACTCAGGTCGTACCATGTAAATGAGTTTATCCTGTTGGGCAGACTGGATGGACCGTTCAGGTCTTTATCTGCCATCATTTACTATCTCTCTATATAAAAGGCAACACCAACGTTCTATGAAGCCTCCAGCCGGAAGTGTGAAGGGGGCGAGATATCCGGTTTCCCTATGAGTGTCTGCCCCGCCCTCTCTGTAACACAGTCAGTGAAGGAAAACAGCAGAGCACGAAATCAAATCACTGGCTCTGTAACACTGAAGGACTCAGAGGGGGGAGGGGAGAGAGGCCAGAGGGCAGGGACACACACACTCCCACATGCACACAGAAGAAAACATTGCTAGCCCCCGTTTCATTTGCATCAGAAACGGGGCTTTTTTACTAGTGTTACTATGTTACTCTTTGGGGTTCTACATAGAATGTTGCTACTAATTGGGATTCCAGAATCTTGTAACTCTTTAGGATTCCAGAATCTTCAGAACTTTTAGTACAAGAACAGTGCTGGGCAGACTTCTACGGTCTGAGCCCAGAGAAAGGCAAGGACAAATCAAACTCGGGTATAAAGTATCGCATACCATGTAAAATGAGTTTATCTTGTTGGGCAGACTGGATGGACCGTACAGGTCTTTAACTGCCATCATTTACTATGTTGCTATGTTAATATGGGAAGACAGGATCTCCCTGGTTAGTGGCTGCTTCAGATAGTCAATATTGATTATGGTAAGAGTTGGACTTGTAGAACTCTCTTTTCATCTATAAGGGCCCAATTCATTTTGCAGCTTAATCATATTTCCATTGCCTCATGTAGCTACTACTTGGGTTGGAGGTAGAGGATGGCCAGAACTCCGGTATCATGTAATGCCTTCGTATTGCATAATACAAATGTTCTCTGCATGGACCCTTGGGGGTTGGGGGGGCCTGTCAAACACCAGTAAATGGTCTTTTCAGTAATAAATGCATTCATAGGAGCCAAATTTTCAAAATTATTGGGGGTGCTAAGCCCAATGAAAATAATCCCTCCCTGGACACATACGAGGAATTTTTCCAATATTGGGGGTGCTCAAGCACCCACAGAGTCGGCTCCAATGAATGCATTTAGTTTTTATTGCATCTGTCTTGCTCTTCCATTTCTGTTTGTGCCTCTCCTATCTGGCTGATATCATGGGCTGCCTTGAAGACCAAACTTCCAAGCGGGGCAGGGAATCACTTGTGTGCAAGTGAAATGTTCAGGCTTCAGTACAGACATGGTTCAAGCCTCAAGCTAGCTCTGTCCTATTAGCCCAGCCCCCTTCTAAGGAAGCCAGCAAACCTAGCCTCCACCATCTAAAGTGTTCTGGTCCCCCCTGTATACGGACGTGCCAAGACTCCCACTTTAACAGGTCATCTCCCACACCCCTGCAGCTCAGCAGCCTCCCCCTCCATTGGCAACAGGCGATGCATTAATATGACATCATTTCCTGCAGCCGCGAGACCAGCAAAATCTCACAGCTCTTATCGCAAGACTGATCCCGTGGCAGCAGGAGATTCAATTCAATTCAATTCAAATCAGGTCTTATATACCAGTAAAATCCCCTTTCCAGGGTTCAGTGCAATTTACAACTGTTAGATTGCATTAATTAGTACACTCAATGCATGAGGAGATGTCATTTTATTGAGGTGTCTCCTGTTGTCAGAGGGAGAGGTGGCTTATTGGCTCAGCGGCTGTGGAATTTTAGTGAGCCAGAGGGGGTGGAACTAGCAGGCAGAGTGGACAGGACTGGGCTGGGCACAGTGTGGCGGGGCCAGGGGTGTAGCCAGACAGCCAATTTTGGGTGGGCCTCAGCCCAAAGTGGGTGGGCACAACAACCCTGCCCCTGACCAGCATCTCTCCCTCTCCTCTCCTCAGGCGATCAGGTCTCCACCAACATCCCTCCCTCCCCCCTCCCTCCAGTAATTTTTAGTCTTCAGTTCTTTGCTGGCAGTGAGCAGTGACTCAAAACCGCTGCTTGCGCGGACCAGAGCCTCCTGCCTATGTGGAAACCCGGAGCCGGCATGAACAGTGGATATGAGTCTCTGCTCACCCCCGGCAAGGAACTGAAGGCTTTAAAAGGTACAGAGGGGGTTAGAGGAGTGGAGCTGAGAGACCCGATCTACTGTGGTGGAGGGGAGGGAGAGATGCCAGATTATTTATTTATTTATTTATTTGTCACATTTCTATCCTACGTTTTCCCACCTATTTGCAGGCTCAATGTGGCTTACATTGTATTGTAGAGGCGTTCGCCATCTCCAGTAGAGAAACAAATACAAAGAGTTGTTACTTTCTCACCGTTGGGTTTTTCACGCCAGTAATGAACATGACGGATGCTTTTGTATACAGGATCTTTTGGAAACTTGAAAGCTTTCACCTGCTTTGGACCATGTAGCACAAGAAAGTCTCTCAGTTTACTGCTCATCCAGACCCACCCATGGCTACGTCATTGAGTAGAGCTGGGGTGTGCCTTAAAATCTTCTGAAAAATTGGGCCTCCGTGGCAGCTCTGCTGCATGTCACAAATAAACCAAGTGCAGAAGTGAGTGGGGACAGCGGGATGCAGCTCCCTAAAATATTGATTGTTCTAATTAGTCTGTGCAGAAACTGAGTCCAGCCTGCCAAGTTAATAATGAGGTTATACAATGCCATCTTTTCAATGGACAATTCAGATACTAGCACAGATAATGCTATTGAAGTCTGTGGAGCTAAACGTGAAGTCTCTGATTCTGCTCCCCGTGAAAGAGTAGTAGTGAGAGGGACCTGTTAGTGAATCAAGTCCTTACACTAGGGACAGGGGATACCTACTCTCCTTCTGCTATTATTGAAAAGGAAATGGAATACAGAGCTGCCTGTTTGAACTGCTCTGTACACATGCGTTTACCAAATGAGGCAATCATTTTCTGATAGCTGGCAGGTGAGAAGTGTAATGAATTGTGTCTGTTTGCTTCTTTAAGGCACTCATTTACTTAGATATAATTATCCCGTAATACCCCCACAAAGGCGCTCTTGACTGAAGCAGTGAGTTAACATTTTGTCCAGTTTCTGTTGCGATCATTCTTTGCAGGAAGACTGAACCATGGTCTCCTGATGAGTATTAGCTGGTCTGTTGTATAAATGAACCTGCTTAGCAGTTAAAGGGACAGGAGTGCCCATGCAAAGATCAGGTAGCGTCTATGTTAATTTAGTGCAGTTGGTACTAGGGATGAACATGGGGGGAAATGTGCTTTGCTTCCAGGTCATTTTTTTTTTTACTTTTTTTTCCCAATTTGGCCTTTTTTTCAGTTTATTTCCTGTATTCATTTTTATTTATTTATTTTTTTTTAATTTAAATATATTTATTGACAACATCAATGGTAAACAACTCAACATGCTCTATTTACCCAACATACAAGCAATAAGATAACATGCTGAAACCATATAACATGTATATGTCCCTTCCCTCCCCCTACCATCCAACCCAATCTACCTCCCCCTCCCCCTACTTCTAAACCCAATAACTCAGTATGCCTGGGTTGCTCACATTCTACAAAACTTGGAAATGTATCCAGGGACTAGGCTAAGAATACAAGCCCGACCCCTCCCTCTCCCTACTCCTCATCCATAAACATGTACTTTTTCCCATCCATACCATCTTTAACATGCATTGATAAGCAAACTTCGTCCCCTTGGGCTAAGAATTTGAATATATGGCATCCATATCCCGAGGAATGTCTTCCTACGCTTAGGCAATGATTTCGAATCTCTAGCCTCCCAAGAAGCTAAAAGGTGCACCTGATTACGCCAATGCCAGTAGGCGGGCGCCTCTGGAGAGGTCCAATATTGCAGTATACACTTTCGAGCCACCAGACTCAGCTTTCTACATAACAGAGTTGCAGGAGCGCTCAACGAAGCAAAAGCCCTTGGTTGGTCTAGCAAAAACTGTCCCTCTGTTCCCTGAACTTTATGCCCTAACCTGATCAGAAACCCTCGAACCCGCTGCCAAAACGCTCGCACCTGTGGGCACTGCCACAATGCATGTATTCATTTTAATAAAATTAGTCTAATACACATTAGAATGTTTTAATGTGTGTTAATTAACTAAGGGGGAAGTTAGCCACATGGGCTATCATTAAGATGTATCATTTTACTGTTAACCCCAGATTGTGAGCCTTCCAGGGACAGGGAAGTACCTAGTGTGCCTGAATGAAACTCACCTTGAGCGTGAAAAAGGCGTGAGCAAAATCCAAATAAATAAATTAGTAACTAGCCCCCCCTGTTTACTAAATCTTAGTTTGAGTTATCTGCAGCAGGGCCCATTTTATTCCTATGGGCCCTGCTGCAGATAACTTGAGTTAAGCTTTAGTAAACGACCCCCCTAGTTCTCTCTGCATAAAATAGCAGGAGTTAGTGGTAAATTAACATGTCTTGACAGTAGCCCAAGTTCATAACTTGTCCCCTTAGTGTGAAGAGTTTCAGTCTCTGGTAATCAAAGCAGATACTGTGATGTCATAATGTGATGCCGTAACACCTCATTCCACCAATAAGAGCCAACCTCATCTGTGATGTCACAATGGCTTGATTGTCCTGTACTTGGCTCACTTTTATAACATAGAGCAGTGATTTTGATTTGTAGAGATATTTCTTTGTTCTTGACTTAAGAGGGGGAGTTATTAATGTGGGCTACTGTTAAGATGTGTTATTTTACTGTTACCCTTAGTTATTAGTAATTAGGTCTCATTGCATAATATGGACCTGTGCTGAAATAGCCCAAGGTAGTATTAAAATAACATGTCTTAATGGTAGCAGTGTTGATAACTATGCCCCTAAGTGTGATTAACTCATAGGTTAACATGCATTACTTTAAATTAGAAGGCACATAAAAGGTAATTCTGCATCCTAGGTGATCTATATTTTAAATCACCTAAATAAGAATCTGTGGGGACTATATCAAATAACAGGATCATGTCCCAAACAGTAATATATTCAGCAGGAATTTTCTTCAAACTGATGTTCAAATATATACAATAGATTATTTCTCATGATCTTATAGATGTATTTATAGGGATTATCAGACTTCTATGCATCTCGCAACCATCTGAACAGTAATGTTCTATCGTTCTTTCTTTGCAAACGAAGTGGTGCGGTGCAAATCCTCATAGAATCCCACTTTTGCTCTAATATTTAATTAATTTTATTCAAAAAAGATTTTCTTAAAAATTCTTATAAATCCTTAGAGATTACGACTTATCTTTAATGGCAGCAGCATAAAGTTATCAGGAACCCCCGCCGACATGGCCAAGTTTCGCGATCCGCTTTATCAAGGAGGAGGCTCACTGCAAACCAACAATAAAAGTGAAAATCAAACACCTTAAATAGAGGGATTCCTTATAATCTCGAAATTTAAAATAAATAAGGTATTTATTTACCGGCATCCTAGGTGATTGCGTTTTTATACCCCTCGAAAATGTAATTGTATAGAATACTAGTATTTACTTACAAATGAAAACACTACGAGGGCATGTGTAAGTGAAATAGTTCATAAAAGCAAGGAGGAGTCAACAGGAGTGGGGCTTCCACTTACACATGATAGTAGCATAGTAACATATAGTAACATAGTAGAGGACGGCAGAGAAAGACCTGTACGGTCCATCCAGTCTGCCCAACAAGATAAACTCATATGTGTACCTGACCTTGATTTGTATCTGCCATTTTCAGGGCACAGACGGTAGAAATCTGCCCAGCACTAGCCCCGCCTCCCAACCACTAGCCACGCCTCCCCCCACCGGCTCTGCCACCCAATCTCGGCTAAGCTTCTGAGGATCCATTCCTTCTGAACAGGATTCCTTTATGTTTATCCCACACATTTTTGAATTCCGTTACCGTTTTCATCTCCACCACCTCCCTCGGTAGGGCATTCCATGTATCCACCACTCTCTCTGTGGAAAAATACTTCCTGACATTTTTCTTGACTCTGCCCCCCCCCCCCCCCCCTTCAATCTCATAGTGTGTCTGAGAATCTCAAGGCGGTGAAACAATGTGACGAGGTGGTGGCTGTAGCCGGAAGAATGCTAAGCTGAATAGAAAGAGTCATAACCAGCAGAAGAAAGGGGGTGTTGATGCCCCCGTATTGGTGAGGTCCCACATGGAATATTGTGTCTGGTTTTGGAGGCCACATCTCTTCAAAGACATAAAAGATTTGAGGCAGTTCAGAGAAAGGCGACAAAAACGTTGTGGTGTTTGTGCCAAAAGACATATAAGAAACTGGAAGGTATGAATATGTAGATGCTAGACGAAAGAACGAGAAGTGATATGATACAACTTTTAAGTACTTGAAAGGGTTTAATATATAAACAACCCTCTTCCAAAGACGTAGGGGCAGTAGAACTAGAGGATATGAATGGAGGTTGCAGGGAGGTAGACATAGGAGTAACGTCAGGAAATACTTTTTCACAGAAAGGATAGTGCATACCTGGAATGGGATAAACAGGGACGGCTGAGGGGTAATATGATAGAGGTCTATAAAATAATGAGTGGAGTGGAAAAGATAGATATGGAGCGTCTGTTTACGCGTTCCAAAAATACTAGGACAAAGGGGGGCATGCGATGAAGCTGGAATGCAGTAAGTTTAAAAGAAATAAGAGAAAAATTTTCTTTACTCAGCGTGTAATTCGACTCTGGAATTTGTTGCCGGAGAATATGGTTAAGGCAGTTGGGTTAGCAGAGTTTAAGAAAGGTTTGGACGGCTTCCTGAAGGAAAAGGCCATAGAATGTTATTAAATGGACGTAGGGGAAAATCCACTATTCCTGGGAAAAGCAGTACAAAATGCTTTACTCTGTGGATCTTGTCGGGTGATTGTGACCTGGTTGGGCCACTGTCGGAGACAGGGTGCTGGGCTAGATGGACCTTTGGTCTTCCCCAGTGTGGCGATGCTTATGTCTTAATTCCTAAATAGAAAGAGGATGGAAACACAACGTGGCTACTGAGTTTTATATTGGGCAACAGTAGTGGGAACCAAGGCTGGTACTGCACAGAGTTCTACAGTTTGTGCCCTGCAATTGCATAAGACGGATGAAGATTTGTCAACTCCAGCATTAGGGGAACTAAGACCAATGCCAGACAGACTTCTACGGTCTGTGTCCCACAAATGACAAAAGACTGGTGAAGATTTGGGGGATCTTTTACTAAAGATTAGCTTGAGTTTTCTCCAGCAGGGCCCATTTTATTCCGGTGGACCCTGCTGTAGATAACTCGAGCTAATCTTTAGTAAAAGACCTCCTTGGCAATTCCAGCATTGGTGGGAACTAAGACCAATGCCAGACAGACTTCTACGGTCTGTGTCCCGCAAAAGGCAGGTGAAGATTCGGTAAATCTAGTACTGTATATCACTTGATTATGATACGCTACGAGTGAGGGTGCTTGTGCAACCTCAATACTTTGGGATAATATATGATTATAACCAAGATTCCATCATATTTAACTGACTATATGTGGTTGACAAGATGGCAAATTGCCAACCGGTATTTAATCATG
The DNA here is from genome assembly GCF_901765095.1 of Microcaecilia unicolor. Lineage (NCBI taxonomy): Eukaryota > Metazoa > Chordata > Amphibia > Gymnophiona > Siphonopidae > Microcaecilia > Microcaecilia unicolor. The sequence goes on from NC_044038.1 coordinate 6,841,672, forward strand.
AATGACTATAAGCTGCACAGAGTGGCAGGTGTGGCTCTGACCGCCAGGTCTTTATCTGCCATCATTTACTGTGTTACTGTGTTACAGTTGTGCACGTCCCTTCTGCATTCACACAACTGCTGTTACACCAAGTCTATGGTTGATCTAACCATAGGCACATAATTGTTAGGTGTGGTGAGACCAGGGCCGCCAAGAGACTGGGCCAGGCCCGGGGCAAGGCTGCCCCCGGGGCCCCCCCCCCCCCCGAGGTTGTCGCCGCTTCCCCCTCCACCCCCGAGGTTGCCACCACTCCCCCCCCCCAAGATCGCCGCAGCCACTGCTACCCCCTCCACCCCCCGAGGTCGCCGCCGCTCCCACTCCCCCCCTCCGTCCGCCACCGGGCCGGGCCCCCTGCATTGAAATCGCAGTCTCACCTCCGTGAAAGCAGCGCTGCAGGCAGCAGAACGCCTCCCTTCGGCCCTCCTTCCCTCCTTGTGTCCCGCCCTCGTGGAAGTTACGTCAGACGAGGGCGGGCCACAGGGAGGGAAGGAGGGCCGAAGGGAGGCATTCTGCTGCCTGCAGCGCTGCTTTCACGAAGGTGAGACTGCGATTTCAATACAGGGGGCAGATGGTCGATGACGAAGAGCAGGTGGGACTGTGGCGCTGGGCCCCCCTTGGAGGCCCGAGGAATTTTGTCCCCCCTGCGCCCCTCTCTCGGCAGCTATGGTGTTCTATAATAAAATCTGGGCATCCAGATGCGGTTATAAGACTCTCGCTGCGCAGTCTCAGGGCATCGAAATGGATGTGCCCACTTATAGATTGCCTCCAACAATTTAAGGTGAATTAATGAACCGAATGCATATCTCTAGTTGATACTTAAGTTGATACTTCCATAATGGGCTGATCTGGTCCCCTAAGCTGGAAGACTGGGAAATGGCTTATATCACATACTGAGCTGCTGGGTCACAAAAGTTCAGTCCATCTCCTCTTCCAGGAACCCATGCTAACATTTTGCCATGTTACAAAGGAGACTTTTCCATAAAAAGCCTTTGCACTGATTACATAATCTTATCAACCACACACTACCTGATAAATTTATTTTTCTGCCAGAAGCCACGAGTACTATACCTGGATAATCCATCATTTTAATTGCTTTCCAAAAGCCAAGTGACAAGGCCTTACTGCCTCTTCGCTGCTTACCATCAGGCACAAGTGGAAATTCTGTGTTATACTATATTCAGGAGCTGTCCAAGCCCCTGCTTAGGGTAAATCAACATTAACTGATCAGAGCTTCCAATTTTCAAAGGGGCATCCTCTTTGAAAATTGCCTATTTACTAAGTATTGCCACACTTGGGCTAGACCGAAAGTCCATCAAGCCCAGCATCCTGTTTCCAACAGTGGCCGATCCAGGTCACAAATACCTGGCAAGATCCCAAAAAAGTTCAATACATTTTATGTTGCTTATCCCAGAAATAAGCAGTGGATTTTCCCCAAGTCAATTTAATAATGGTCTATGGACTTTTCCTTTAGGAAGCCGTCCAGGCCCTTTTTAAACCCTGCTAAGCTAACCGCCCTTACCACATACTACACAGGAAGAATTAGGGGTTACAGAGGATGGGCAGACTGGATGGGCCATATGGCCTTTATCTACCGTCATGTTTCTGGCAATGAATTCCAGAATTTAATTACATGTTGAGTGAAGAAACATTTTCTCCGATTCGTATTAAATTTACTACTTTGTAGCTTCATTGCTGGTGACAAAAAGATGGATGAGAAGTATAAATAACCATTTCACCTATTCTTTGTGGAATCTCGTCTTACAACCCTACTTTCAACTTAGCGTCCCTGTCCGTCATTTTTCTTCTTAGGATGTAGGAGCCTAGAGCACCCATGTTTGCTCTCCATTTCTCTCTGCTCTGCTTTTCCACTAATAATTAGGCTTTCTCCATCATTTCCCCCTTCTCTCACCCTTCAGTCCTTTGTCTCCCTCTTCTCCCCTACTTGCCAACTTTCTATCTCTCACCTTTACCCCCTCCCCAGCCCTCCCACTGTCCCCGTGTTTGAATGTGTGTGTGTGTGCGCGCGCGCACGTGTCTGTCTCCCGCTCTCTCTTTCTCTTTCACGCTCTTTCTTTCCTTTCCCAGCTTATTCCCTTTCCAGACGATATTCAAAATCATTTAACATCCAGGAGTGGCACCTGGCTGGTTAAATGATACTTAACCGACTATCTGCCGATATTCTTGTGGTCTCCAACTGAATATTGCCGGTTAGCACCTAGTCGATAGCCAGTTATATCACACAATATAACCAGCTATCTGCTGATTTTCAGCGCATCACCGGCCCACTTTGGTGACCAAATATGGCCACAGTTGGAACCTGCCAACAATAAACCAGATATTCAATACCGTTCACCAGAAACGGCCCGGCATTGAATATCCGGGTTCAGAGCTGACCCCAGGAAGTAGCTGGGCTACCTCTTGCAGTCTAAATATCAGTCCCCTTTTGTCTTTCACTCACACTCTGTTCCCCCATTTCCATTCTCTGTACTTCCCCCCCTCCCAAACCCTCATCTACCTTCCTCTGACTCTCATTCCTTCACCAGCCCCAGCTCCTTCCCTCTAACTACTACTACTACTTAACATTTCTAGAGCGCTACAAGGGTTACGCAGCGCTGTACAAATTAATGAATAAGGACGGTCCCTGCTCAGAAGAGCTTACAATCTAAAAGACGAAATGTCAAGTTGGGGTAGATGAGATTTCCTGAGAAGAGATGAAGTGATTAGGTGCCGAAGGCGACATTGAAGAGGTGGACTTTGAGCAATGATTTGAAAATGGGTAGGGAGGGGGCCCGGCGTATGGGCTCAGGGAGTTTGTTCCAAGCATGGGGTGAGGCGAGGCAGAAAGGGCGAAGCCTAGAGTTGGCGGTGGTGGAGAAAGGTACTGAAAGGAGGGATTTGTCTTGAGAGCGGAGGTTACGGGTAGGGACGTAAGGGGAGATGAGGGTAGAGAGGTAAGGAGGGGCTGCAGATCGAGTGCATTTGTATACCCTTCCTAAGTCATTTCTTCTTTCTCTTACCCTCTACCAGCTTCTCGTGCCTCCACTTCAACTTCTCCCCAGTCCCATTTCCAAATTATTTCTGCCTTTGCATAGTTCCCATCTCTTTGCCCCTCACCTCTTTGATTCTTTACACCAGCCCTCTCTCCAGACACTATTTTCTCCTTCTCACCCCTTCCCTTCCTCAAGATTCTTTCCCACGTTACTCTCTCCCACTACAGACGTTTCCCTCCCCCTCCCTCTCTTTCTAGAGATGATTCTGTTCTTTTGTACATCTCTCCTTCCCAGTCTCTTCCTCTCTGTTTCTCCTTAGGCTCTTCCCTCCCATTTGATGTTCTTTCTCCCATTCTGTCCCCTCCTATCCACCCATCCTCTCAACCCACTCACCAACCTATTAGAGATATTCCCCTCCTTCTTTCAGAGGGGTGCTCCCATGCCCCTTCTCCCATGCTCCATCTTTGTATTTCTCCATCTTGATCCTCTCTGTCCTTTCACCCCCTACCTTGGTTCCTCTGGAGGTTTCCCCCCCCCCCCCTTTCTTGCTCCATTAGACCCTTCTTCTCTTTGTTGGAGTGGAGGCGTAGCCTAGTGGTTAGTGCAGTGGACTTTGATCCTGGGGAACTGTATTGGGCAATCAAGCCATTGTGACATCACTGATGAGGTTGGTTCTTATTGGTGGAATGAGTGGAGGAGTAGCCTAGTGGCTAGTGCAGTGAACTTTAATCCTGGGGAACTAAGTTTGATTCCCACTGCAGCTCCTTGTGACTCTGGGCAAGTCACTTAACCCTCCATTGCCCCTGGTACAAATAAGTACCTGAATATATGTAAACCGCTTTGAATGTAGTTGCAAAAACCTCAGAAAGGCGGTAGATCAAGTCCCATTTCCCTTTCCCTTATGACATCACAATATCAGAAGTGAGCCAAGTATCAGGCAATCAAGCCATTGTGACATCACTGATGAGGTTGGTTCTTATTGGTGGAATGAGTGGAGGAGTAGCCTAGTGGTTAGTGCAGTGGACTTTGATCCTGTAGAACTGAGTTCAATTCCCACTGCAGCTCCTTGTGACTCTGGGCAAGTCACTTAACCCTCCATTGCCCCTGGTACAAAATAAGTATCTGAATATACTATGTAAACCGCTAAAGGCAGTACATCAAGTCCCATTCACTGTCCCCCTTTCCCTTATGACATCACAGTATCAGAAGTGAGCCAAGTATCGGGCAATCAAGCCATTGTGACATCACTGATGAGGTTGGCTCTTATTGGTGGAATGAGTGGAGGAGTAGCCTAGTGGTTAGTGCAGTGGACTTTGATCCTGGGGAACTGAGTTGGATTCCCACTGCAGCTCCTTGTGACTCTGGGCAAGTCACTTAACCCTCCATTGCCCATGGTACAAAATAAGTACCTGAATATATGTAAACCGCTTTGAATGTAGTTGCAAAAACCTCAGAAAGACAGTATATCAAGTCCCATTTCCCTTTCCCTTTGTTGCACATTCCCCCTACCCCCAATTCCATTTCAGACTTTCCTCAGACATGAGTGAGCCAATTCATCATTGCTGTGACAAAATGCAGACTCACCATCTTATCAGTTTGGTATGCAAATTCACCACCCATCTGTTCAGTATGCAGACTCACCACTCATCAGTTTGGTATGCAAATTCACCACCCATCAGTTCAGTATGCAGATTCACCACCCATCAGTTCATTATGCAAACACACCATCCATCAGCAGCAGATGCATTAATAAGAGGACATCTCCTGTTTCCACAACCCAGTCTTGTGCTATGAGCTGTGAGATTTTGCAGCTCTTATCACAAGACTGGTCCTGCAGCAAGTGAAAGTAACATCTTATTAACACTTCGCCTGCTGCCAATGGCTGTGGGCTATCTCAAGCTGCATCACGTTACACTGCACTGCGGGCCCAGATGCACAAAACCTAACGAGCCCACAACTTGCGTTTTAAACTGGTTCCAGCCAGTTTAAAATGCAAGTAGTTCACCCCGGGCATGCGCTATGGGCATTTTCCCTGCCACGGTAGCAGGCAATGAAAACGGAATGCAAATGATTGAAAAGCTATTATAATGAGATGCACTACCGTTTTTCCGATTCCCTTACCGTAGGAACCCTAACGAGATGTCTGACCTCTTGTTAGGGCTCCTGTGAGGGAATCGGAAAGGAAAAGGGCCCCCAAAAAAGGTAAAAAAGAAAAAAAAAAGCAGGGAGCGCATGTGAGGGGCGTCCTTTAAGGACATACTCTCCCTGCGCTTCTGAGAGACGTTTTTATTCGCATTTTTTTTAGCTCTGCCGGCGCTGGTGTTTTTTCCCCACTTCTATTTTGTCTTCGCCGCCCCTCCACAGCAAAACCTTTCTATTTTCCTGGTTGCCGGAGAATCGGGACGTCCCTTTAGATTAGGCTCCTCTTCCTGGTCTCTTCAGCCAATCAGAGCGCGTTTCGCTGACAACAGCCAGCTAAGCCCGCTTTCTTTGATTGGCTGAAGAGACCAGGAAGAGGAGCCTAATCTAAAGGGACGTCCCGATTCTCCGACTCAAGTACCGAAGGAATAGAGAATGCAAGTGAGCTACAACGAGTAGCTCATTTGCATTCCCTATTGTTGATGCATTCCCATTCCCTACTGATTCGCTATGGAATCGGTAGGGAACGGGAATTACTGACGTCTTTAATGCATCTGGGCCTGCAAGAGAGAATGAAGCAGTAACCAGGCTGGTCCTGCTAAGTATGAGCCTGGGCTTTCTCAGTGAGAGTGCAGGAGAAGACAACCAAATGGGAGTCACCTACCTAATGCAGGAAACTTGGCAGACCTGTATGAGGTGGACAGTGAAGTATCGCTGCTCTGTTCTATCTGCCTTTTCCAATGTGTCTTATAACATGAGTCGCTTATCAACAGTAGAACTTAGAATAGGCCATTTCTTATGTGTATTGAAAACTTGATTGTGTCTGAATCATGCATTGTATCTTAACTTTGATTGGTGGTTGTAAATTATAAGCATTGCCATACTAGGATAGACCAAAGGTCCATGAAGCCCAGTATCCTGTTTCCGACAGTGGCCAATGCAGGTCAAATTTATACACTGAGCGAAGAAATATTTTCTCTGGTTTGTTTTAAATGTACTACTTAGTAGCTTTTTATTTATTTATTTATTTTATTGCATTTGTATCCCACATTTTCCCACCTATTTGCGGGCTCAGTGTGGCTTACAGTACATTGTAATGATGGAAGTACAATTTGTTACAACACAATTATGGTTACATTTGGAGGAGTTAAGTTAGAACAAGGTCCAGGTATCGTTAAGGGGAGTAAAACAATGGAGAAAGACGATTGAACACTAGAAGAACAACGGATACTGGTAGGGCAACAGAACATTAGCAGGAGAACTTTCGGGCTTAATGTTTTTTACCTGTAAAATTTAGGTTTAAGTTTGTTGAAGTTACGGGGTTACGCTATAGAAATGCTAAATAGTAGTAGTAGTAGTAGTAGTATTGCTGCATTGTTTACAGTGTGTGTGGACTTCATGTGTTTTGATCTTTTCGATAGACTTTTTCAAAGAGATGAGTCTTTAATAGTTTACGGAAGTCGGTTAATTCATAGTTCGTTTTCAGATTTCGTAGTAATTTATTCCAGAATTGCGTGCTCATATAAGAGAAGGTTGATGCGTGCAGCATTTTGTATTTTATACCTTTGCAATTAGGGAAGTGGAGGTTGAGGAAAGTTCGGGATGATCTTTTAGCGTTTCTGGGTGGTAGGTCTATTAAGTCAGACATGTAGGCTGGGGCTTCACCATGGATGATTTTGTGGACTAGTGTGCATACTTTAAAAGTAATGCGTTCCTTGAGTGGCAGCCAGTGTAACTTCTCTCGTAGGGGTTTCGCACTTTCGTATTTTGGTTTCCCGAAGATGAGTCTGGCTGCTGTGTTCTGGGCTGTCTGAAGTTTCCTCAGTGTTTGTTCTTTACAACCTGCGTATAGTGAGTTGCAATAGTCCAGATGGCTGAGTACGAGTGATTGCAATAGGCTGCGGAAGACGGATCTTGGGAAGAATGGTCTTATTCTTTTCAATTTCCACATGCAGTAGAACATCTTTTTGGTTGTGTTGTTTGCGTGAGTTTCAAGTGTTAGGTGGCGGTCAATGGTGACTCCAAGCTTCATTGGTTGCCCCCTAGTTCTTGTAGTTTTGGAAAGAGTAAAGAAGCGATTCACGTCTGCCTGTTCCTCTCTACCTATATCATATCTCCCCTTAGCCACCTTTTCTTCGGGCTGAAGAGCACTCGCCACTTTAGCCTTTCCTCATAGGGAAATTGTCTCATCCCCTTTATCATTTTCATCTCCCTTCTCTGTACCACTTCTCATTCCACTATATCTTTTTTGAGATGCGGTGACCAGAATTGTAGATAGTATTCGATGCCAAGCCTCGCCAGCCGAAGAGGTCTCCTGTGTGACTCCCGCCTGTGCTGTCTGAGCAGCACTTAAGTCAGCAGGCATGATTTGGTTGTCGATGCTGAACTGAGCATGTGCGGGAGTTCCAATATCAGTGGCTGAACTGTGCTGCAGACTTGAGCACTGTTCTAGGGACACAGGCGGCACACGTACAGAAGACTTCTTTGGCTGGCGAGGCTTGGCAACCCCACCGCAAAAATATACTTTAATATGATGGGGATGAGGGCAGCAACAGCAGCAGCTATGACAGGTAGAGAACTACTACTACTTATCATTTCTAAAGCGCTACTAGACGTATGCAGTGCTGTACACTGGACATAAAGAGACAGTCCCTGCTCGACAGAGCTTACAATCTAATTAGGACAGACAAACAGGACAAAGAGTAGCAAGATTCCGGAATCCCAAAGAGTAGCAAGATTCCAGAATCCCAAAGAGTAGCAAGATTCCGGAATCCCAAAGACTACTACTACTACTTATCATTTCTATAGCGCTACTAGACGTATGCAGCGCTGTACACTTGAACATGAAGAGACAGTCCCTGCTCGACAGAGTTTACAATCTAATCAGGACAAACAGGACAAATAAGGGATAAGGACAGAGGTTAGAAAGATTCCGGAATCCCAAAGAGTAGCAAGATTCCGCGCAGAATCCCAATAGTAGCAAGATTCTGGAATCCCAAACACTACTACTACTTATCATTTCCATAGCGCTACTAGACGTATGCAGCGCTGTACACTTGAACAGGAAGAGACAGTCCCTGCTCGACAGAGCTTACAATCTAATTAGGAGAGACAAACAGGACAAACAAGAGATAAGGGAATATTAAAGTCAGGATGATAAAATAAGGGTTCTGAACAAGTGAATAAGGGTCAGTCCACTTTTGGGGCCCCCCAAATGGAATTCTGGTTACTCCCTTAGTGTGCACTCTTAATTACGTTGCTCCTGTAACATCAAAATGACCAAGAAAATCCCATAAATGATGCAGGAAACAGCGTGAAATGAAAAATGTCCAGTTGCCCATCTCTAATATTTAGATTTTTGTTTGGATTGCTGAAATCTGTCTTTGAGGGTTAAACAGGATAGAAATATCAAAATAAATTCAATATAAAAAAAATCACTAAAATTTCTTCTGTAAAATGTGTGATTAGGAAATAAAGCGAGGAAGAAATTTCATTCTCTCAGTGCGAGGAGTCTCTCCGTCACCTTTCTGTGCACACAGTGACCCCTGCACTAAATTCAGTGGACCTGTTTGGTTGAAATCCAGTTATCACCCTGTAACACCCATGTGAAAGTGTTCTCAAGAACAGCACTTCAGATGATTTGTTCTGTAGAAGGTTAAAGTTAATGACACTGAGCCCAATATTCACAGGATGCTCAGCGCCTATTTTTAGGTGTCTGAATTTCCTAGCTTAGGTGTTTATATTCAACCTCTAAATTATAGCTGCTTCCAGCTAAGGCATGAAAACTGCCCCCCCCCCCCCCCCCCCCCCTAATTTTATGGTACCTAAAACAGGTGCCTTGGAACTTAAGGCACCTACTAACTTAATGCCTGATTTAAATAATCAGCTTGTTTATAATCTCACTTTTCCAGCTGTGTCAAAGGGTCATTGAGTTGTGTTTCATGGTGAAATACAGAACTACATGTCATTCAAATTGTCTTCTAGTAAAAAGTGATACCAGTGAAACCTCCGAGCCCCCTTTTTGATTAATTGTGCCTTGCAGGAAGAAGACTCCGGTACACCTTCAGATATGAGGAGTTAGGGTTTTGTGGCAAGGTTTCCTCCCCTCCTGGACTCCGGGTTCTAGGACCTATGCAGGATAAAGGGTGTATAATTATGATCCCAACATACAACAGCTTGCTGAATGCTGTAGACAACTTCCATACACTCCAAGTTATATCAGGCTCATTTCAACACCAGACACCTTTACTAGAATGTGCTTATAAACGTCACTATACATGAAATTGATGTAGCCTCCATTTTCAGGTGGTCTAGGCGGCTGTCTAGGTTATGCCCAGGATAGATGGGCAACGGGTGCACACAATAATTTATTTGGTGGGACCAGGATGGGACTAGGATTTACCCAGGAGGCCGAGCAAGCTCTGCATGAGACTTTCACACTTCATATAATGATGGAGACCACCCCAGTTCTTTTGCTGAAAACCAGAACACGAACTGTCCTTCAGCTGATGAGGGCACAGCTTCAACCATTTCAACACAGATGGCCAACTATTTGCAATACCTTTCTCCTCTTCTCCAATCAAACAATGAAATTACAAGCAGCTTCCCCTTATTCTCCGTGTGATGAGGAGTTGACTTGGCTTGCACAGATCACTTGCTGTTACACTTAAGCAGATGTTAACTGTTATCAAAAGTCAATTAGTTGGTAATCACTTACAGGCTTCTTGGTATCTAGGTGATACAGTGGCGTCGCGAGGGCAGCTGACACCCGGGGCGGGTCGCCGCTGCGCACCCCCCCGGGTGCAGCGTGGTGCACCCTCCCCCTTCCAGAGCGCAACCCCCCCCCCTCGAGAACATACCTGGAAGGCGGTGAGGGGCGGGCGGGAGAGCCAATCCGCCGTGTGCATGCCGCTGGGGGGTGTCGGTGCCTCGCTGGTTCCCTGCTCTCTCTGCCCCGGAACAGGAAGTAACCTGTTCCGGGGCAGAGAGAGCAAGGAACCAGCGAGGCGCCGACACCCCCCAGCGGCGTGCACCCGGGGCAGACCGCCCCACCGCCCCCCCCCCCCTTCCTACGCCACTGAGGTGATAGACCCTGTGGCTCTGCAACATCAGATGTTTCAGGTGTTAAACAGACCTTTTCTCCTGCCTGCTATGGTTAGAAGTTGCAGGATGCCTGGAAGTCGCAGCAGGTACCCTGAATGAATCCTTTCTCCTCCTTCCCTGGACTGCACAGGGGTGGAAACGTTCCCCATACCTTCCCACTAAAAGAAGCCAGCAACCAGGTTTCGGACCTGTTACTTGTCCCTTGGTCCTTCAATCCTTCCTCTTTTAGCAACTCGTGGGAGCGTGACAGGCTGATTCTGCATTCAGGATTTCTGCGTTAGGCTGGACAAGAGGGATATACCGCTTAGCATGGCCAAAGGTGGGAGATGGAACCCAAGACAAATTTTGCGGGCAAGAAGGGAACATAACACATAGGGGAGGAGGTAATTGCTGTCTGAAATTATCATAAACCCTCCTATTGTTCCATCAATTTCCAGAGGCTTCTACCCTCTCTGGAAACGTCTAATGTGAACATGTGACTTCCTGACAGGTGCTGGAACAGGAAAACAACAACAGATTCACAGAAAGGCTACAACTGAAGGTGGCTTCATGCTGTCTATCTGCTGAGTGGATGAGAGCTGGGATAAAATGCAGGTAGACTCTTCCTATTGGTTATCAGGGCTACCATAGACCAGTAATGGAAGCACTAACGGGCCAATATTCAAAGCAATTTAAGTGGGTAGGAGATGATCCTGCCCACATAAATTGCCTGCCACCACCTAAATATGGATATTCAGCAGCACTTAACCACAGAGTATCACTGAATATCCTCACAGACCACTCAACCAAAAAAGCACAGTGAGCTGCCATGACAGGTTGTGGCAGCCATTTTGAAAGGCAGCCACGAGGGGGCTGTACTCCTACCCCCAACATTTCCCCACTGGACCACCAGGGAGACAGGTAGGCCCGGGGGGGGTACTACCTAGACATTGGGGTGGGGGGTAGGAGAGTTTGTTCGATGTCCTCAGTACTTAGAGCACTGTGGAAGGAGGGGCAGGAGAGAAGGGGGCTATTAGAGAGGCTGGGAAGGGGATTGGGAAGGTTT